>NC_133661.1:268799014-269108883 GCF_037893015.1 Macrotis lagotis | reverse complement strand
ACAGGTGGATTGGAATTGGCAACACACCGAAGGAACACTGTCCTCTCATAGTAAAATTGTTCTTTCGCTTCACCTATGCTTTGATGAACAGTTACTACTGGATCATCCAAATCTAGGAATAAGAACAACCAAGATAATCATGACTTGTACAACTTCTATTTTATTGTAAACAAAATTTGTAGGCTGATCAGAGAACCTTATTCCTGGCATGACAAATTATATAAAAATCTACATTTCAATACATTTGCAAAATGTCTGAATATTATTTCCTAATAGGAAAAAGGAAAAATAGGTTGTCTTTCACTATCCTATATTTATATAAAAGGATGGTTTGGACATCAGTTACACTAATTATGTTTGCATCAGTAGAGGTAGGGCTTTAGAGAACATTACAAAGCCCCTCCCCCCTGCATGTAACCCTAGGTCACAGAACAAGTTTCAATAAAGGTGAAATTAGAATATAAAACTCTCAAACCCCATGTGATGTTGTCTTAGCAAAGATACTAAATAAGTTTGCCATATCTTTCTCCAGTCATTTTAAAGATGGAGAAACTGAAGCAAACAGAATTAAATGACTTGACTAGGGTTACACTGCTAGTGTATCTGACTAAATTTGAAGTCAAATCTTCCTGACTTCAGGTCAAGCACACTATCCACTATTGGCCATCTAGTTGCCATTTTCACATAATCTCTTATACAAATTTCAGGAAGTTTAATATTAATAATATTATTCATTTTCCAACTGTAATGATGTAAGAAAATCAGAAAATTACAGATTATTAGAGCTGGAAGGGACCCAAGAGTTCATTTTTCTAACTAGGTAGGCAGAAAAAAATAGAGTATTTAAGCTGGAATCTAGAAGACCTGATTTCACATTCTGCCTTAAAAACAGCTGTGTGATTTTTCAACAATTTACTCTCTATCTGCTTCAGTTTCTTTGACTGAAGACATATAAGTTGGGAATAATAATAGAACCTACCTCTTAGTATAATTGTGAGGTCAAAAGAAGAGGCATTTAATAAATACTTGTTACCTTCACATTTCCAAGTCTCTCATTTTATGAAAGGAAAATTAGGTGACATGACTTCCCCAAGGCCACCAGATAACAATTTAAGAGACAGAACATGAATTAAGGTCTTCTGACTCCAGATGTCATGATTCAAGCTTTCAAATTGAAAGAAAAGTTTATTGCTTTTAGACCCAATGTGCATTTTGCCTTCACACCACATTTCTCAAAAATAAATATAGATATATTCTAGATAATATGAGAGCATAAATGTTTGGTAAATTAATTTTACACAAAGATAAATAAAAGGAACCACATATTTTATCTGTGAGAGTATGATTTTTTTCATATTTTTTCTTAGAAAAATTATTTTGGGGGAGGTTGAATCATGTTAGATCTCCAAATATTTGTGAAGTAATGGAAGCTTTGAGAAATCAAAATAGATAGAATTAAAAAAAATAATTTTAAAAGATTGCTTTGTAATTAAATATTTTCATTAATTCTAATATTCTGGAATAGTTGAATGTCAAAATCATTTTAAAAGAACATTAAAAATTACAGTTTTATTATAATAAGTTAGAATGATTTCTTTCTTACAAACCTTAAGAAGTTATCAACTTAAATTTATTCTCTTTACTGTTTTCTCCCCCTAATTTTTAATTAGGAAGACTTAAGCTGTGGATAATATAATCATGTTAAAAATATTTAATACTAACTCTTTTCATCCTTTTAAAAACTTTAAGGCTTAAAAATGTTTTTCATGGATATATGTGTCATAATGAATGCCACTTATGGTTTTAATAACAATGTTATACAAAGAGAAACTCCATGAATATTCCACAAAAGGGTGAAAATATGAGTTATCCCCTTTGACACATGTGCTCTAAGCTTGTGTTCACTTTCTTCTGGACTGAATGTATTTGTGGGCAAATGTAGTACAGATTAAGTGGGGCTAGGGTTGGGGAAGATGTTTTTTAGCAAATGCATCTATTATGCCACCAAAATATCTACCTGCTACTACTACCTAATAAAGTCTGGCTTGTTGATTGATCTTAGCTGATAAACATTTTACTAAGAACTGGATTGGGGAGAAGGAAGAAGTAGCAGGGATTAAACATATCTGTGTGAGTGGGGTCTGTGCTCTTAAGCTAACTCAGTACATAAAGGGAGCTGAGAATCCTTTCCTTTGAACAAAGAACAGAAAGGCAGAATCAGGAAAAACAAGAGGAAATAAATGGCTATATTACATTATAGGGTAATAATTACATATCTAAGTTATAATTAATATAATTGATTTAAATAAATATAAATATCTAACAAATAAATAAATGACAAAACAGCAATACTCCAGTCACATTCTCAATTAAAAAAACTTAATCCTTTTGTGGCCTACATTACAATGTGCAAGCCTTGCTTATATTTGTTAAATATAGTAATCCATTTTTCTACTGCCTTAATTTTCCCTCATTTCTTTTCCTTCTCTTCCAGAAAGCCATCACTTATTTTTTTAAAAATATATTTGCAGCAAATAAAGGGGATTTTTAAAAAACTGAATAATATCCAATATTCTACAATCATGGATCCCTCACCACTGCAAAGAAATGGAGGGAATTGTTTTCTCATGTCTCCTTTTTGGAGATAAGCTTAGTGTTAGCAATTGTTCAACTTTCATTTTTAATTATTTTTAAGTTGTTCTTCACATTTATATTCATTCTATAGATTGGTTTCATGATTATTACTTTTTTGTCTCATTTCATCATTCCATAATTCTCTGAATTCATATTCACCATTTCTTCTAGCAAAGATTCATAATTCATAATTGCCATTTCCTAGTTGTTGGACATGTACTTCATTTTCACTCCTTTGCCACCATAAAAAATTGCTGACATCTATACTCCCAATAGGTTAAAAAATTTAGAAATTTCATTACAGAATTTAAATACTTCGAGTTCTTTCTAAGCATTATTTCCCCCATGTACTCCACATAATGGTGTACAGTTGCCATAAGTGACCTTGCAGACTTGTGCTTCAGAGTCCAGTTTGGAGGTATTTGCCTAGTCCTCCCATGGAAGTCACTCAGTCTGAAGGTCATCCCACTCACCACACAAGGCACAGGTACTGATGCTGCCAAGGCACTAAAAGAAAGAGAATCTAGAGATAAAACAAGACATAAGCAATACTGACAGCTGGGAAAAGTTTCTATGCCTGAGGGAAAGGGGAACTTGAGAACCCTCCACTTTCCTAACCCGAGGAAAGCTAAAGGTCTTTTTATCAGTGAAGTGGTGTGAGAGCAGAGTGGGGCAGGGAGAAAAGGAAAAGAATAGGGAAAGCAAATAAAGACTAGTGACTGAGAATACTAGAGAAGAGTTGATAGAACAAAAGGCTTAAAGAAGAAAACTAAGTAAAGATCCAGATTCCAAGCAGACAAACCAAGAAATGGGCTCACAAACACAGAAAGGAGAACATGTAAAACCTAAATAGACACAAGAGCATAATGAACAAATAATAATCTGTGAAGAAAAAAGGAACCAAAAATTCTCCAGTATAAAAAGAGAATTCTATGGATCATGAAACATCATCAAGAAAATTCTTGAAGGACTCTAAAAATATTAACAGTAATTGGAAATGAAGTCAGTTCAAAAATAAGAACTCTGCAGAATTTTTAAAATGAGTACAGAATATATAAGAACTAAAGAGAACCTAGATAAGTATTTTCTTTAAAGAAATAGAATCTGCTAAAGAGAAACAAACTTGAAACACAAAAATTTAGAAGAGAGGAAAAAGGCAATATTAAAGAGTTATATAAACCATGAATTTTATGAAAATTATATCAATATCAACATCATAACTTTTCTGATAAGTTAAAAAACTGCTGAACATAATTTCATCCCCAAGAGCATTCTTTGAAATAGCTGATGTGAAGAAGTTAATGTCAGTCAACTAGAATTACTGGTCTGTTTTGTATATATGATGTGCATACATATACATATATACATATACATATTCATATGCATATGCATATGCATATGCATATACATATACATATACATATATATACATATATATAATTTTGGAAGAAACAAAATAAAACATCTTTAATGGAAACGTGTGTTCCCTATAGTTGATTCCTGATGGTTGAAATTATTGAAAATTTAAAATTAAGAAATAGACTAAAGAATTGACATTAATACCAACTGTTAGTTTTCAATAAATTAAACCAATGTAAATTAATTCCACAAAAGCCCAGAAAATAACTTAGCTAAAAACATTTAATTACTTGCCAAACAATTGATAACTTCTAATTTATTATATATGTGATGTATCTTGTTTGTACATATTTGTTTAAGTATACTTGAATATTCCTCACATGCCAAAACATGAATTATTAATACTCCTGCTTTGTATAATATAGGACATCTAAAGAACTTATGAAATTGTTAAAAATTTACTTATCACAAAATCCAGCAGCTATAACAAGACAATTTCTACACATAGAATTACAAGTCATTTCAGCTAATCATCCCTTCATATATCAAAGATGGACCATTTGTCTCAGATATCCACATTTGGGATTTGTGCTGTGATGAAGAATAAACTTTTAAGAGAAGTTCAAAATGAAAAATACTTTTTGATCTAACTAAACTTGAATTTTATAATAGTTCAAGGTAAGCTTCCAAATAATGAAACTATAGCATGACATAAAAAATGATGAAAATAAAAATGTCTTCTACAAATACTTTGTATATAAGCAGAGATTACTTGAAAGATATAGCATAATCGAGGTAAAACCAAATAAATATTCAAATTTATTTCTCCGTGAAAAGAGAAAAATTCTGAGATAAAACTGTGTGAATTCTGTGAATTATAGTAGTAACCATATAGTATTACCTTTCCCAATGGGAGAAAAATTTTTCAGGAAATATTTTTTAACATGTCATATCAAGAAGTAAGCATGAATAATTCAGTCAAGGAAATGGAATGAAGGTTCAGTAAAGTTTAAGGAAAGATTTCTCTACTCATCACAGATAATGAGAAAACTTCAGACCCACAAGCAGCAATGATTATACAGTTGTTACCAAATTTGCAAGATAAAAAATACAGTCACTTCCATTCAAACACATTCCCCCTCATCCCCACCCCCCCATTATGGCTTTCCTCCTTTTTTGTAATTTTCTCCATATTTCTTTCCACAGGGAGAGTGTATTTGTTAAATTTACAGTCATTTAATCTTTTAAATTTTGACTTGATTTAAACTTTTTTAAAACTAGAATACTTTTAATAAGTTTTAATTAATCCATATCTGCTTTTAATTGTGTAGGGGATGTATACTGAAATGAAGAGATTAGATTAGGCAGAAGATAGATGTCTAAATCCTCAGTATAAAAATATTAGTGCCATCCCTAACAAAGGCCCCTATCCTCAGTCTAAAAATATTAGCACCTTCCCTGGCAAAGGCCCCTAAGGAGAAGAGAGTCTCAGTAATTTTTGTCATAATTTTTATTTTTTGTCCTTGAATTTTTTCATATATTTGGAGTTGCAAACTGACTCCCACCATCCCCACCATTCAATATAGGTTACTTTATTTTTACTAGATTCAGAAATATCTATATCTATCTATCTATCTATATGCATATTGCACATACTTCTAGTTATAAGAACTTTATAAAAAGACTTCTTGGGCCATTATACTTAATTTGAATATTTACAGTACTCATAATTACTTGATTGTTCACAATATTCTTAAAATATTACTGTTTTGGTAGGAAATTTCTCTTTGCTTCTACTCACTTTGCTTAGCATTATCTAATGAAAAATTTTCTATGCTATTCTAAAGTCAATCAGCTAATCATTTCCTCTAGCAGAGTAGGGTTCATCACAATTATATACAACTTGTTTAACCTTTTCCCAACTAATGGGCAGCCCTTCAGTTTCTAGTTCTTCACTACCAAAAGAGCATTGCCATAAATATTTTAAAATATATGGAACATTTTTTTTCTTTTTCCTTGATCACCTTAGGAAACAGATCTAATACCTGTATTGTTGGATCAAAGAGTCTATATAGATATAGTTTTATAACTCTCCAGGCATAATTTCAGATTGCTCTCCAAATTGTTGAATCAGTTCACAGTTCCACATGCAATGTATTAATGTCTAAATTTTTCCACATTTCTTCCAACATTTGTTATTTTCTCCTATAATTTAAGCCAATCTTTTAGGTGTGAGATATCTCAGTGGTTTTAATTAGCATTTCCATAATAAATTATGACAGAGTATTTATTCCTATGGCTTGACTATATATAGTTTTGATTACTTTGTCAAAAAATTGTCTGTTTACATGCTTTAACTTTACCAGGAATGATTCATCTTAAAACTTGATAAAGTTCTTTACACATTTGAGATATGATATCTTCCCATGAAAATTTCTATAAAAATTTGCCTCAGTTTTCTTCTTTCCTTCTAATCTTGGCTACATTAGTATATTTTTAGAAAAAAAAGTAATTTAATATAAGCAAAATAATCAATTTTAAATATCATATTGCTCTCCATATTCACATATTCATAAGTCAAATAGGTAATATGTTCTGTGTTCTTCTAATTATGTTATGATATCATATCTTGGTAAATACTCTAAAACTATACCCAATTTGTTCCAGACTGCTACCCAGTTTTCTTGACAATATTTACTAAATTGTGTTTTCTTATCCTAAAAGTTGAAATCTTTACAATTTATCAAGTAAAAGATTACTATAAATGTTTACTAATGTGTATTGTATATCTACCCTGTTCTACTGCTTTAACTTTCAATTTCTTAACCAGTATTAGATAGTCTTGATAATTATTTCCTTATAGTATAATTTAAAATTTGGTAAAGCTTTTAAACCTTGTTTCTTTACATTTTTTTCATTACATCCTTTGAAATTCTTGACCTTTTGTTCTTCCAAATAAGTCATTAATTTTTCTAACTAAATAAAATAATTTTGGTAATTTAATTGGGTTTACATTGAATTCTTGTATGTAAATTGAATAAAAATGAATAAATAGAATTTTCATTTTAATTATATTGACTCTGCTCTCCAATGAACAATTAATATTTCTCCAATTATTTACATCTGACTTTATTTGTATGTGTTTTATAATTAGTTCATTAAGTTCATGAGTTTATGTAAGCAAGTATACATTCAGTTATTCATTATTGCCTACAGTTATTTTAAATGGGTTATCTCTTACCATGTCTTCTTAAAGGATTTTAGTGGTGATATACAAATGTGTTGCATTTATGTGAGTTTATTTTGTATCCTACTATTTTACTAAATTGTTACCATAAATTTTTTAGTTGAGCCTTTTGGATTTTCTGATTATATCATCATCTTGTTTGTACAAAGGGATAGTTTTATTACTTCATTGCCCATTCTGATTCCTTCAATTTCTTTTGTTTCTCTTATTGCTGCTGCTAATATATCTAATGTAACATTGAATAATATTGATGATAATGAGCATTCATTTTTCACTTCTGATTTAACTGGAAAGGTTTCTAACTTATCCCCATGACAAATAGTGCTTGTTGATGGTTTTAGGAAGATGTTTATTATCAGTTTAAGGAAAAATCCATTTATACTTATCATTTCAAGTAGCTTATATATGTCACATTTCCATTGAGCTGTTTCAATTCTGCCTTCCTCATAGAGTGTAGCACCCTCATTGATGAGGGCATGCTATGCTGGGTGGTTCAGTGCCAGTGTCTTCCAAGCTGCACAAACAATTTTAAAGTTCTTCAATGAGACCCTCAGGGTGTCTCGCTATTGCTTCTTCTGATCCTATTGTGAGCGCTTGCCCTGTGTAAGCGCTCCATAAAATAATTTTTTTTAGTAAATGTATGTCTGGCTTTCTAAAACATGTTCATCCCATCATAGTTACACTCTCTGTAGTAATATTGCAATGTAGCCCAAGAAAGGACCTCAATGTCTGGTATCTTCTCCTTCCAGGTGATCTTCAGAATATTTCTAAGACAATTTAAATGAAGTAATTCAGTTTCCTGACATGGCACTGGTAGACTGTCCAGGTTTCACAGGCATACAACAATGAAGTCAGCACAACAGTTCTGTAGACATTCAGTTTGGTAGTCAGTCTAATACCTCTCCTCTCCCACACTTATTTTTTCAGAGTCTCTCAATACTGAACTATTTCTGGCAATGCAAGTGTCAACATCATTGTCATGTCCTTGGAAGGACACTGCAAAGGTAAATGAATTTGTCCACAGTACTCAAAATTTCTCCATTCACTGTAATCGATGGTTCCACATACAGATGGTATGGTGCTTGATGTTAATTGTTAGACCAAAATTAGCACAAGCAGCAGAGAATCAATCCATACTTTGTTGCATCTCAGCTTCAAAGGCTGTATTGAGGGTACCATCATCAGCAAACAGAAGATCATGCACCAACTCTCCCTCCACTTTGGTCATGGGTTGTAGCCTTTATAAGTTGAAGAATTTGCCATCATTGTGGTAGCTAACTTTGAGACCATTTTCATCCTCAGTGAAGTCATTTGATAACATGGCTGAAAGCATTATATTAAAAAGCATGGGAGGAAGGTCACATCCTTGTTTCACTCCATTGGTGACTGGGAAATCTCTAGAGCATCGGCAATCCAGAACCCAGCATGTGTGCCATCATGGAACTGATGTACAATACTGATGAATTTCTCCAGGCAACCAAATTTTGACAAGCCACAAGCCCTCACGACTGACTGTAGCAAAGGCCTTGGTCAGATCTACAAATGTTGTATATCAACCTCTGTTCTGATCCTTGCAATTTTCCTGGAGTTGTCAGGTAGCAAACACCATATCAACTGTTCTTCTTCCCTTTCTGAAACCACACTGGCTCTCAGGAAGGTGACCAAGTTCCAGGTTGATCAGTTGACCTTTTAAAGTTTGGAAAAATTTACTTGTAAATACATCTGATCCTGATGTATTTTACTTAGGTAGCTCATTTGGAACCTGTTCAATTTCTTTTCCTAAAATAGATTTATTTAAATATTCCATTCTATCTTCTTTCAGTTTGACAGTTTGTTTTTTTGGCATACAAATGGACAAAATAGCTCCAAATATTGAATTTTATTTCATCTTCATTAGTGCTATATTCACACTTTTAATTTTTGATACTAATAATTTGGTTTTCTACCAACTTCTAATTTTATTTAATCCAATTATTTTCTTACATTCAATTTTGTTAATCTCACCTTTAATTTTCAGAAATTCTAAACAGATGCTTAATAGGGGATTTTTATTTTATTACTTTTCTAGTTTCTTTAATTGCATGCCCAAATCTTTCCCTATTTTATTAATTTTAGTAGAGATATAAATTTTCATATGATTACTGTTTTTGCTTTTTATGTGACTTTTTCATTATTATCATTGTCTTTACTGAAATAATTTATTGTCTACAATGACATCTTCAACCACTCCTTCTTTAATATGTTATTTAGTCTGCAATTAGTTTTTTAAAATAGTATTTCATTTTCCCACTTGTATATTTAAAAATAATTTTTAACATACATTGGGTTTTAAGTTTTGATTTCTGAATTCTATCATCCCCTCCTCTAAAAACAGTAAGTAAGCTGATATAGGATATTAATGTGAATCATGTAAAACATTTGTATATTAATCATCTTGTGCAAGAAAATTCAAAAAAAAGAAAAGAAGGAAGGAAGGAAAAACAAAAATAGTGTTTTCTGGTCTATGTTCAGATGATATCAGTTCTTTTTCCAGACACATGTATCATTTTTCAACATGAATCCTTTGATAATGTCTCTGATCATTATCTATTAGAGAATAGTTAATTCATTCACAGTTTTCATCCTATAATATTCCAATTACTGAGTACAATAGTCTCCTTGTTCTACTCACTTCATATTGCATTAGTTAATGTAAATCTTTCAAGGTTTAGATTGCAATCATACTGCTAGTCATTTCTTAGAGTATAATAATTTTACATTACAATCACAAAGCACAAGTTGTTCAGTCTCTCCAAACTGATGGGCCCCCCCTCAATTTTCAATTCTTAACCTACACAAAAAAAGCTGCTATAAATATTTTTGTCTTGATAGGCTATTTCTCTCTTTTTTAAAATCCCTTTGGTACAGAGACACAATTGTAGCAGTCCTGGATAAATTTTTGTAAATAGTCATCCATTTCACTTAGATTGTCAGATTTATTAGCATATAATTGAGAAAAATAGCTCCAAAATTTCCTCTTCATTGCTGATGAATTCACCCCTTTTATTTTTGATACTGATCATTTGGTTTTCTTCTTTCCTATTACAAAGCAATTTAACCATTGGTCTGTCTATTTTACTATGTTTTTTATAGAAATCTGTTTCTTGTTATACTATTTCAATGATTTTCTTACTTGCAATTTGATTAAGTTCTTCCATTTTGAGGGTTTTAAATTTGGTGTTTAATTGGGAATTTTTAATTTGTTCTTTTTCTAGTTTTTTTAGTTATATGTCCAAATCATTGATCTGCTCCTTTTTTCTCTTGTGGAGAAAGAATTCTATATGAAGGTATTTAGAGATATAGAATTTCCCCCAAGTATTGCTTTGAACTTCCCTAAGGACATAACATAAATTTTAATACATTGTTTCATTGTTGTCATTTTCTTTAATGAAATGATTGTTTCTATGATTTGTCCTTTGAACACTTATTCGTTAGAATTTGGTTATTTAGTTTCAAATTCATTTTAGTTTATGTTCCACTGACCATTATTGAATGTAATTTTATTCCATTTTGATTTGAAATGAGTCCATTATTTAACTATAAAGTTTTTTATGCCTTAATATAGGGCCAATATTGTAAAGCTAGCATATGTCACTGAAAAGAGATATATTATTTTCTAATCTCATTGAATTCTCTCCAGATATTTCTAAAATCTAGTTTATCTAACACACTATTCATCATATTTCTTATTTTTTGTTAGATTTATCTTTTTTCTGAGAGGGGAAGACTGTAAGCTCCCATTATTAGAGTTTTGCTAACTATTTCCATCTGCAATCAAAAAATTGAATACTATAGCAACTTGTGCATAATAGATTTAGTATTGATAATACTTAACTAATTATGATACCTTTTATCATAATGTAGTTCCCTTTCAAGTCTTTTTTAATTAAAACTATTCTAGATTTAATTTTGTCTTAGATCATGATTACTACTCAATTTTTTGTGGCTGGTTGTATTATACCATCAGAAGTCAAAAAAATTCTACTTCAGTCTTTTTTTAACTACATGTGTAGCTCTCATTTTTAAATATATATGTATATATACATATACATATATATACATATATATACATATATATATATGTATATATATATATATATGTATATATACATATATATATATATATGTACTTAGGTTTTTTGCAAGGCAAATGGGGTTAAGTGGCTTGCCCAAAGCCACACAGCTGGGTAATTATTAAGTGTCTGAGGCCAGATTTGAACTCAGGTACTCCTGACTTCAGGGCCGGTGCTCTATCCACTGTGCCACCTAGCCGCTCCTAAATATATTTTTGTAAACAATATAATCATTGGATTCCTAATCCATTCAAATATCTTTTTACTTAATGGGAGAATTCATCTTATTCACATTCAAAATTATAGTTACTACTTGCATATTTCCCTCCATACTATTTTCTGTCACTGTTTATCCTTCTCTCTCTCTCTCTCTCTCTCTCTCTCTCTCTCTCTCTCTCTCTCTCTCTCTCTCTCTCTCTCTCTTCCCTCCCTAAAATATCAATTACTTCTAGCTACTATTTTCCTAATTTATACTCTAAGAATCCTACATTATTCTCTCCCTCTAGCTTCCTGTTCCTCAATTTTCTCATTCTTCTGAGTCCCTCCCTTACCCTCATCCTTTACCCACCTATTTCTTGATCTGCACATCCTTCTCTAAAAGTTCTTTCCTTATGCTTTGTTCTCCTATTTCTCAGAGTATAGATTATTCTCTCTTTTATCCAATTCAGATTATAATAAGATTCTAGTACTACCAGTCCTACATACCTTGCTGCCTGCAATATAACATTTCTCCCACTTTTGTCTAATTTTAAGAGACAATTCTTTTATTCCACCTCTCCCTCCTAAATTTAATTTTTTAGGATCATACTTAACTCTACCCTAGACCTTTTATCTATTGATGCACTCTTAAACTACCAAAGTTATGATAACATTGGGGGGAGAGAAGAGTTGCAAGACAATGGGGTTAAGAGCCCAAGGTCACACAACTAAGTATCTGAGGTCAAATTTGAACTCAGGTCCTCCTGATTCCAGGGCAGGTGCTCCATCCATTGCATCAGTTAGCTGCATTTATAATAACATACTTAAGAGTTACAGGTAGGGACTTCGGGGTGGAGCCAGGATGGAAATGTGAAACTAGTATGCTCCCAGAAATTTTCCCTACACAATTTTAAAAGAAGCCTCTACACAGATATTAAAGCTACAGATCCTACCAATAAAAAAAAAGGAAGAGAAAAATAAGTTTCCAATTCTGGACATCTAGGGACTAGACCTTCAGCAAAGGTCTTTCTCTGGGGTAAAAGAGAAGTATAGCCCAGCCAGGCAGGAGAGTGGGAAGGCCAGTGGGAGGCTTCTAGTCACAGAACAGCCCAGACCCCTGTTCAACTAGATAGCAATACAGTCCCAGCAGCTAAATAGTAAGCTAGTTTGCAGCAACTAGATAACAAGCCAGCAGGGAGAGACCCAACTCCAGAAAAATTCCAAGCCTTGGAAACATTGAGACAATAGTTGGACAGCTTAGGGAACAAACCACTGAATAGGCAATGCCTGGGTTGTGTATAAGCAAGACCTTGGCAAATGATAATCCAGGGATCAAACCCCAGACCCAGCACAAAAATCTCAGGACTAAACTCCCCATAGAGCAGGAGCAGAATTCAACTACTGAAATGAGCAAAAAAACCAAAAAGAGTGCTAAGCATAAGCAGCTATTATTCAAATAAAGCTGATAAAATTGCCATCTCAGAAGAAGAAAGCAGTGACAAATTACCTACATGAGAAGTTTAAAAGGAGTTTATAAATTGTACTCAAATCCAAAACCTAATGGAAGAGTTTAAAAAAGATTTGAAAGACCAAGGAGAGGAAGAAGAAAAATGGAATTAAAAAATGAGAGTCATGAAGAAGAATTATAGAAAAACTGACAAACAAAATCAGCTTCTTTAAAATTAAAAATTATCAACTGGGAAAAGAGCATAACTCATCACAAAATAAAATGAACCAACTGATAAAGAAAAACAACTGATTTAAAAGAAAAATTAACCAACTGGAAAAGGAAACACAAAAACTGACTGAAGAAAATAAAACCCCAAAAATAATAATTGTACAAATAGAAACCAATGAGAAACCAAGATTCCATCAAATAAAATCAAAAAGTTGAAAAAAATGTAAAATACCTTTTAGCAAAAACAAACAACCTGGAAAATAGATCCAGGAGAGATAATTTATGAATTATTATTCTAATTAACAGCCTAGATAAAAAAGAAAAGAGTCTGGAAAATATCTTTCAGGAAATTATCATGAAAAATTGCCCAAATATAATAGATCAAAAGACAAAATATTCCTTGAAATAATTCACAGAACAACACCAGAAAGAAACCCCCAGAATTAAAAATTCCAAGGAATATCTTGGCCAAATTAGAGAATTCTCAACTAAATAAGGAGGTACTACAAGCAGCCAAAAAGAAGCAATTTAAATACAAAGGAATCACAATCAAGATTACACAGGATTTATTAGATTCAACATTAAAGGATCATAAAACCTAGAATATGATATTCTGGAGGGCAAAGGACCTTAGATTACAACCAAGCACTAACTGCCCTGCAAAATTCAGTTTATCTTGTCGGGGAAAAACAGTCTTTCATTGAAATAGAGGACTTCCAAAATTTTCTGATGAAAATGGCCAGAAATGAAAAGAAAATTTAGTCTTAAAAAACAAGAATCAAGAGATGTATATATAAAAAGGTCAACAGAAAAGGTTGGGGACACTATTCAAGAACATTGATCCATATACATTCCTACAAAGGAAATAACACTTGTAACTCTTGAGAATTGTATTTTGCTTAGGATAATTAAAGGATTGAATTGAAGAGATTATACTTAGAGGATATAGGTATAAATGAGACTTGAAGCAATGTTGATTATCAGGGTGGTATTTCTATTAAGACAGGGAGAGAGAATACTTATTTAATGTGATTTAATAAATTACGTAATTATACATAATTAAATCATAAAGTGAACCTACTTTACTAGATACTTTAGTTAAGGAGGATTGTTGTACAATTGGGATAGAGGGTGGAAGTGTACAAAGGGTTGGACATAAATATATCAGGAAGTGATCTTGCCTTTTCCATCCTTTAGTTAACAAGGGTATCTAGGGACAGGAGAGAATGTTCCCAATTTATTAGTTGAGAGTTTTAGGACTATAATTGGAGTACAATAGAAATAAAGTAGAGAGTGTTTTTAGAGGGAAAAGTTCATGAAGAGATTTTGCTTTGCTTCATGATTTGGGTACAATTGGAAGAAGTGTGTTTTGGGGAGAAGGGGGACAAATGGTTCATGAAATGAGTTGACTTTCCATGATGCTTTGACTCATTAGGATTGTGTGTCCATGGAGGGTACTTGAAAAGATGGGGTGGAATAAATATTATAATTTGATGGGAAACAAGTTACAGATTATGCTTTCCCATATAAGAAGTAAGCATCTTGACCTTTTTAATGTCCCTTACAATCAGTTTTTAATGTTTAATTCCTATGTTTCTTGGAAGTCTAGTAAGTCAAATTTTCCATTCAGTTTCTGATCTTTTTTTCACAAATGCCTGAAAATCCTCCACTCAGGGTAACACACTATTTTGCAGGGTAAGTTATTCTTGGTTGCAATCTTGAATCCTTTGCTCTTTGGGAATATATTGCTTCATGCCCTTTGATCTTTTTTATGTGGAAGCTTTTAAGGTTGTGTTATCCTTACTGTAAATTCACAGTATTAAAATTTTTAAATAGCTGTTTGTGATATTTTCTCTTTTTTTGATGCTTTAAAACTGAGCTCTGATGTTCCTGTGCTCTTTCATTTTGGGATCTCTGATGGTAATTGGTAAATGTTTTCAATTTCTATTTTACCTTCTTGTGAAACTTTAGAGTAATTTTCCTTAATGATCTCTTATATTTGTCTATACTTTTATTTTAAATCATAATTTTCAGATAGGTCAACAATTGTTATATTGTCTCTGATCCATTTTTTCTAAGTCAGTTGTTTTGCCAATGGATTTTTTATCTTTTGATTTTTGTTTTATTATTTTAGCAACTTTTGAAATCATAAGCTTCCTTTAACCAATTCTAATTTTCTAATTACTTTAGTTAATTTTTTATTTTTTTAGTTAATTTTTTAAATCTCTTTTTCCATTTGACTGACTTGCTTTTTATACTTTTTTCATACTCTTCTTGCACTACTTTTTCCCTAATTTTTTCTAACCTCTTATTTGATTTTTAAAGTCCTTTATAAGGACTCCCAAATTTCATTGCAGTTTGTCTTTTTGAAGAAGATATTGTTTTTTTTTTAACTTCTTCCTCTTCTGGGTTAGAATCCAGATCTCCCTCTCCATAAAAGCTATTTATGGTTCTTTTCTGCTTACTCACTTTCTTTAGTGATTTATTTCCTATATGTTAACTTTATATTAAAGTTAGACTTTAGTCCTGAATTTTGGGGAATGATATGTCAGAATTCAGGTTTTTTCTGCTTTTGTTGTCTGAGCTTTATGGAGGGGGGTGGAGGAGAAGAGAGGAGAGAGAAAGAGGGGAGGGTGAAAAAGAGATCTGAAGTCAAGTATTCCTATCTGACACTAAGTCAAATGTTTTTGCTCCTTGCAGTCCTTTCCTCATCTTCAAATCGTAGCTAAGTTCTCTACCAGGGAACCAAAACCTGGCTATCTGCTCTCCTTTGAATGCCATAGCCAGCAGGATCCTTCCCCTATTGCATCTGTGTTCACACTCACCAGTGAGTGCTTGCTCCTCCTGGCCCATAGTCTCAGTCTAGGACTGTGCTACATCAGGGCACCTGGACCTAGTATCAAGCTCTAGTAGAGGGCCCTACAACTCTCCCCTGATCATCCATCTGATCCTCATACTATTTATGAAGCACAATTTAGGTAGCACAATACTTTTTGAATTATCTCTACTGGATCCATTTTCCAGGTCAGTTGTTTCCTATGAGATATTTCACATTTTCTTCTAGTTTTCATTTTTTTGGTTTTGTTTTATTGTTTCTTGATTGCTCACTATAGTCATCAGCTTTCCTTAGTTCCATTCTACATTTGAAGGAATTATTTTCTTCAGACAGATTTTGTATTCTTTTTCCATCTGGTCAATTCAGCTTTTTTAAAAAAAAATGCCTTAAAGGCATTCTTCTCTCATTGGCCTTCTGGACTGCTTTTTCTATTTGATCCAAACTGGTTTTTAAGATGTTATTTTCTTCAGTATTTTTTGTATTTCCTTCACCAAGATGCTAACTCGGTTTTCACAATTTTCTCACATTGCTCTCATCTCTATTCCCAATTTTTCCTCTACCTACTTTACTTGATTTTCAAAATCTTTTTTGAGCTCTTCCATAGTTTGAGACCAATTCATAGTTTTCTTGAAGGCTTTGGATTGAGAAGCTTTGACTTTATTTTCTTCTTAATGTGTATTTTGACCAAAGCATTTGTCTATGGTCGATTTTTTCCCTTCCAGGGTGGAGGATATACTATTCCAAGCTTTTTTAGGGTTTTAGCAGCTGTTTTCAAGGACAACCCCAGAGACTTCAATTCCTTTAAATTCTTATGGGAGGGGGTGGCTAGGTGGAGCAGTGGATAGAACACTGGCTAGAGCACTGGTCTTGGAGTCAGGAGTACCTGAGTTCAAATCCAGTCTCAGACACTTAATAATTACCTAGCTGTGTGGCCTTAGGCAAGCCACTTAACCCCATTGCCTTGGAAAAAAAATCTAAAAAAGAAAAAAAGTCTTATGGGAGGCTCTGATTGTAATTCCCATGCTTTGGTCTGTGAATGACCCTTCAGCCCTGGAGCCATGGGAGAGTCCCTGTTCTACTGTGGCAGTAAAACTCATTTTCCTGAGACTGTGGCCCCAGATTGCAACCTTGATCTGAGTATGGGCAAAGCAACAGAGTCCTGCCTCAGAGATGGCAAAGAGACCTCTGCAATCTCCCCTGACCCCCTTACCATTTGTAGGTTGAGCACTCTGGAAGTAGCTGCTGCATAGGTCTGCAGACCTGCTCCTGGTTTCTGGACTGGGTCTGCACTGAGGCCTGCACTGGACTGGGTTCTGTACTCACTGTGGTGTGGCAGAATTTTCCCACTAAGTTTCCAACTATCCTTGGCAATCCCTGGGCTGAGAGGTCTGAAAACACCACTGTTGCCATGAACCCAGGAACCCTGAGGGACCCAGTAGCTATTCCTGGATGGAAAAGTCAGTTTGTTCCAGCAAGGCCTGGGCTGTATTGCAGGCTTTTTCTGTCCAAAATGTAAGCAACCCTTCTTATAGATCTTCCAAGTTCTCTTGAACTGGAAAATTGTTTCACTCAGTCTTTCTGTGGGTCCAATCTATAATTTGGCTAGAGTTATGATTTAAATGTATTTGAAATGGTCTGGGAGAAAGCTCCTGGGAGTTCCTGCCTTCACTCCACCATCTTGGCTCCACCCTCTGCTAAAACATATTAATTCATATTGCTTAATTTAATCTATATATCTTGATTACATAACACATACCTATTTTCTTTTTTTCCTTTGATAAATGTTTGCCTGTTACTCATAAGCCTTTTATGAAATGAGCATTTCAATAGAGAAGAGTTAAACTGGACAAAACTGTACCAATCTGAGGCAGTCAAATTCATATCTAAAAGTACTAGGAAAGTGGTTTTAACTCTAAAATCTAATATAGCACTATACCCTTAGGCTGAAAATATCTAATGTGTTTTAGATAAATATAATAACAGACTAATGTTCCTCTTAATTATAGGAAAGGAAAAGAATACTCACCCAGATACAGCTGTCGTATTTTTCTAAAAGGTGGAAATTTATTACTGGAGACTTAGGGTGGGGTAGTTCAAATACCAGATATGTCTAAATATGTCCCTGAATCACTGACCATCTAGGACCACTGCTACCCTATTCAACTTGGTAATCTTATGTAGCTCAAATCCTACTTTTATTTCTTGCTCTTATAATATTCTCCCTTAAAATAAGTAAATATCAAAATAATAGACTGGAATTAAAATGCTACTGCAAATGCTTACTTAGTTGTAAAGTTCTGAACCAGATACTTAACTTCTCTGTCTTTCTCATTATTTATTTGAAATATGAGATGATTAGACTATAATATATGTGTGTATGTATAATCTATGATCATTTCATCATGTTAACCATGTGATATCAAATAATGTAGATTACACAAATAAGAAAAGATACATAAGGTAAAATTTTCAGATATTGTCTGTATTATGCCATAGGAAAGAGCTAAAACAATCAATAGAGAGACCATGTTGTGATCAACATTAGGAAAAACTTAAACAACAACAAAAAAATCAAACCGAAGAAAAACAAAAAATTAGGCAATGTAATAAATGTGAAAGCTAGTGACCTATATGTTGCAGTGGATGGAATGAAAGGATTTAAGTCAATAAAACTTATCTTCCCTTGTTCAAATATGGTCTTAGACACTTAGATTTGTACTCTGAGCAAATCACTTAACTCTTTCTTGGTTTCCTCATCTATTAAATGAGCTAGAGAAGGAAATGGCAAACCATTCTAGTATCTTTACCAAGAAAACCCCATTGGGGTAACAAAGTATCAGACACAACTGAAAAATGATAATCATTATTATAGATATTCAAAAGTAGAGGAATAAACTCCTACTAGGAATCTTATAGTTGGGTAAGATGGTAGTCTTGATATGTGTTTCCTTTTGACCCTAAAACATTAGGGTCATGTGTGAGTCTTTCTTGTATTTCTGGATATCATCAATGACTGTGTCTATTAACACAAATAGATCTCTATCATGAAACAACAGATAAAGTGATTTATTTATTTATAAAGGTTAAAAATGTCCTTGATAAGGCCTCTACACATCATGACAGACGTCTGAAAGGTAAATAAATTCCTTAGTACATCATTGTTTTGTTCACATTAGTTTACACTCTTAGCATGCCATATTTGACACTATGTTATACTCAATACACTGGGTATACTACAAAGATGATTAAACTGAATTTGTACTTAAATACCCACTTTAGAAATAAAGTTTTTCTAAGGATTGTAAAGATTAGAGAATTCAGAGGAAATTAGAGAATTCTAAATTAGAGAATTTAGAAACTGAACATTTTTTACATATGGTAGGAACTATATGCTAGCCCTTCTCCCTTAAACTATTAGGGTTATTTTTCCTTAGGAGACAGGAAAGCAATCCCCAGAGTGTGACAGGCTGAAATGAAGTAAAACTCAATCTTCACTTTATTTGATGAAGATTCTTGACACCCTCTAACTAATTTACATGACTTCCTGGACTTAAGGGCAGATAAAGACCTACTCAGACTTCAGTGAGGGGGACCATAGTTTCCCCAATACTAATTGCTTTGGTATCCTTGTTGAATATCCCTTCTATGATTAAGAAACTTCATTTAGTTGTATACTTTCAGCAAGTCTGGAACAGTAGGGTATTGGACTGAATCATACCCTCACCTATCAATATGAGTTTGGATTTGAAACAAAGAAAGGAACTAGGATGAAAATCTGTCACTTCATTCCACTTTTTGAGCTATCACATCAAGAAAAGAATATATAAAAAAATCAATCTGTAAAATCTCACAATTGTTCCTATTCAATAGTTTTTTTTTCAATAGTGTCTGACTCTTCATGACACCATTTGGACTTTCTTGGCAAAATACTGGAGTAGTTAGTCATTTCTTTCTCCAGCTCATTTAATAGATGGAAACTGAGGCAAAAAGAATAAGTATTAAGTAATGCTTCAGGGAGATGACTCTTCAGGCTCTATCCATTGTTCAATCTATCTAACCCTGTAAAGTCAAACAAAACACTGTCAATTTGTTTAAATTGTTGAAATATATCTTCACAACCATCTGGTTAATCACATTTAGGAAGATATTGATAAGTTTCAACCTTGTCTCCTAACATATATTATATATACATATATATATATATATATATATATATATATATATATATATAAAATAAAAAAGGTGAGAAGCATATGCAAATTTGCACTTTCCTATTAATTCTCAAAGGAATAATAATATTAAAATTCTAGAAAAAAAATCACTTAGTGTTATTGAAAATACATTGCCTTATCCAAAGAAGATTAAAGCATAGGATGTTTCAGAAAATAAAATGATTTTCAAAATATTTAATGATTTGTAAATACTGTTTGAATACCTAGCATCCATTTAAACTAATGTTTAATGTTTAATTAAACTACTGCTTCATTTTTGTACCCATTTTGGTACTGCATTTTGTTCTATTTGGTCTCATCGGAGGTTCCAGCACTAATCCCCCATATTGTGTCTTTTACCTCTGCAACAAAACTTCACACATCAGTGGCCCATATTTAATCATTTGGGGAGGTCACCATAAAACTATTGGCTTTTACTTGCATGGATGTTGCTAGTGATTCACTGTTCTATTGAAATCTATGTGTTTCTGGCTCACTTTTTATAGAGGGGAGAAAAATCACTTACTTTCATTTCTCAATGGATTTCTTGATCATTTTGCAGTCTGGTGAGAATTTTCAGATTTATGCTGGAGTAGGTATTTGGGAGCTGGGCAATCTACCTCCCATTTAAGCAGCCACCTTGGCTGGAAGTCCCCAACCTGAATGCCTTCATCTGTAAAATGAAAGAGTTGGACTAGCAGACCATGAAGTTCCCTTTCAAATTTAAATCTATGATCTATAATGTTATATGAAATGTTTTAATATAATATGGAAAACTTCAGCCATTTTAACTGGCTGCAGATTTTTGTTTAAAAATGGTAACTAGCAATATTGCTTTTCTCCAAAAGATATTTCTATTTTAAAATTGTGGATAACTGATTTAATTATTTTGGGTACTCCACAAAAAAGGACATAATACAAGTGTCTGGCTACTTTTTATATTTGATTGCTCCTAGTGAAGCACTTGGTTGATCCATAAGTTATTTTACTTCCTATTACATACAGCTCCTTTTACTGTCATATATGTTCTTGGTTATACTGCTTAAGTGGTTTCTAGTTCTACATGCTACAACACATATCTCTTCATTGCTCCAAGTCACAATGCACATATAATGTATTTTCTATATGCTAGACACTATGCTAAGTGCTAATAGAAGGCAAAAATGATCCCTTTCCTGAAAGAGCGCATATTCTAATAGAAAAGACAAAAAGAAAATAATTTTCATGCATCCATGATATATACAGAGTAAATTGAAGGTAATCTCAAACTATTGTTTGGGAATTAGGAAATATCATCTGAAAAATGTGAAATTTAAACTGAGTCTTGATTGACTCTAGAGAAGGTAAGAAGGAGATGTGAGGATTCCATTCAGTAGAAAGTCTATGAGATGAATGGAGTATCACAAAGTTAATTTAAATTCTTTGAAATAATGTTGTACCCTTAATCCAAATCATAGGATTTCAGGGAGGATGGTAATTTTTTAAAAGTAATAGCAATTTTAAAAGATTATCATATTGCTTTCTGTGGGGGGGAAGGGGGGGGGAGGGAAGGGTGGAGGAGAAAGTGTAAAATTCAAAACCTTACCAAAAAAATGATAGGTAGAAACCACTATTGTATATAACTAGAAAACAAATACAATATTTGTATTATTTATGGGAAAATGTAGCAATAACTATCTATCAATCATTAAAATTTAGCATGGAGGTGAAGTGAAAATTATATAGAATGCTTAAATAAATTAACAAAACTTACAAAACAATAAAAAATCCAAAGTCTTCACAAATTTGTCAAAATAGCCATCTAATCAAGTCACTTCAATGTTGATCATAGAAAGGAAAAATTATTTTTGTTTTTTATTTTTTTAATTTTATTTATGTATAAATACATAGATATTTATATGGAAACAAATATAAAGATTTTTTTAAATTTTCATTTACAAATTCTTATCTTCCCCTACACATTGAGAAGACAAACAATACAAAAAATCATGCATATGCAGTCATATAAAATGTTTCCATATTACTCATACATAAAAGCAAGAAAATAAAGTGAAAAAATTTTGCTTTGCACTCAAAATGGAATAGATCTTTTACTTAGAAGTAAAAAAGCGTATTTCATCATGACTTTTGGCCTTGAAGTGCATCATTATATTGCTCAGAGTAGTTGTTTTTCTGGCTGTTTATAATTACAGCATAAGATTCTTACTGTGTTTTCCTGGTTCTAAACATTTACTTTATATCAATTAATATCTGTTACTGAAACCACCCACCTTATCATTTCTTACAGCACATAGTATTCTAATATAAGAATATATCATAATAATAACAATAATTAAGTTATTTCCTTAACTGAGGGAATCCTCTCAATTTCCAATTGTTTGTCACCATAAAAAGCGATGTTCAAAACATTTTTATACATATAGATCCTTTTTCTCTTTCTTTGATCACTTTGAGATAGACATAGTGGTAGTTTTTCTATATCAAAAGGTTTGCAAAATTTTATAGACCTTTGAACATATTTCTAAATTATTCTCCAAAATGTTTGAACTCCACACATCAGTAAACTGGGATACCTATTTTTTCATGTCCCCATCATTATTTGACATTTTCCTTTCCTGTCATAATAGCCAATCTGATAGGCTGGAGATGGTAACTGAGAGTTTTAATTTTCATTTCTCTTATTTTATTGATTTAGTGAATTTTATGTTACTAACAATAGTTTTGATTTTCTCTTTTGAAATTATCTCTTGGGCAGAGCCAAGATGGTGGTATGAAGACAGGATTTCCCAAAAGCCATCAAATTATGACTCTAGCCAAACTTTAGAGGGGCAGAATCCACAGAAAGACTGAGTGATACAATTTCTCAGTCCAAGACAATTTAGAGGAAGGTAGAAGAAGGTGGAGAAGGCAGCTTCGTTTCCCCCGCTTGCCTAATTGGTGCATAGGAGATGCCCAGCGGAAGGCTTTCGCTGCATTCCCCCCCCCCCAGTTAGAATATAACAAAGTCAGAATGGTCGAAGCAGATCGCCCAGGGAAGCTCTTCGTAGGAGGGCTCAATACCGAGACAAATGAGAAGGCCCTTGAAGCTGTATTCGGGAAATATGGGCAAATAGTGGAAGTACTACTGATGAAAGACCATGAAACCAGCAAATCCAAGGGTTTTGCTTTTATCACTTTTGAAAGTCCTGCAGATGCAAAGGATGCTGCCAGAGACATGAATGGGAAGCTCCTAGATGGAAAATCAATTAAAGTTGAACAAGCCACCAAGCCAACATTCGAAAGTGGTGGTAGGCGTGGGCCACCACCTCCACCAAGAAGCAGAGGCCCTCCAAGAGGCCTTAGAGGAGGAGGAAGAGGAGGAAGTAGAGGAGGAACAAGGGGACCACCATCACGAGGAGGACACATGGACAATAGCAGATATTCTCTTAACTTCAACATGGGGTCTTCCAGGGGACCTCTTCCAGTAAAAAGAGGCCCACCACCACATAGTGGTGGGGGTCTTCCACCTAAAAGATCTGCACCTTCAGGGCCAGTGCACAGCAGTAGTGGAATGGGAGGAAGAGCTCCAGTGTCACGTGGGAGCGATAACTATGGAGGTCCACCAAGACAGGACCCAATGCCATCTAGAAGAGATGTTTATATGTCACCAAGAGGTGATGGATATAATACTAAGGACAGCTATTCAAGCAGAGATTATCAAAATTCTTGGGACAACAGAGATTATGCTCCACCTCCAAGAGATTATGCATACCGTGATTATGGTCATTCCAGTTCACGTGATGGCTATCAATCTAGAAGTTACGGTGATCGTGATGGCTATGGTGGTCATGATAGAGACTATTCAGATCACCCCAGTGGAGGTTCCTACAGAGATTCATATGAGAGTTATGGTAACTCATGTAGTGCTCCACCTGCTTGAGGGCCCCCGCCATCTTATGGTGGAAGCAGTCTCTATGATGATTACAGCAGAGATGGATATGATGGAAGCAGAGAAAGTTATTCAAGCAGCCAAAGTGATATCTACTCAAGTGGTCGAGGAGAGCATGTTGGCTGACAAAATAGAGGGCTTCCCCCTTCTATGGATAGGGGATACCCTCCTCCACGTGATTCATACAGCAGCTCAAGCCACAGAGCACCAAGAGGTGGCCATGGAGGAAGTCGATCTGATAGAGGAGGAGGCAGAAGCAGATATTAAAAAGAAAAACTTTTAAGTTTCTTGGACCAAAACCCCCTTTCAAAAAACAAAGCAAATGGAGCTTGTCCTATCTTTACTACCAGAGGACTACTAAAAAGGAAACAAAATTGTTTTTCCTTTCTTTTTTATTGCCTGTTAAGTTTCCCTCCATGATTTTTATGTTTTTGTGAAGGAACAAGTTAAAGCAATGTTTAATTTCAAAAAAAAAAAAGACAATTTAGAAGTTCCACAGGAAAGGTGTGTTTCACCAGGACCAGGGGTTGGAAAAAAAGCCATGGCCACAGCACAACACAACCCAGGGATCAACAGGAATAGCTTGAAGTGGCAGTGAAAGAATTCTGTTTCACTGGAGTAAGTGTGGGAGCACCAACCTCAGAACAGCCCTGTGGTGAGAACCTGCAGTAGGAATTGGGGAAGCTAGCCTGCAGCCCATTGACGGTAAGGGGAGTGGTGACTGCACAGATCTCTCTGCTCTCCCTGGAGCAGACTCTGATGTTTTCCCACACTCAGATCCATGTTGGGATTTGGGCTTCCATACTAAGATAGCAGGGATCCTCCTCACAGCTCCAGGGCAGAGGAGAGTACCTGTGGTCATCTACATATCAAAGCACAGGTGAGAGAGTATAAGACCTTGGAGGAATAAAGGTCCCAGTAAGGTGTCCCAAAAAAAACCCCAAAGCCTTGGAAGTGTGGTAAATTAGTCTTAGGCTGAGGAAATGAGTAAACAAAAGAAAAAGAAAAATCTGACCATAGAAAATTACTTTGCTCTCATGAAAGATTCAGAAGATGATAAACTCCAAGCTTCATATCCAAAGCCTCTAAGAGAAATAGAAAATGGTCTCAGACTATGTATGGGGTGCTAAAAAAAGACTTTGAAAAGCAATTAAGGGAGGTGGAAGGAAAAATTTGGAGGGGAAATGAGAATGTTTCAGATAAATCATGAAAACCAAATCATTAGCTTGGTGAAAGAAATGCAAAAAAACACTGAAGAAAATAATATGTTAAAAACCAGTTTTGGTCAAATGGAAATCGCAAAACAAAAGGCAAATGAGGAGAAGAATGTCTTAAAAAATAGAATTGGCCAGCTGGAAAAGGAGATAAAAAAGCTCTCCAAAGAAAATAATTCCTTAAAATGCAGAATGGAACTAAAGGAAGCTGATGACTTTCCAAGAAGGAAAAAATAAAACTTCAAAAAAAGCCAAAAATTAGAAGAAAATGGGAAATATCTCATTGGAAAAACAAATGATCTTGAAAACAGATCCAGAAGAAATAATTTAAAAATTATTGGGCTACCTGAAAATCACAGCCAGGAAAAGAGCATTAACTTCATTTTTCAAGAAATAATACAGCAACATTGCCCTGAGATCTTAGAAGCAAAGGGTAAAATAGAAATTGAGGGAATTCATGGTCATCTCCCAAAAGAGATCCCAAAAGAAAAACTTCCACAATATTATAGTCAAATTCCAAAACTCCCAAGTCAAAAATAAAATACTAAAAGCTGCCAGAAACAAACAATTTAACTACCATGGCTGAATAGTCAGGATTGCACAGGATCTCGCAGCATCTACATTAAGGGCTCGTAGGGATTGGAATATGATATTCCGGAATGTAAAAGATCTTGGTTTACAACTGAGAATCAACTAAAAGCAAAACTGAATATCCTTTTTCAGGGGAAAAGATGTACTTTCAATGAAACAGGGAACTTTCAGACTATCCTATTGAAACAACCAGAGCTGAACAGAAAGTTTGATCTTCAAGTAAAAGACTCTAGTGAACCATAGAGTGGATGGACAAGAAGGACTAACTATGAAGAACATAATAATGCCGAAATGTTTGTATCCCTTCATGGGAATAAGATATTGATAGCTCATATGAACTTTCTCATTTATAAGAGCAATTAAAAGGAGCATATATATACAAAGAACAGGAAGAAACTTAACATAATGGTATAATATAGTAAAAAGATGGAGTCAGTGGGTAATAAAGGAAAGTAATGGGAAGAAGAGAAAGGAGAGGAAGAAGGATCTAAGATAGTTCACATAAGAGTCAAGAAAAAGCTTTTTCAGTGGAGTGGAATGGGGGATGGCGAGGGGGGATGAGTGAGCTTTCATTCTCATCAGAAATGGCTCAGAGAGGAAATAACATACACATTTAATAGGGCATAAAAATCTATCTTACCCTAGAGAAAAATAAGAAAGGGATGGGATAAGGTGGAATAGGAGGAGGGGAAGGGGGGAATAGGTGATAGGAGAGGGAAGATTGTGGGAGAGGGTACTCAGATACAACACACTTTTGGACAGGGCCAGGATGAAAGGAGGGAGAGAATAGAATAAATGAGAGTGGGGAGGCATAGAATGGAGGGAAATACAGCTAGTAATAGTAACTGTGGAAAAATATTGAAGCAATATAAGATGCTCGTCTACGTCTACGCAAAACTGCTTTCTAATTTTCCCAGCAGATTTTTGCCGAGTAATGAATTCTTGTCCACAAATTGAGGATACATTTAGTTACTGTGTTCATTTGCATTTGTATATTGTGCCAACCACTCTATTTCCTTTCTACTTTGTATTACAATTTGAACCCTAGTACTTCACCTACTTTCACTTTTTTCTTTTATTTACTTTCTACTGACAATTTGCTTTTCTAGATGAATTTTATTTTCAGATATTAGCTTTATAAAATAATCTTTTTGGAATTTTGATAATATAACAAAATTACTCACAAATTAAATTAGAATTCTTTATTATTTATATTGGTTTGGCCTATACAAGTATACTTGATATTTTTCTAAATGTTTAAAATTGTCATTTGTGAGAAAAAAATTATAATTGAGGCTTGTGGTTCCTGGGTGTGTCATTGTTTTCAATTATTTAAATGAAATTTCTCTACCTCTTTGTACTGCTTTTGGTTTTTAATATATAAAAATGCTAATGATTTGGGAGATATACTGCAACTTTGATAAAACTAAAAGTTGGTTCTATTTTATAATTAATTGCATTAGTTACATTTCTCTAATTATATAAATATATCATCTGTAATAACTGATAACTCTGTTTCCTCAGAGAGTGCAGCCCTCAGTGATGAGGGCACACCATGCCGGGCAGTCCTGTGTCAGTGTCTCTCATACTTCACAATCAATTCTAAAGTTCTTAAGAGAGAGACCTTCAGTGTGTCTCAGTGTCACTTCTTTTGAACCCCTTTGTGAGTGCTTGCCCTGTGTGAGTTCTCCATGAATTAGTCTTTTTGGCAAGCATACTTCTGACATTCTAACAATGTATCCAGCCAGCCCATCATAGTTGCATTCTCTGTAGTAATGTTGGAATGCTTGGCAGTTTAGTTCAAGAAAGGACCTCAGTGTCTGGTATCTTTTCCTGCCAGGTGATCTTCAGCAATTTCCTAAGACAATTTAAATGGAAGCGATTCCGTTTCCTGACATGGCACTGGTAGACTGTCCAGGTTTCACAGACATAGCAGTGAGGTCAGCACAAGGCTCTGTAGACCTTCAGTTTGGTAGTCAATCTAATAACTCTTCTCTCCCACACTTTCTTTAGTAACCTCCCAAATACTAAGCTAGCTCCAGCAGTGCATGTGTCAACCTCATTGTCAATATGTACCTCCCTGGAAAGGTTACTGACAAAGTAAATTATCTAAACTTCTCCATTTGCTGTGATGGTTCTACAAATGGATGGTATGGTGCTAGTTGACCTGTGTTTTCTTGGTATTAATTGTTAGATCAAAATTAGAACAAGCAGCAGAAGATTTATCCATATTTTGTTGCATCTCAGCTTCAGAGGCTGCATTGAGTGCACAATCATCTGCAAACAGAAAATCATCCACCAACACTCCCTCCACTTTGATCTTGGCTTGTAGCCTTTTCAATTTGAAAAATCTACCATCAGTACCAGTAACTTACCTTGAGGTCATGTTCATCTTCAGTGAAGGCATTTAATAAAATGACTGAAAACATCATAATAATAAACATGAGAGCAAGGATAAATCTTGTTTCACTCCATTGGTGATTAGAAAATCTCAAGACCATCATTCACTATCCAGAACCTGGGCATGCATGCCATCACAAAATTGACTTACAATAATGATGAACTTCTCTGGGCAACCAAATTTTGAGATAATTTTCTATATACCCTCATGACTGATGGAACAAAGGCCTGGGTCAGATCTACAAATGTATACAAATCTCTGCTCTGCTCCTGGCATTTTTCCTGGAGTTGTTGGGCAGAAAACACTATATAAACTGTTCCTTGACCCTTTCTGAAGTCTCACTGGAACTCAGGGAGGTGACAAACTTCCAGCTAAAGGATCAGCATATTGAGAAGGGCTCTGGCAAGAATCTTACTAGAAATGACTAAAAGAGAAATACCCCTACGATTGTCACAGGACAATATATTCCCTTTACTGTTATAGAGATGGACAACAGAGGCATTCTTGAATTCTTAGGAGATAACCACTTCATGTCATATAATCTGGAAAATTTCAATCAGTTTTTGGGTGAGCAGTGGAACCCCTCCCTTATAGATCTTAGCCTGAAAATAAGTAGTACCTGGTACTTTGTCATGTAAAAGGAATCTAATAGCATGCAAAACATCTTCTTCAGTTGGACCTTCAACTAGGGACTGACTATCTTAAACTTCAGGTGAGTGATTTCTGCACTGATTGAAAATGGTCTGATAAGAACACTATTGAAGTGTTCATCCCATTTTTCTAGGATCATGCCCCTATCATTAATCAATCTGGATTAATAATAGTTAAGATGCACCATAGGTCTTTGCCCCATAAATAGCCTTCAGGGCATTATAAAAGCACCTTGGTTTGTTACATAAAACTACATTTTATCTGTTTTCTTACTGTGCCAAAGTCCTGCATCTTTCTATGCTGTACTTGTATTTACTTTTGAGGAAATTAAATGCTGCCTTCTTAGGAATAGATGGACTATCTTGCTGGTAAACCCTGTGAAGTTTTCATTTTTCATTGAGCAGCTTCTGTATTTCCTCATCATTTTCATCAGACCAGTCTTAGATTTTGCAAGTGTTCTAACCCAGATGTACCATACACCAGATCTCTGAAAACTGCCCACTCTTTTCATGCTCCACTGCTGTCAACTGTTTGTTGGCTTATGTTTCCCTCCAAATTAGCAATAAACTATTCTCTCACAGACTCTCTAAATCATTGACTTCTTCTAGGGGTCATTTTGCCCTGAGACTGCCACTTTGATTGAATGTAAATATTTAGCTTGGAGAGGATGATTCTGTGAGGGGTGGGGGCAGGGAAGCGAGATTGAGGGAAAAACTGTAAAATTCAAAAAATAAAAATAAAAAGTAAACTTATGATAAAGAGAAAAAATACCAAGGACATCCACTCTGTACCATGCACCTTTTTCACTCTCACATCCTGTTTGTCTCTTTTCTTTACAATCACTTAGTGTATTAGATGCCAATGTTTGCTAAGAGGGTGTATCCAGTAAGTTTTATTGCATTTAGATGAATGGAAGACAGTATTTTTGATTAGAAGGTCATGAAAAATCTTCAGTAGTAGGTCGCCATTGCTGTTGTTGTTTCCAACTTCATTCCTCCCAAGGACTCCCTGCCATGTCTGATAATCTGAGCCTATTCTATCATTAAAGTCACTCTTTCTGTACATTGATGATAAGGGTCTTTAGGTCTTCACAAAATTTTTCTTTGACTTCATCAGAGTTCATCATGGTGGAAGCATATGCACTAGTGATGGTGGCATTTTCCTGGAAGTGGCAATCTCATAGTCATGAGCCTATCATTCTCTCCTTTTGGTTAGGTATTCAAGAGTTGACTACTTTGATTTTGATTGCAAAACCTACCCCAGTTTCATAGTGTTCCCCTTCACTGAGGCCACTCTGTAAAAATGTGTATCCAGCTCTGACTTCAGTAATCTGATTTTCATTTGCCAGTCTTGTTTCACTCAGGGCTGCTATTTGGATAGGGTACATGCTGCATCTTTCAGACCTGTGGATCTCGTGTTGCCTATGAGTGTGTATATGTGCCATGCACTGATGACGAATAGAATCTTTTAATAAGGTTTTGTAGATTTTTTGTGTCTCAACCACACTGTGGGACCTCTACCTGTCAGGGTAATCAGACCAGGGTTAGGTAAACACATCAGGGTCCCTAAAAGGGCTACCCAGTCACCCAGGGGACTGCTGAATCCCACTACTGCTTCAGTGGGAAAATGACCCTAAGGTCTGGGCCACCTGTGTGCAAGGTAGTGACTCCATACCTGCTACTTCATAACTTCCCTGTTGCCACAGGACTTTGAAAAATGGTAAAGTATGGGTGATATGTTTTGATACATACATAAATTGGATTAAAGTGAGGTAGTTTCACAAAAACATCCTCCTCACTCTCTCTTCCAAAGTCATCTGATAGTCTTTTTATTGCTTCCGTGCTATACAATGATCAAAACTGAATGTGTTGAGAGAAAAATAATATCCTTAAGGAAAAAATAAAATATTAGATAACAAATTTACATAATGCCTAAGATAACTTTTTAAAATTAAAGGTAATAGTCTTTTGTCTTTGTTTCCAATTCTATGCCACCACAAACAGAGCTGCTATGAATATTTTTGTACAGTTACCTTTTTTATGATCTTTTCAAGGTATGGACCCAGTAGTCATATTTTTGAATCACAGGGTATGTCATCTTTATTGCCCTTTGGGCATAATTCCAAATTGCTCTCCAGAAAAGTTGGATCAGTTCATATTCCCACCAACAATATATTAGTGTCCCAGATTTCCCACATCCCTTTCAACATTGATCATTGACCTTTCTAGTCATATTGGCCAATCTGAGAGGTGTGAGGTGCTTTAATTTGCATTTCTCTAATCAGTAATGACTTAGAACAATTTTTCATATGATTATAGATCACTTTGAGTTCCTCATCTGTAAATTGACTCTGCATGCCCTCTTGTCAATTGAGGAATGGCTTAGTTTTTTTTTTATAAATTTGACTCAGTTCTCTCTCTCTCTCTCTCTCTATATATATATATATATGTATATATATATATACATATATATAAAAGAAATGAGTCATTTGTCAGAGAAACTAGTTGTAAAAATTGTTTCCCAATTTACTACATTTCTTTTTATCTTAGTTACAGTGGTTTTGTTTGCGCAAAAGCTTTTTAATTTAATGTAATCAAAATTTGCCTTTAATGATGTTTTCCATCTCTTCCTTGGTCATAAACTGCTTCCCTTTCCATAGATCTGACAGGTAAAGTATTCCTTGATCTCCCAGTTTGCTTATATTATTGTCTTTTATGTCTAAATCCTGTTCCCATTTTGATCTTATCTTGGTATAGGATGTAAGATTTTGATCTAATCCAAGTTTCTGCCATACTAACTTCCAATTTTCCCAACAGTTTTTATCAAAGAGAGAGTTCTTTTCCCAGAACTTGATCTCTGGATTTATCAAACAGCAGATTACTGTAATCTTTTCCTGCTGTCTCTTTTGCACCTAATCTATTCTGCTGATCCACCACTCTGTCTCTTAGCCAATACCAGACAGTTTTAATGACTGATGCTTTATAATGTAATGTTAGATCTCATAAGACTAAATATCCCTGGTGTTTTTGATGTCTAACCAAGCTTTAAGCTCTCCCCAGTACCTGTTTCAGCTGCCTTCATGGCCATTAGAATGAAGTGTTCTTTGTCCAATCCACCGGGGAAGACTTTACATATTTGGGGTAGTCACCTTCCCCCACAACTCCACAATCAGTTTTAGACTCCTTTGGTTACCCTCAACCCAGTTTAGTGTGCTTGCCAAAATGATCTAACAGGGTATGGTCACTGTATATGCTACAGTTTTTGGAGCCACAGGTGAGAGTTAGGTGGCTCAGGTGAACATCAAAGGTGGAAAACAGTCCAAAAAAAGCTCAGTAGTCCTCACACCAGAGATACTAGTCTTCCTTGAACCTACCCTGCACCACATAACTTGCATAAAATCTCTTTGACTAATGTTTTAAGGGAATCTCCTTCTTATTGAGAGTGGCTGAGTGATAGGTAGGCTCTAATGCTTCTGGGAGGAAGGGGAAATCTGTATTTTGTCTGGAGAGTCCAGGGATTTCTGGGAAGAATTATTCTGACTCTTCTAAGCAAGGTGAGATAAGATGCTATTTCCATCTGGTCTGACTCAACTCCCTCCTTTTCCTCTACTTAATCATGAGAATGTCAGAAACATCCAGTGGAGAGAATTTAAGCCCTGTGAAGGTCTTCTTGGGTTTAAAAGCAGGGAGAAAGGAAAGGTCCTGCCAAGGGTGTGGTTGGTTGGTTGGTTCTTGGCCTTCATTATCAAATGACCATAACCAAAATGACATGATATTAATGAAAAGATGCAGTGTGCCTGACTGTGATTCATCAGACCAGTACAAACTCACACAAATGTTTCATGTGAACACCATGGAAGCATACTCTAAACTTATACATCTCATTTTTCCTTTGAGATGCTTCAATTCTGCCTTGCTCAAAGAGCAAAATAGTCCTTTTGGGCAAGGGTGTGATATTTCCTTCTTGATCACTGATATGTGAGGGTCACTCTTCCAGGTGTGGGCTCTCCACTTTGATGGGTCTCACAAACTGGAATCACTTTTCCATGTGCTGCAGATCATCTTCTTTGACATACTGAATCCAAAACAAAGGAGATAGCCCTTCCTCATGAAGGGCTCATTCCTTTTTCAATGATCCAAGGATGGAAAAAAGGAAATAATCCCTAATCAGCTAGCAGTACACTGGGGGCAATGTGCCACTGCTTACTATGATGGACAAGCTCTGACTTCACAAGAAAGACAGCCAGAGGAGATAGCACCTTCACCAAAGGTTGTGATACAAGGAATTAGTTCATTGGAAACTGGATTGGTATAGAAATAAGTTGACCCTTGGGAATAATGGCTTCATTTTGCATTGTGCACTCAAGAGGAGCCTAGCTTTGATGTTCTTTGATGGTTTCTAGAGGTCACTACATTGTCAAGTAGTGATCAGCATCAGGATAGACGTCCCAATAGGAGACTAACATTGGCAGATATCTCCCAATCAAACATGTCAGTAGAGAAAGATTGCAATGGAGGGAATTCTAGACTTGACTTTGTTCCAGATGTCAATTCTCCTTCTCCTCTCTCTCTTGCTTGATGCTATAGGAACCTAGTCCATCAGAATTCATCTTTCCTAACCACTGAATAATAATTAGGCTTTCATTTTGAAAGCCTCACTTCCATCACAGTCCAATAGCTCCCAGCCCAGTCTGGAATGGGCTTCCTAGTTGTTTCAGTAGGATGGTCACATCTCTAGTTGTAGGATTTGGTCCCTTGCTCTCAGCTACCACTTCTGCTTCCTGACCACTTCTTCCCCTTGTTTTGGGAAACAGATCCTGGAGAACTGGTAGAGACCCATTCAAGGCTGATAAGGATGAATTTGTTGGGCCCACTGCTACTACTCTCTTTTCTTTTGGCAGTCATGGTTGTAATGTTGCTCTAAATTCTGTTTTGATGAGAGCTGCTACCACTTGGGTATTTAACATGGTGTGATGGTTAATGATCTTGATGCATTTTGGAAACTTCTGAAGATCAGGTTCTACCACCACCTTGGATGGCTGAATTTGACCAGTCTCCCTTTGGGCTCCTCCTCTGCTCCTTCACCTGAGTCAACATGGATAGGAAGGCAGAAGTCTGTCTATTGAAAATCAGGGAATGATGGGGATACTTTTCATCATGAACCTATGCAATCAATCTTCACAGAAAACAAGAAGAGAACCTCAAAGAGAAGGGGAAACTGAGCATGTGTAAGGTCATGAATGGAACCTTGAAACCTTGATTTCTTTTTGTCAATAATCTGGATACAGAAGAGTAGAAATTTATATTGCCCCATAGATGATTTTTATAGTGTTGCTAAATCCAGTTTCTGGCCCTTGAAGAGATTAAATGAACAGACTTAAGAATAATTTAGGATTGTTGATTTAGTAGGGAAACGTAAGTCACAGACATTATATACATTAAAACTGAAGTTTCCTAATATATTTTAGTATACTAGATAGTGGCTAACATATACAACATTCCTTTCATATTATTTTCCTGCTATTTATCCATTTTGAAAACAATTTATAGCATTTAGAGGAAAAATGTCATATAACAATTTCAACCAATTGTAAATATGTTCTTAAGGGTGAGAAGACAACTTTTAGAAAATACTAAAACAAAAAAAATCAGAAAGCTATTAGTGAATGCTGCCTTTTTCACCTGTAGTATAACAAATACCTTCATATTCAAAAAAATGCCTCATTTAGATGACATTGGGTTTCAGAAGAAAGTAAAGTACTTTGTTGGTCAGGAGAAGACAAGTTTGGACTTCTGATAAATTGGAGAACTAGCAGTAGTCTGGTGCAGGTCTAAGACTGAGTGAAGGAAATTTTGTAGATGACTAGGAGAACAGCAAATTTAGGCTTGATGGAAAAAAAGGGAACATGCTTTTATGAAATGCCTAATACACTTGCCAGGCACTGTGGTGCTAAGCACTGGGGCTCAGACATGTACAATTTTCCAGGGCAGTTCAGATTTTAAGAAAAATGTAAAAGCTTTACATTTTACACAAGTAATATCTGTCAGTAACAACTCTTATTTTAAATTAGGTAAAAAAGAAGGAATGTGGGCAAGCCACTTAACCTCATTGCCTTGAAAAATCTAAAAAAAAAAAGTAATGTGAGTTTAATTTACAGACACTCAAAATTTTGATTCTCAAAATAATCCTGCAAGGTTATTATTATTATTATTATTATTATTATTATTATTATTATTATTATTATTATTATTGTGTTGCAATAGGGAAAACTGAAGAAAACAGATTAAGTGACTTGCCCAAGCTAAGTAAGTATCTGAAAACATATTTGAACTCATGACTTCTTGACCCTGTACCCTACAGTACTCTATTCACTGAACTACTTAGAATAAGTATTTAACCTATTTAGAGTGGGTTGGAGAAAATTATGTTTTGGAGGTAGATGTGGTGGTAGATCCGGATTCTTAAAGAATAGCTCCAGAAATAGAGTTGTTTGGTCCCTCTTCAGCAGCAACAGCACCTAATCCCACTCAATTGACCTCTTAGTCCATGCTTGACCATGAAAAGAGAGTTGGCTATGTGACCTGGTGAAAGACAAACTGGGAATGCAGTAAGAGAGAAGACTATCAGGTGTATTCCCTTGCAGACAGAGGCTGCTGAGGGACTGAGAAAATACTAGACTTCTATATCAATCAGACTCCATCCATTCTTTCCCTGTAAATGGATAAAATTTTTATCATGAGTTCTTTGGGATTGTGTTGCAGTACTGTATTGCTGACTCATTCACATTTTTTATCATATAATGTTGTTATTGTATAACAATGTATCACTGTATAACAATGATCTGCTCACTTCCCTCTGCAGCAGTTCAGATAAAATCTTACATTTTTTTCTGAAACCATCCTGCTCATCATTTCTTTTAGTACAATAGTAATTCATCACATTTAATACCACAGAACCTTCAGTCATTCCTCAAATGATGATCAATTTCCACTTCTTTGCCAATACAAAAGAATTTGTAATAAATATTTTTATATAATTTGGATTCCCTTTGGTGCACTACCAAATTTCCAACCCTGATTGTTGTTGTGCTGAGGATGAGTACACTAATAAGTGTATCACAGGGGGCAGCAGAAGTCCTGCTGACTGTAGGCATTTGCAGGATAGCAGATTCCCTGGCAGGGAAGTAAGCTAAAGTTTTCAATGCTGGGAACAGACTCAAGGAATAAATAATGACAGTTCTTAGGGTCCTGGTTGTGAAACCAATTACACAGAGCTTAAAAATAGCAGCATGAAAAATCTGGAGCCTAAGACATTAGACCTGTCAACTGAGGACTAGAACCCAATTCTAACACCAAGTAAACAGACTCTTATTTTATTTCTTAATAGGTCTCTAAAAAATGAGCAAGCAAAAAAGAGGAAGAACGAGTCCATTGATAGCTCCTATGATAATAGAAAAGATCTGAGTTGAAACTCAGTAACAAGTAGTGAAGTGAAAACAGATATTCTACTTCAAGAAAAAACAAATTGTTCACACACACACACACACACACACACACACACACACACACACACAGAGACACCAAAGAGTTATTGGAAGAGCTTCACAATGATTTTAAAAATCAAATGGGGAAGGTTAAGGAAAAATTAGGGAAAAAATAAGATTAATGTGAGAAATTTTTTTTTAAATGAAATGAAAGTAAACTAATTAGAAAAAAGACAAAAATATTTACAGAAAATAATTCTTTTAAAACTAAAATACAAATTGATAAGACCCTGAGAAATAATGAAATAAGTTTTTAAAAAAAATAACTGATTTCAAAATCAGATAAGGAGCAATAACATAAGAATTTTTAGACTATCTAAAAGTTATGATCATGAAAAATGGGACCAGACACTATGCTTCAAGAAATTGTTAAGGAATATTGCCATGAAGTTTTAAAACAAAAACCTCAAATAGCAATAGGAAAGAATCTACCATTAAACAACCAAAAGAGATATAAAGATGAAAACTCACAGGAACATCATACCTAAATATTGAAACACCCATATCAAGGAGAAAATATAAGTAACTAGAGGGAAAATTTAAGTACTATACAGTTATAGTCAGGATAACATAATATTAATGTATTCTACATTAAAAGACCAAAAGTGATGGAGTAATATATTCTAAAAAGCAAAGAACGTGGGCTTGAAAACAAAAACAAGTTACCCAGAAAAACTTATCATAATCCTGAATGAAAAAGAAGGATATTTAATGAGCCAAAGAACTTTCAAATATGTGAGAAGACCGAAAATGGATGGAAAATGTAATCTATGAGAATCAGAAGAAACATAAGAAGCTAAACATTTAAGAACAATTATAAGAGATTAAATAACATCAAAATTTTTCTTCTTACATGGGAAAACCTCTTTAACATTAAGAATGTTATCATTATTTTAGTAGATTGAAAGAGCAGACATAAATAAAGGACTTGAGGTTGAATGGAGTGTAATGAGATGATCCTAAAAAAAAGTAAAATTGGGTAGGGAGGAATAAAATAGAGCAATTATCTTATACAAATGGAAGAACTGTTATGATTGTGACTGGAGGAGGTCATGCTGAAATCATATTCTCATCAGTATTGAGTTGAAGATGAAATAATCTATATATCTAGAAGGATATAAAAGTGTTCTTAATTTACAAAGAAATAAGAGAGTTAGGGGAAAGGATAGCGAAGGGACTTTTAAAAGAGTGTGTAGATCAAGAAAGAGAAAGGTGAGGAAAGAGAGTAAGGGAGGGATTCTTATAAGGGCTGATGAGAAATGGGGGAATGGTTAAAAGTAAACTAGATGTGCTAGGAAGGATAAGGTAAAAAGAAAAAGAAAGAAGGATAAATAGTGACAAAAAAATAGCATTTAAAAATGCATAACTAGGGGCAGGTAGGTGGCACAGTAGGGAGCAGCTAGGTGGTGCAGTGGATAGAGCACCAGCTCTGGAGTTCAAATCTAGCCTCAGACACTTCATAAGTACCTAGCTATGTGACTTTGGGCAACTCACTTAACCCACTGCCTTGCAAAAACCAGAAAAAAAATACATAACTAGTATTTATAATTTTGAATGTCAATGGGATGAAGTGAACCATAAAAAAAGAAACATACTAAACAGAATCAGACAATGTTATTTATTCAAAAACATTAAAATGGGGTAACAAAGAGTAAAAATAAAGAAGTATAGTAGAATTATTGATGTTTTGACTTTAATAAAAAGCAGGACTAGCAATCATGATGTCAAAGTTCAACCTAAAATAGATTCAATTAATTTAATTAAAAGAGATAAATAGAAAATCTACATTATGATAAAAAGTATCATATATAATTAATATCAATATTAGATCTATGTGCACAAAATGTAATAGCATTCAGATGCTTAAAGGAAAAATGAAATGAATTACAGGTGTAAATAAATATCAAAAGTATAATATTGTATGACTTCAGTCTTTCCCTCTCAGAACTCAATCAACATAATTAACAAAGCTAATGAGATGAACACAGTTTTAGATATGCTAGATGTAATAAATATGTAGAGAGATTGAGTGGGCATAGAAAGGAACATTCCTTGTTCTCAATGGTGTATATTAGCTATACAAAAATTGATGACATTGGGGCATAAAATCTTGTTGTTAAGTGGGAAAGGCAAAGGCATTAAATGCATTCATTTCAGATTATAATTAAATAAAGTTTTAAAATAGTGGACCATGGAACAATGAAATTAAATAATGGACCACATAAAAATTAATAGAAGACTAAAAACATTCAAAGAATAAATAGATTAGAAAACAAGACATAGAAACAATTTTTAAAGAAAATGGCAATATTGAGATAGCATGGAAATAATCTCATGGGATGCAGTAAATGCAGAAATCAGAGGAAAAATCTTATCTTTAAATGCTTAAATCAACAAAATAGAAACAACAAACCAATTAATTGAGCAAATAATTTTTTTAAAAAAACTAGAAAAGAACAAAACAAATGTCTCAAAATAATCATCAGCTTGGAAATCCTAAAAATTAAAAATGAGAATAATTTTGAATGTAAGAAAACCAATTAATTAATAAATAAAATTAGAAGTTGGTTTCATGAAAAAAAGCAATTAAACAGACAAACCATTGCTTAATATTTTGATAATGAGAGAGAAAGAGAACATTATCAAAAAATAAAAGGATGAAGATATCACTTTTGTTTATTTATTTGTTTGTTTGTTTATTTATTTATTTAGGTTTTTGTAAGGCAATGGGGTTAAGTGGCTTTCCCAAAGCCACACAGGTAATTATTAAGTGCCTGAGGTCGGGAAGATACCACTTTTGAAGATGTAATTAAAACAATTATTTGGAGTTACTTTGCCCAATTAAATGCCAATTTAAGCAAAATGGAAGAAAATATATGTATATATGTATATAAATATATGTGTACATATATACATGTATATACTGCCTAGATTAACAGAATATGAAATAGAATATCTAAATAAACCTGTTATAGAAAAGGAAATTGAAGAGATCACAAATGTACTTTCTAAGGGAAAATAAAAAAACAAGACCAGAAGGATTTAAGTGAATCACATCATTTAAATTTAAATTAATTTCAATATTAAATAAATTATTTTGAACATTAGGGAAAGAAGGAGTTCTACCAAAATCCTTTCATGAAGTCAATATGGTGCACACTCAACCAGGAAGAGCAAAATCAGATAAAGAAATCATAGACCAATTTCAATAATGAATTTAGATGCAAAAACCCCTAACCATTAAACTTCAACAACATATCACAAAGACTGTAGATGATGACCAAGTGGAATTTATGCCAGGAAAGTAGGAATGTTTTAATATAAGGAAAGCTATTAATGTAATTGATTATTTTCATAACGAAAGTAACAAAAATCATATGAATAGATGCAAAAGAAAAAATACAACACTCATTCTTATTGAAAACACTTAAAAGCGTAAGTATAAATGGATTTTTCCTTAAACTCATAGTAAACATCTACCTAAAACCATCAGCAAGCATTATTTGTCATGGGGGTAAGCTAGAAGCCTTCCCAGTAACATCAGGAGAGAAAAATGGAAGCTCATTACCACCAATATTATACAATATTGTGTTATATGTGTTAACAATAGCAATGAGTAGCAAAAGAAATTGAAGGAATCAAAATGGGCAATGAAATAATAAAACTATCACATGTTATAGACAATATCATGATATACTTGGAAAATTCCAAAGACTAAACTAAAAAGTTTGTGGAAACAATTTAGTAAAGTAGCTGAATATAAAATAAAACCACATAAATCTCAGCTTTTCTGATTATCAACATTAAAATCCTTCAAAAAGACATAGTAAAAGAAAATCTATTTAAAATAACTGGTGGCAGTAGAAAATAGCTGGGAATATACCAGCCAAGACAAATCCATGAACTTCAAGAATTAATAATAAATTATTTATGTTATAAGGTCAGATTTAAATAATTGGAGAAAATGAATTGCTCATTAGAGAGCAAAGTCTACCTGAATTAGACTACTTATTCAGTATCATCCTAATGAAGTTACCAACAAAATACTGTTGAGGTAGGGAAAAAATGCAAAATTTATTTGGGAAGAAAAAAGGTCAAGAATTTCAAAGGATATAATGAAAAAAATTAAAAGAAAAAGATTAGTAGCTTTACCAGATTTTAAACTCTAGTATAAGACAGTAATTATTAAAAGTATGTGATGTTCTTGTTTATGGTGGCAAAAAAATTGGAAATTGAGTGAATATCCATCAATTGGGGAATAGCCTTGAGACACTGGAATAATTTTTAATATCCATTTTATTAGATAATAGCATTTCTACTTATCATGTCTTCAAATTTTTCCAGTTTTCCCTCTTTACATTTATGTAATTTCTCAATTCCTACTTTTGTTTCATTGATAGTTATTTTTTATCATTTCCCTATGAAAGTTATTAATATATTGCTATTTATTTTAGTGTTGCTGTTATGAAAACAAAAAAAAAGATGTTAGGGATCCTTGAGGACCACAGTTGTGAAGTGACAAAGGTAAAAGTTTGAAGACCCTCTTGGCCTTTTGTGATTTGCAAACATACTGGCTCAGTTTCTCAGGAGATCAGAACGACACAAACCCCTTTGCTTTTCCATAAGATCAGCATGACCTAGTTCCTTTGTATCTCCTGACATTGATCAAGAATTGCATTATACCAAGAGCAATGAAGTATATTTATAGATATATATATGTATATATGTATATCTGTATATATTTGTATATATACATATATCTATATATATATGAATGTGCAACTCTTTAACCAATGTGTAATGTTCTAACCAATGTGTAATCTTTAATATGATTGGCGCTTAAGCTGCTAACATGAGTTGTCTATGAGTATGAAAGCAGACTAGGATATAAGCTGCTGTGTGACCCTAATAAAATTTGGAGTGCTTTACCATCTCTGCCTCCTGTCTCATCACTGCAGCTGAGATAGTCCTTGCTGGCCAAGGACACCCAAAATAGTTGGTGTACCTACCAAAAAGTACAGTGTAAACTTCCAAAAATTAACATGTTCTTTTCTTAGCTTCATTTTGATATATTACTGATATATTAATTTAAAATATTATTTTCTGGGGCAGCTATTTGGTGCAGTGGATAGAGCACCAACCATGGAGTCAGGAGTATCTGAGTTTAAATCCGGCCTCAGACACTTAATAATTACCTAGCTGTGTGGCTTTGGCTTGATGTTTACCAGTTTTAGTGGTCAAGAACATTTGTAGCATCCAGTAAGTAGGATATTAGTGTTTCTGATTTGTTTTGATATATCTTCCAAAATACAAAGGAGCAACTTATGTTCTGATTTTTTTCATGTCTATCAGTTTATCACAGTGATTCTGAATAAAGCCAAGAGAAGACTCCCCATAACCTTTTGTATTTCTTGGATTCATAGGAATAGTCACATCTCAATGACCAGGTTTCTAACCCAGGCAGTGAAATTGCCAAAGTTCAATGGACCTCATTTCAGGTTCTTTCCTTTTCTTCACAAATATCAAGGTATATAAATTATCTCTCTAACCTCACTCTGTCTATACTCATTCCTTAACTTTAATTTCCTCAATCTTAAGAATATGGACAATAGTTAGGGAATTTAGAGAATTGTCATTCTCATGGACTTCTGATTTATCATATAGGAAACTTCCAGAGTGAAAACTCTACAAGAGATAAATAATATCCCTACAATTTCATATAGCAGACCTGAAGTTGGGGGAGACCTCAAGGACCATGACGAACAATGCCCTTATTTTAAAGATAAGGAAGTCAAGGCTCAGAGAGGTTAACTGACTTTTCCAAATTCACAGAGATATTAAGATCAGAAGTAGGATTAAAACTCATTTCCTGTAAAACCACAAACAAGGGTATTTCCATTATTACATTCTGTTTGTTAGGAGGCTTGTGTATAATAATATGATGGAATGTGCTAGGTGGTCCAATGGATAGAGCACTTGCTCTAGAGTCAGGAGGATGAGAGAGCAAATCCAGTATCAGACACTTAATAAATAGTTGTATTACCTTGGTCAAATCACTTAACCCCATTGCCATGCAAAAACTAAAAAAAATATACAGTGATCAAAGACAATTATGAAAGACTTAAGATAGAAAATGCCATTTACATCCAGAGTAATGCTGAGTACTGATTGTCTAAGGCAATGAGATATCAAGTGACTTATAAGTCTAAATAATATATGTATGATGTGAAACTTGAACTTATGTTATGACTCCAAGATAGGCTTTCAGTCCACTATACCACATTGCCTTTCATGTCTTTTTTGTTCAGATCTGTAATTTCATTGATATTGAAAAGTCATTCTTGATCTCTCTTTAATTGTTTATACTATAGAACACACATTTCTTGATATTCTGTTCTTTCAGGATGGTCACATATGATCAATATAGCACTGAACAGGAACATTAATTTAGGTAGAATTTTCATTCTTATTCTGTGGTTTTAGTTTACCCACAAGCAATTAATATTTCTCCAATTGTTTAGATGTACTTGTTTATGAGAAGTGCTCCATAATTATGTTTATATGATTCCTGTGTTTGTCTTCACAGGTATTTTACTCCCAAGTATTTCATATAATTTCTGATTTTTTTTGGAATTTCTATCTCTTCCTGCTTACTTTTTTAAAAAAAAATATGTATATGACTTTCACAATTGGTTATTTCTAAACCATTGCTTTTAATTACTGTGTATTTTTTTTTATTTTGATACTGCTCCTTTCATCTTGCATTAGTTCATATAAATTTTCCTGGATTTTTCTGAACTGTCCCCTTCATCATTTCTTATAGCACAATAACGGGTTAGTAAATTCATATAACTGGTTCAGTCATTTCCCTCTTCATGGACATTCCATCAGTTTTCAATTATGTGTTACCATAAAATGAATCACTCTCTGGTTCTCTTTCTTTCTCTCTCTCTCTCCCCAGTAACTTTCTTCCAAATTCATTCAGATTACCAACTTCTTTGGTGTTTAAGGTTTTATTGAAATTGCTGGCTTAATACAAAAGGAAGGAAAAAAGATAACCATATCTCTAAGAAAAAGATTTTTCCTACACCCAGGGAAAAGGCATCAGTTTTAAAAGAGAAGAGTAAGAAAGTTAAATGGGGAGAAGAGAAGTAAAAACTTGCCTTTGGTTTCTGTACTCCAAAACAAGGTTTCAACAGCGTAGTCCCAGATCAGAAGTCCAATGATGCTACCATTTCTTGATGCTACCTCCTTCCATAACTTCTAGTTTCTTTGCTACATGTTCTCCATCTTCCATTCTCATGGTTTTTCTAACTCTCCTTCAACTCTATGCACTCTTATAGCTTTTCTTCTTACAATCAATCCCTCAAGACAGGAGGTAGATTTTCAGTCAGACTGGCCACTCCATGGATCAAGACAAAATCCCCAAAGGACTGAGAAGGGGGATTCTGTTCTTTGAAGGGAGTGAAGAGAAAAGTCCACTTAGCCAGTGGGTATTCCTATCCAGAGTTCTTATCTTACTAAGCTGAATCCTAAAGTTGAATCTAAATGAGAAAAAAAATGTTTTGCACAATGTCATCTTGTGAAATACCATCTTTAATATATATTTTCCCCAAATAAATATTATAAGATATATTTTTCTGCCAAAATGGTACTTCAAACACACATACACACAACAATAACAACAACAACAACAACAACAACAACAACAATTAAGGAACTCACATCAAGAAGGTGACCAAATAGAAACCCATACAATGTTAATGAAACTCATATCTCAAAGGTAACTATATTAAAACATACTTTTTCTCTCTGTAAAAGGAGAAAAAGAATTTAGGACATATACAGAAATAAATTTGGGACAAAAAAGACTTCAAGCAAAACTTATGTCTTATTTGGTTTATGTCATAGTTTGATGTCATTAGATTTCCCAGATATAACTGGTTTTTTCCATCTGAATAGAAACCTATGAAATAACCAAGAGACAAAGGTAGAGTCAAAGATGTTCCATGAGCAACAGTCAAATGAAGTGAACCAATAATGTATGATAATAAAGAGTGAAAGAAATATCTGGCTGATACAATTTTATTTTATAGAAATGGAGCTTCCTATATCAGTTCAAGAAAAATTTTCTTTAAGAGCTTAGAGTTATTGATTGAAAGACATTATGCTATGAAATCAGGCTAGAAAAAAATTATTATTCACTGCAAACCTAGAGAGGTAGAAGTTCAATTTCATAATCTAAAAGATAATAAATCCCCATACTGTAAACACAAGCAAATCATTGAAAATCAACAAATAAATAATGGGAACAAGAGCATCATTACTTACAGAACTGATACATAAAACTAATCCATGCAAATTTCATGATGCCAGATATAGTCAGTTACATGTGTGCCCTATATATGTGCTTCACTCCTTTTTGCACTCACCCTTCCAATGAACCCTTTGTATTAATATCATGCCAAATGTACACAATCATCAATTTTCATGGAATGAAAACTTTCTAAATATAGACATCTTGTTGAATTCAAAATTATGAAGGAAATGGATGGGATATGTATCATCCCTTTTGTCTTGAAGATGTTTTTAGTGAGTCAACAGAAAAATGGGCTTAATGTTCCAATGCTTATTATGTAATTACCAAAAATGATGCTATTTTATTAACCTCATTAAAAATAGGGAGAATATTAAATATGAAAAAATAATTGTAGGATAGTGCCTTGTCCTATGATTATTGTATCTAAACTTCACAGAGAAAGATGAGAAGAATGAAATAAGTTACTGCTACCATTATTAATAAAATAATACTAATTTATTACTCTGGGTTTATGAAGTATTTCACAGTCAGTTGAAAAAATTAACCATTATTGAATGCATAAAAATAAATGATCAAGAGGCAGGAATAAAACACCAAAAATTCCCTATATTTCAAAAACTAGGAAGAAAATTATATTGTGATTTTATTAGCTCAGAAACACCCCCGGGGTGATGAAATGCCTCTGCTTAGATAGCAGATGTCAGAGACAACACTTGAAGCCAAACTTCAAAGCTTCATATTACACTTTAATATAAACTATACATTTTGAGTGGTCTTAGAATAATTATACTTTTGTAATAGTAAGTTGTTAATAAGTATTTGTTCATTATTTTTCTTGATTAAAATCTTTCATAACAGGTATGATTGGGGCAGGGGGGTTGGGGCCATATTCTTAGAAACTGTAAATCAATATTTATAATCAGTGAATAAAACTGTGGTAAGATTTAATCACCCAATAAGCATTCATTATGCTCTTGTACCCAAGTCCTCAAAGACTTCACATTCTAGAAGACAATATGAAAACAACTATGTACATACAGTATAAAAAGGGATGTAATTTCAGAAATGGTGGGGGAGGGAATAAGGAAGAAAGGGAAAGGATAGAGAATGGATATCATTTCCTCACCGTTCCCAATTGATAAAACCTTTGGAATATAGCTACAGCTGATCAAGGGTTGACATGGTAAAAATTATTAACAGCAGGTGATTCTTTATAAAAGATAAGCTTTTCACATTGGCAAGGACTTGAAAAATTGAAAACAGACAAAAGACAGTGTTGGCAGTCAAGGAAAAATCCAGATCTTTAATTCTTTGGGTAGGGAGAGCCAGGAGAAGGTTTTCTCCCTCCCCCACCACATACCAAGCAATCTGACAGCAAAGCTACTTGATCAAGGAAAATCAACTGTTAAAGAGTTGGCATAAGATATTTTAGAGCACTGTTGAGAAATCAGACTGCAGACATACACACACACACACACACACACACATACACAGAGGGAGTTTCTCAAGGCTAAGAGATACTTGATGGAATAGGGACTCTGGAAGCAAAGAGAACTGGTAATGAACTTGAAAAATGATCTAGCTCTGGCTGTTGAAAGTTGGACTATAGAGAGGAATGAATTATTGGAATCATTCTAAGCTACCCCTGCCCCCAATAGAAATGCTACAGCTAAAGATAGGGCTTCCTTCCATTCTACAGAGAGGAAGAAATTTTAGTATCTGAGCAAGGAGCAGTTGATCACATGTGTGCCCTATAAATGTGCTTCACTCCTGTTTATACTAACTCTTCCAATGAACCCTTTTTGAATAAATGCAAGACTCTAGCCTAAGTTTAAGCTTGTAACAGTAGGATATCTGGCCATAGACTCTATAGAATATTGGATTAACAGTCACCCTCTGACAAGAAGACAATCACAAGAAAACAAGAAGCAGCAAGTGGGGATGAACAGAGAAAAAAGAAGTCACATAGGACCACCAAAAGACTGCCTTCTGGTCTCAGCTCTTATCCCAACTATCCCCTCATTCAAACCCAATTCATGCATTCATCATGGCATCATCTCCCCTGAAATTATGATCGTTTTTGAGAATAAAGAACAAAAATCATCACTCAACATTTAACCCACCCATGCAAATGCAAAATGGAGAAGTATACCATAGATATTACTAGATATGCAAAAGAATATAACAGAACACTAAAATCTTGGCATAGAAAAAAATTATAAGTAACCATAAAAACCCATAGTAGAAATAAATAGATTGCACATTTTATTAAAGATAATTTGAGTTTGAGGTTATGTAAAAAACATCAAGGACATGAATGACAAGAAAAAGTGAGGCTTTAATAAGAATGAGAAAGAATAGACAGATTGATTCCAAGTAATCACTGTAATCTTTGAAATATAATTGTTAGAGCAATAATGACAAGGCTCCAATATGGAGTCACTTAGAGTAAATTGTTCAAAAAAACCCCAAAATATATAGATGTGTCAGATTAACTTGTACCTTTCTACTGTCTTTTTTCTATTGACTAATTCTGATTCTATGTCAAGCAACAATGATCACAGCTCATGACAGAATCAGACTCTGGTCAACTGCAATAGGCTATGAGCCACACCTAACCCTAGGGTCGCTGATTGACATCTCATATTTTCATCTGGTCCCCAGAGGGAAGTTCACTCCACCTGAGCCTACTAACAGATAAGTAACAATTTCCCCTCTAGGGGAATTGTCCCTCAAGAGGAATGACTTTTTTTACATCTGACTTTGATTTATGCTCAACCAAGCCCATTTTAAAGTTATAAAATATCACAGATCAGGCTCTTTTTTTCGAGCATGTTCTACCACTGAGATATTTGACCCTGTATATGTTTCACTCTCCTTCAAACTGGATGAGTTTCTTTGCAACTGTGTGACTAAAACTTTCTACTGCATTTGTAGATTTGTTTATTTGCTATATTCTGTAATATAGCAAAACTCCTATTTGTACTAATTTCCAAATATTAATTTCCTGTGAATCCTCAAACTTAGGACTTTGCTCTAGCTAAGGTATGAGGTCAAATATAGCAGTTCTATACCTAATAAGATTGTTGAATACTTTTTTTTAATTTAGGCTATATGGGAAGACAATGGTAAAAATAATAAGAACAGACAATGAAAGGAATAACTTCATCAATAAAATCATGGAACCAACTGAGTGCTAGGAAATAGTTTGAACTGGTAATACAGCTCAATAAAAAGTATAAATCTTACACTTTTAAGTTTGATGTGAAATATTAACATCTTCATCCTCAATTTGGTATGCTTCAAATCAATACAATAAATTGAGAAATGATTGTAATGCTTACCAAAATCTAAGGTAAATGCTCATATTGAAAATCTAATATTTGAAGTCTCTTATGCAGGATGAGCAAAATCTAGCAACTGCTGCATAAATCTATCTCCACTCCCCCCTCCCACACACACCCCAAAAAAAGATGTATGATGTACTCAAGAATCCTTTAACGGGGCAGCTAGGTGGAGCAGTGTATAGAGCACCTGTACTGGAGTCAAGAGCACCTGTCCTGCAGTCAGGAGGACCGGAGTTCAAATCTGATTTCAGATGCTTAATAATTGCCCATCTGTTGATGAAATGCTTGGTTTCCTGCATAGAAAAATGACACTGATAATACTCATATGATCCTTCTCATTTAATAGAGCAGTTAAAAGGAAATTTTATTGATGAGACACAGGAGAGAGCTGAATTTGAAGGTATAATATATTGTAAAAATTGAGTCAATGGGTGAAAGGGAAATATACTGAGAGTAAGAGAAAGGAGATGTAGAATAGGCTAAGATATTTCATGTAGCTTTTGTAATAGTACGGAAGGGGGGAGGCAAGGAGGGAATAAGGGAGCCTTCATTCCCATCGGAAATGGCTCAGAGAAGAGACAGCATACGCACTCAATAGGGTATAGACATTTAGAAGAAAAAGGAGAGAAGGGGGACAGGGGGAGGGGAGGGGGATGTGGGTAATAGAGGAGAGGGTAGATCATAGGAGAGGATAGTCAGATATAACACATTTTCTTTTTTACTTTTTGCAAAGTAGTGGGATTGGGTAGCCTGTCCAGGACCACGGAGTCGGGGTTGTTGCGTCTCTGGAGTGGGATGTGGACCTGGGGCTTCTTAGCCCCAGGGCTGGTGCTCTGTCCACTGTGCATTTGACTGCCCCACAGCACATTTTTGAAGAGAGACAGAGTGAAAGGAGAGATAAAATATTAATAGATGGTAGTGGGGAGGAATGGATGGAGAGAATTATAATCATCAACAGCAAAAGTAGAAAAATATGGAAGTAACTTCTATGATGGACTTGTGATAAAGTATGTGATCCAACTGAGACAGAGATGATGGTATCAGAACACAGACTGAAACACAATTTTTCTCTTTCTTTCAAAAAAAAATGCCTTTCTGTGTGATCCTGGCCAAATCACTTAACCCAATTACCTTAAATAAATAAATTTTTTAAAAAGAAATGTGGAAGTATAAAATATAAAAGTACCCCTAAATCAACCATCCAAATGATGAGGAAAACTACCATACTTTTGGTAAAGATAGATCTCCTTGTTGAAAAAGAAATATTATAGAAATATTTGTCAAGCCTTTCCTGTGCTTGTCTGATATTTTTTGGGAACCTCTGATGTTTATTATTCAGTTCATCCATCTTCTCACATGTAAATTCACTAAGATAATAGAGAGCTACCAAAGATCTAAGCCCAGTGGCTGTTTCCTTTCCCCTTTCTTTTTCCCCTTTCTTAATTCTTTGCTGTTAACCTGTGAATTTTTGTTAACTTGTGAACTTTTTGTATTAACCTGTGATCTTTTGCAGAACCTGTGAATTAAAATCCAACCTTTCTTACCATCCTGAATCAGAGATTTGGTGATTTCATCACCCCAACAAACCACAGCTATGCCCCTCAGATTTTCCCACATCAAATACTCCAGCAAATATTCTTGCTTATTCTATTTGTTAATATAATTTGTAGCCAACAAGTTTTAATTCATACCTAACAAGAATATTTATATGATTTTGATGTATGAAGATCAAAGAATTATATGTTTAAAGAAAGAAATGTTATCCTTTAGAGATCAACTTGTCCAATTCCCTAATATTTCAGATGATGAAACTGACACTCAAAAAAGGTAAGTGACTTGCCCATAGTTATCTCCTTAGACAAGATAAAGATTTGAACTTCGGACTTCCTGACTCCAATTCTAGCACACTATCCACAATTCATGTTGGGTTAGAAATCTTCAAAATTCTATTTGCCATCAAGTCAAATACATTCTGAAATCAAATATTAAATGTGAAATATTTTTATAACTCTCAGTCATCTATATGAATATAAAGATTATTCTACTAGTGGAAAAAATACTGTTCATTTGTTTTCTAAATTTATACCACAGATAATTACCAATGTATGCATAAGTCATTCTCGTAAATAAATAACTAGATGAAGGATAATTAATCTTATTGATTTTTTCCTTTAAAAAATAAAAGCATCTTCTGTGAATTTATACCTTATTTTAAATTTTTTCATTCAAAATAACTTGAGAATTGATTCCTGAGTAGCATTAAATTTATGTTAATAGCTTTCTGGTATATATACTTTATCTCCAAATATAGAAATGAAATAGGAGACAAAAAAATTTCACAGCTGTCAAAATAAAGGAAGGTCAGTTAGGTAAAGAAAGTTACAGCAAAAAAAATTAACTATTAGGAACATTAAAATAAACCAATTTTAGGTCACACCTACTTTAATAATTCAATGAACATTTATTAATGACCCACCATATGCAAAGCACTAAGCTTAATAAAGGAGACAAAAAAGAAAGGTCAAATGCAATCCCTGCCCTCAAGGAATTCAAAATCTAAACAAGGAAAATTTAAGTGGGAGGAATAAAAAGACCTATATTAAAGTCACTACTATGTGTGTTTGATATTTTGAGAGTGAGGGAGGAGAAGATGGGAATTAGATTAAGGGGAGGGGAAGAGAGACAGTCCAATTTCCTTAGTTTGAAGGGGAAAATTGATCTAGAAGGACAGGTTGACAATGTTATAAGAAGGAAGGTTGGGTTATGGGTTCTAGAACCAATCAAGTAATCAGTAGGCATTTATTAAATATTTACCATATGGCAGACATTATAATGGGAGCTATGAGTGAAGGAAGGAATAAAAAGTTTATATATATGAATGAAGCAGTGAAATGAGGAACATGTAGAGGGAAAGGCTAGCATAACTTATGTTTTCTCACTTGCTTATCCATATTTCTGCCCAAGTAGAAAGCAAAAAAATATAGATTTCACAACAGAAATAAAAATCAAACTTCAAATGCTGAAGATAGGTTAACTTTTTGATTGAATGAGAATGAGTTTCAGGCAATTAATCAACAAAGTATAAGATCTTTTCCCCTTTTAGTTTTTTTTTTTTCAGTTGAAGTACATATATGAAGAAACAATAAGGATCAGAAATATGAGGTTAAATACAAACTACAAACTGAAGGTTTCCAATTTTACCTTTGGTGGTTCCTTTCAACTAGGTATAGTGGAACAGAAGCCAGGTTGTGGATTTGTGTGTGTGTGTGTCTGTGTGTGTGTCTGTGTGTGTCTGTGTGTGTGCCTGTGTGTGTGTAACTTAACAGTCAACAAAGCTGAAAATAAATTTTATAATGATTGACAAACTCTTAAAAGACTGATATAGTGCATAGAATATTGGACTTGGAGTCAAGAAGACCTAGGTTTGAATAACACCTCAATCCTAGTTGTGTGACTTCCATGAAGCTACACCCTCTCATAGCTACAGTTTCTTAATTTGTAAACCAGGGATGCTATAATCAATGAGCTCTAAGATTGCTTCTTCTAAACTGATAATATAACCCATTCATTCATTTACATATATATTATTTAAACCCCTTTTTATTGGAATGCAATAAAGACCTGGAACTGCAATTTTTATTAGTGTAGGAAATTTCTCCCATCTTTGAGTTAAGAATCTTAGAGATTTGATTTGAAAGACTGAAAAGTTAACTTCTTAATGCTCACCCAAGTAGTATAATTCAGACACAAGTTGTAAACTCAAATATCTTAATCTGCTATCTCAAAATGCCTGTTTACTTCAACAAGCTGTTTAAATAAGGTTTTGTAATTCAGTTGTCACTATATTCTATCTCAAACACTATATTTTTAATATTTAATGGAATCAGTAGGATAATCTTAATGGTTATTTAAATCATTTGTTTTTAAAATTAAAGAAACAGTAAGAAAAAAAGTTTTCTTAGCTCTTTACTTACAGTACACATCCACTCTAATTGACTTTATTGCTGGAGATCCCAAGCCATTTTCTGCTTTACAGTAGTATCGACCTCCTTGGTGTCTCTGAATGTTTGTAATCCTCAAGGTCTCATTAAAGACACTTGAATCTTGAAATCTGTCAGAGGCACTTCCTGCTGTTTTGGTCCATCTGATCTGAGCAAATATCCAAAAAAAAAAAAAAAAGATTGTTACTTTAGTTTAGCTGTTTGCTCACAGAACAAATTAATAAGTGATGACATCTCTAAACAATATCCTTTCCAAGCAAATAACCCATCTCATTCCTAAAGGATTGTTTAAAAACCTCAAGATTATGAATTTTATAGGTGAATTATATATAGCTTATATATTTTTGTATATATATATATTTTTTTATTTTCATCCTTATGCACATGCATATTTTTAAGTAACAAAATTTCCTTCCACCCTCCCTTCCTACCTCCCTCACCTCAGTAGCAACAGCAAGGTTAGCATTGTACATCCATAAATGATAAATATGTTTACAATTTAGTTATTTTCAGTATAAAGAATTAGGAATAAGGGGAAAGATACATGAGAGATAATTTTATAAAGTGTTCATCAGATTCTGAAGGGGCGTGTCTTTGTGTTTGTGTGTGTGTGTGTGTGTGTGTGTGTGTGTGTGTGTGTGTGTGTGTGTGTATTTTGTTTTTTGTTTTTCTTCCTCTGGAAGGGAATAACATAGCCTATAGCCAGTGTAATACAGTTGTGCTAGCTCTCTGGATTGCTGAGAGGATACTTTATATATTTTTCTGATTATCCAGATTTTAAAAGCAAATGCCATAGATAAAATACTTGAAAATGGTAATTTTAATACACTATTTCATTTTAGCCTCACAAAAACTGAGAGGAAGTAGGTATATTATTATCTGCACTTTATAAATGAAGAAACAAAAGTTCACAGGTGTTAAGCAATGTCACTATATACATATATATATGAAGAGAGAGAGAGAGATAACTCCAAAACAGGTAAAAAAAACTAACTAAAAATATCAGTCAACTTAAAAAATAATTCTTTTTTATAAAAGAAAGATTTTATTTTGCTATTTACAATTTTTCCCCTAATCTTGATTCCCTCCCCTGACAAAAGGCAGTCTGTTAGTCTTTACATTGTTTCCAGGGTATACATTGATATAAGTTGAATGTGATAAGAGAGAAATCATATCCTTAAAGGAAAAAAAATAAAGTATGAGATAGCAAATTTACATAATAAGATAACAGTTTATTTTAAATTAAATGTAATAGTCTTTGATCTTTGTTCAAATTCCACAATTCTTTTTCTGGATACAGATGATATTCTTCATTGCAGATACCCCCAAATTGTGCCTGATTGTTGCACTGATGGAATGAGCAAGTCCATTAAGGTTGACTATCCACCTGCGTGTTTCTGTTAGGGTGCACAATGTTCTTCTGGTTCTGCTCATCTTGCTCAGCATCAGTTCATACAAATCCTCCCAGGCTTCCCTGAATTCCCATCCCTTCTGGTTTCTAATAGAACAACAGTGTTCCATGACATGCATATACCACAGTTTGCTAAGCCATTCTTCAACTGAAGGACATTCACTTAATTTCCAATTCTTTGCCACCACAAACAGGGCTGCTATGAATATTTTTGTACAAGTGATGTTTTTACCCTTTTCATAATCTCTTCAAGATATATACCCAGTAGTGGTATTGCTAGATCAAAGGGTATGCACATTTTGGTTGCCCTTTGGGCATAATTCCAAATTGCTCTTGAGAAAGACTGGATGAGTTCACAGCTCCAACAAAAATGTATTAGTGTCCCAGATTTCCCACATCCCTTCCACATTGATCATTGGTCCTTTCTGGTCATATTGGTCAGTCTGAGAGGTGTGAGGTGGTAACTCAGAGATGTTTTAACTTGCATTTCTCTAATAAGTAATGATTTATGAATCTGTTTAATTTTTTCATCTGTAAATTGCCTTTGCACATCCTTTGACCATTTGTCAATTGGGGAATGACCTGTTTTTTTGAACATTTGACTCAGTTCTCTGTATATTTTAGAAATGAGTCCTTTGTCAGAAATACTAGTTGTAGAAATTATTTCCCAATTTACTACATTTCTTTTGATCTTGTTTACAGTGTTTTTGTCTGTGCAAAAGCTTTTTAATTTAATGTAATCAAAATTATCTAGTTTGTTTTTAATGATGTTCTCCATCCCTTCTTTGGTCATCAATTGCTTCCCTTTCCATAAATCTGACAGGTAAACTACTTCTTCATATTCTAGTTTGCTTATAATATTGTTTTTTATGTCTAAATCCTGTATCCATTTTGATCTTATCATAGGGTGTGAGGTGCTGGTGTAATCTAAGTTTCTTCCCTACTAACTTCCAATTTTCCCAACAGTTTTTGTTGAAGAGAGAGTCTTTATCCCAATAGCTGGACTCTGGATTTAACAAACAGAAGATTACTATAATCATTTCCTGCTATTGTAATTGGTCTATTCCACTGATCTGCCACTCTATTTCTTAGCCAATACCAAACAGTTTTGATGACTGATGTTTTATAATATAATTTTAGCTCTGGTAAGGCTCAACCACCTTCTTGCAAACTTTTTTCATTGAATCCCTGGAAATTTTTGACTTTTTATCTCTATATATAAATTCATTTACAACTTTTTCTAACTCATTAAAGTATTTTTTTGGAATTTTGTTTGGTAGGGCACTGAACAAGTAGTTTAATTTTGGTAGAATTGACATTTTTTATTATATTAACTCGACCGATCCATGAGCAATTTCTGTAAGAAGTGTTTTGTAATTGTTTTCAAAAAGTTTCTGAGTCTGCCTTGGCAGGTAGACTCCCAGGTATTTTATATTGTCTGAAGTTACTTTGCTTTTTTGTTTTTTTTTAATTTGTTTTAGAGGGGTTTTTTGCAAGGCACTGGGGTTAAGTGGCTTGCCCAAGGCCACATAGCTAGGTAATTATTAAGTGTCTGAGGCCAGATTTGAACTCAGGTCCTCCTGACTCAGGGCCAGTACTCTATCCACTGTGCCACCTAGACTGCCCTTGAAGTTACTTTGAATGGGATTTCTCTTTCTAACTCTTTCTGCTGCATCTTGCAAGTCAGATTAGATAGACAGATAGATAGATAGAAAGATAGATAGATAGATAGATAGATAGATAATAGATAGATAGAAATGTTGAAGTTTTATGAGGGTTTATCTTATATCCTGCAACTTTGCTAAGTTGCTAATTATTTCTAGTAGTTTTTTAGATGATTTTTTGGGAATCTCTAGGTATACCATCATGCCATCTGCAAAGAGTGAGGGTTTTATCTTTTCTCAAAAAATAATTCTTAACCAAAGAAGAAACATATGATATTCTAAAAGATAAAACAGAATTCTTTGAAGATGTAAAACTAAGTAGTTTGGAGGTATACCCTTTGATCCAGCAATATTATGACTAGGTCTGTATCCCAAAGAGATCCAAAAAAGGGAAAAGGGAGAGGATGATGATGTTTGTCTTTCATTCTTGAAGAAGACCACGAATCAGGGAGGTGATTCCATGACAATCACAATTAGACAATTTGAGTGAGGGAGGGGCTTTGCTAGGACATTGTCTCCAGAGTCAGGTAGGTTAAGTGACCAGATATGGATCAGGACAACTGGAAATGGTCCTGAATGTGAGGTAGTCAGGGTTAAGTGACTTGCCCGAGATTACAGAGCTAGTAAGTGTCAATTGAGGCTGGATTAGAACTCCCCTCCTACTACAATGCTCTATCCACTGCACTTCCACCTAGCTGCCCAAGGGTGGGAGGAACTATTTGTACAAAGATATTTATAGCAGTTCTTTTTAGTGGTGGATAAGAATTAGAAAATTGAGGAGATACCCATCAGTCAGGGATTGACTGAATATGTTTTAGTATATGATTTAATGTAAAATTATTGTGCCATAAGAAATAACAAGCAGGATGATTTCAGTAAAAATTCTGGAAAGACATATGAACTGAAAAAAGGTGAGGTAAGTAGAACCAGGAGAACATTTAGTAAGAAGACTACTTTAAGATGAACAACTATGAATAACTTAGCTATTCTCAGAAAAACAATGATTCAAGAAAAACTCAAAGGAATCAGAATGAAAAATTCTGTCTCTAGAGAAAGAATTGATGTTGTTTAAATAAGGACTGAAATATAATATTTTCCACTTCATTTTCTTTCCTTTTTGTTCAAGTTTTCTTGGACAAAATGACTAATATGGAAATATTTCACATGATTTCATATGTACGAAACTGTCTTAGGAAAGGGGGATAGAATCTGGAACTCAAAACTTGAAAAAATTAATTTAAAAATTATATATAATTTGAGAAAATACAATATTTTTAAAAACTAAGTTCAGTAATCAAATAAAAATGATTAAGAAGTTCAATAATAAAATCAATGATATAGTTTGACAAATATTTGTATTAAATATCAGTGTCAAAATTCTGATATGCAAATTATATAGGAAATCAGCACAAATAAATAACGAAGACTATTCCTTGATAAGTGGTTAAAAGATCAGATCCATTTCAAAAATAATATCTAACTATATGATGAGATGAAAAATACCTATCATTATGATTTGAAGAGAAAAGTAGAAGAAAATAACTGAAGTTTCAACTCTGCCCTTTCAAATTATCAAAGGCAAGAATAAAACTGACAAGTTTGGAGGCGAGAGGAAAGCACATTGATAGTAGAGGCATGAATATTTGGATATCAATATAAAATTATGCAAGAAGCCATAATACCTATTACTAAGTTTATATTCCAAAGAAGTTGAAAATAGAAACAGAAGTACCTTATATACCAATATAGCCATAATCACATTCTTACTAATGTTAAAAAAATGAGAATGAAAGCATTCAAACACAAAGGAATGACTGGAAAATCTGAGGCAAATGAATGTAAGAGAAATAAGGAATAAAGAATGAACGTCTATCAAATTTTTGGTTTTGGGTGAATTGATACTTATTCAAAATGTTAGGTTCAACTCTGAATTACAGAACTATTTTCCACAAAAAATGATTAATATAAAATGAATTCATCAAAAATAAGAAAATTTAAAGAGAATAACTAAAAATTAGAACCACAAATGAATTTTGAAAAATGAAGACTAGAATGAAATAGAAAATTTTACTTTAAGATACAAAACTTGAGTCACATGGAAAAATAAACAGAATGTGAAATCAAAAGGAACCCAGTAAAATTAAATGTTTTACATTTTTATAGGGGAGGATGATGACTTCTAAGAATGTTATAATTTTTGTAAGTAAATTCATATGGAGAAATAAAAAGTCAAGAATTGCCAGGAGCTTAATGAAAAAAAAGTGAAAAAGAAGGTGGCTTAGCCCTACCCAATCTAAAATTATATTACAAAGCATCAGTCATCAAAACTGTTTGGTACTGGCTAAGAAATAGAGTGGTGGATCAGTGGAATTGACTAGGTGTAAAAGCAGGAGATGACTATGATAATCTGCTGTTTGATAAACCCAAAGAGTCTGGCCATTGGGATAAAAACTCCCTCTTTGATAAAAATTGCTGGGATAATTGGAAGTTAGTATGGAAGAAACTTAGATTCGAACAACACCTCACACCCTTTACCAAGATAAGATCCAAATGGTTACAGGACATAGACATAAAAAACAATACTATAAGCAAATTAGAAGATCAAGGACTAGTCTACCTGTCAGATCTATGGAAAGGGGAACAATTTATGACTAAGGAAGAGTTGGAGAACATCACCAAAAACCAATTAGATGATTTAGATTACATTAAATTAAAAAGCTTTTGCACAGATAAAACCAATGTAACCAAGATCAAAAGAAATGTAGTAAATTGGGAAGCAATCTTTACAACTAATGATTCTGACAAAGGACTCATTTCTAAAATTTACAGAGAGCTGAGTCATATTATTAAAACAAAAAGCCATTCCCCAATTGACAAATGGTCAAAGGATATGCAAAGGCAATTTACAGATGAGGAGATCAAAGTAATCCATAGCCATATGAAAAAAATGCTCTAAATCATTAATTATTAGAGAAATGAAAATTAAAGCTTCTCTGAGGTACCACCTCACACCTCTCAGACTGGCCAGTATGACCAGGAAGGATAATGATCATTGTTGGAAGGGATATGGGAAATCTGGGACACTATTACACTGCTGATGGAGCTATAAACTCATCCAACCCTTCTGGAGAGCTATTTGGGACTATGCCCAAATGGGCAACAAAAATGTGCATACCCTTTGACCCAGCAATACCACTACTATGTCTATACCCTGAAGAGATGATGAAAATGGGTAAAAACATCACTTATACAAAAATTTTCATAGCAGCCCTGTTTGTGGGGGCAAAGAATTGGAAATCCAGTAAATGTCCTTCAATTGGGGAATGGCTTAGCAAACTGTGGTATATGTATGTCATGGAACACTATTGTTCTATCAGAAACCAGGAGGGATGGGATTTCAGGGAAACCTGGAGGGATTTGCATGAACTGATGCTGAGTGAGATGAGCAGAACCAGAAAAACACTTTACACCCTAACAGCAACATGGGAGTCATGTTCAACCTTGAAGGACTTGCTCATTCCATCAGTGCAACAATCGGGAACAATTTTGGGCTGTCTACAAAGGAGAGTGCCATCTGTATCCAGATAAGGAGCTGTGGAGTTTGAACAAAGTGCAAGGACTATTCCCTTTAATTTAGAAATAAAAAACAGATATCTTATTGTCTGATCTTGTTACCTCTTAGACTTTTCTTCTCTTTAAGGATATGATTTCTCTCTCATTACACCCAATTTGGATCAAGGTACAACATGGAAACAAAGTAAAGACTGACAGAATGCTTTCTGTAGGGGGGTGGGGGGAGGGAAGCAAGATTGGGGGAAAATTGTAAAACTCAAATAATAGCTTTAATAAAAATAAATTTAAAAAAAGAATGTTATAATTTTAAGGGCAGTCACAAAAATTCTATATAGAAAGATAACATTAGAGTGAATCAATTATGGGGGGCTGATGTAAAGAAAATGAATGAGTGAGAAAGAGGGACAACAGTCAAAGAAAGGTGGGGAAGGAGAAGAATGGAGAAAGTAATCCAACAACAAAAAAGCATGAAAGGATGAGCTTTTATACTGAAGGAAGAATTGGTGGGGAGAAGAGTAAGCAATACTTGTAACCTCATTCTCACCTAACTGATACAGAAATACACAAAAAGACACACACACACACACTCACAAACACACACACACATATCTGAACAAACATATTCAGGGAAGTAGGAAGGCAGTTATTAGAAGCAAAATATAGAGAGAGAGACAGACAGACAGAAACAGATATGAAGTGAGTAATCATAACTGGGAAGAAGAAAAATTCATAAAATTAAAGAAATGAGAATATCAAATCCTACAATATATTGTTTACAACAACACACTTGAAACAAGAAAGACACAAAAGAGTTAAAAGAAGGAACATGGACAGACACTGTTATGCTTCTGCTGAAGTAAAAAAATGAGGGAAGGCAATCATGATATCATAACTTTTTGCTTTTTCAAAAGCAAAAATAGGCCTAATTAAAAGGAATAAGTGGGGAAATTAAATCTTGCTAAAAAGTACCATGGACAATGAAGAACTATCAATAGTTAACATATATGGGACAAATCACGGAGCATGCAAATCAGAAAAAGAATGACAATAATGATACAACACTCCAAAATTTGTAAAATGCAAAGCAATACTTGGGGGGAAATTTATATCTCTAAATGTTTATATCAACAAAAGAATCAGATCAGAAAATTAGGCATGCACTGCAAAAGACTAAAAAAAAAAACAAATTCAAAACTCCCAATTATACACTAAAATAGAAATCCTGCAAATTAAGGGAGAAATTAATAAGACCAAAAGTAAAAGAAATATGAAGTTAATAAGCCAAACTAAAGAGCTGGTTTTATAGGGGGGAGAACAATAAAATAAATAATCTATAGGTTAATTTGATTTTTTATTAAAAAAAAAGATAACAAAATAGCCAGTAACAAAAATGAAAAAGATGAATACATGAACAATAAAAATAAATTATTGGGGGCTATTTTGCTGACTTATATGCCCAAAAAAGTGACAATACAAATGAGATGGATAAAAATTTTTAAATGATAATTGCTCAGATTAAAAGAAGAGGAAATAGAATTTTTAAATATCCAATTTAGGAAAAAGAAATTTTAAAAGATATCAATAAGTCCCATCATTTAATAAAAAACTCTAAGGCCAGATGGGTTCACAAGTGAATTTTTCTGAACATTTAAGGAACAATTAATCTCAATATCATTAAAACTATTTGAATTTTTTTGTTTCTTTTTTGTGGGACAATGGGACTAAGTGACTAACCAAGGTCACACAGCTAGTAAGTATTAAGTGGCTGAGTTTGAATTTGAACTCAGGTCCTCCTGACTAGAGTTGGTGCTCTATCCATTGTGCCACCTAACTGCCCCTTAAATAAATTATTTGAAAAAATAAAGTAAGAGTCCTTTTTTGTGTCCTTTTATGACACAAATGTGGATTTGATATCTAAACCAGCTAGAAAGAAAACTAACATTTTTAATGAATATGATATAAATTTTTAAAATAAAATTCTAAAAAAAGCAGATTATAGCACTATATCTTAAAGATCATGCACTATGACAATATAGGACTTAACACAAAAAATGCAGAGCTGGTTCAATATTGGGGAACTGTTTAGCATAATTGACCTTGTCAGTAACAAAAAAAAATGTAATATCAGTTGATGCAGGAAAAACTTTAAATGAAATATAATTCTTTTTACTATTTTAAAAGCACCAGAAAGCATAGAAATTATTGGTATTTTTTCTAATAATTAACAAATATTTTCTATAATGGTGATAAATTTGAGGCCTATCCAAAAGAAATGAATCAAGAATATAAATTATCATCATTTTAATCCAATATTTTATTAGAAAATCTACTTTTAGCAACAGGAAAAGCAAGAGGAAATTTGAAGAAAAATAAACAATGAGGAAAGAAAAGTACTGCACTTTGCAAATGATATGTTACACTTAGTGAAACCAGTAAAATCAATTGAAAAAATTGAAAAAATACCAACTTTAACAAAGTAACAGGATAGAAAATAAACTCACATAAATTAGAAAAGTTTTTATATACTATCAACAGCATCCAACAGGAAGAAGGATTTTCTTTCATTTCATTAAAATGGAATTTCTTTCATTTCATTCAAAATCATAGACAATATTCCTACCATGACAAATCCATGAACAATATGAACACAATTACAAATGTTTTATGCAAAAAATATCAAATCTAACCAACTTGAGAAATATTAATTGCTCATGAGTAAGCCAAGTAAATTCTACACAAAATAATTTATTTATTTAAGGTCATTCTAATCAAATGATGCAAAAATTATTTTACAGAGCTAAATAAGTTAATAACAAAGTTAATCTGGAAGAACTAAAGACAAGAATATCAAATGAATCAATTAAAAAAATGTAAAGAAGGGTGGCTTAGCATACCAAATCTCAAAATGTTTTGCAAAAATGAAATCATCAAAACAATCTGGAAAATAGCAGAATAAGAACTGAGGCATTACAACCTTCTCATATTTACCTCAAAATCAGTCATAATATAGCACCAGAACAAATTTTGTAATAGCAGAATCAGCAAGGAGATAGAGTAAAATCTTTTAACTCAAAAAATATGGAGGAACCATGGGAAAGGTCTATCTCACTCGAGTGTGAGAAAAAGAAGGGAGCCCACTCTATGACAGAAAGCATTCTAGCAAGCCATAGCATACCTGAACCCCAGTATGTTTGAACAGGCAAATGCCAACACCAAGACCCCCTACCTATCTTAGGATAGCCAAGGTAACAACTCTGGGAACTACCACATGCCTTGACAAAACTCAAGGCACATAGGCATCCTCCAGCTTCTAGAACACCAAAGCAAAAAAGGTCTCCTCCTCCAAGGACCAGATCACCTTGTGTTTCAATCTAACTCCGGGAAACACTTCACTGGTCCTCAACTCACATTAAATATTCATATCAGCACCAGGTAAGTTGCCAAAACCCTATGGCCTGCAAAAGGAACAACAACCTCCACCCCACTACTTCAGCACAGTGGGTCCTCCAGGGGTCACAAGGATACATCAGGACAATGTCTGATGAATGGCTAGGACCTTCAGCTGGTATAAGAAGCATAAAACAGTGCCCCCTCCATCATGACAGCAGAAATAAAATTTAAAACGAAGGAAAAATGAGCAAAAAAATAATAATATGGCCATAGACACAGAAGACTAAGACATAAGCAACCTATGAGCAAAACCTCAAAGAAAGATGGGAAATGGTCTCAAATCTAGAAAGAACTCATGAAAGAACTTAATAAGGAGTTTAAAAATCAAATGAGAGAAAAAAATTGTAAAAGAACACAACTATTTAAGAAGTAAAAGAGACCAAATGGAAGAAGTGAAACAAAAATCCACTGAGGATAAATTTATGAAATGGAAAAGAAAGTACAAAAACTAATTAAAGAAAGAAATTCCTTAAATATTAGAATATGGCACATGGAAGCTAATGACCCTATAAGACATCAAGAAACCATAAATCAAATTCAGAAAATTGAAAAAAAATGGAAGAAAAATGTCGAATACCTTGAAGGAAAAATAACTAATCTGGAAACTAGATCCAGGAGAGATGACATTAGAATCAATGAACTACTTGAAGGTCATAATCAAAAGGAAGACACATCATTCTTGAAGAAATTATCAAGATAAACTACCCTGAGCCTGAATCCAGAGTAAAATAGGCATTGAAAGAATCTTCTAATCGCCTCAAGAACATTATAGTAAAATTTCAGAACTTTCAAGTCAATGAAAAAATACTATAAGTGGTGAAAATGAAATAATTCAAATGTCAGGGAGACACAATCAGGATAACACAAGGCTCATAACTTTATTAGTTTATAAGCCACATTAAAGGGTGGAAGGTCATGGAATATGATATTGAGGAAGGTAAAGGAGTTAGGGTTACAACCAAGAATGACTTGTCTGACAAAATTAAGTATAATACATCAAGGGAATAAATGTTAATTTAATGAAATAAAAGGATTTCAAATATTCATAAAGAGACCAGACCTAAACGAAAAGTTTGACTTCGAATATCAAGAATTAAGAGAACCATAAACAGGTAAACAGGAAAACAGGAAAAGAAAACATAAGGATTCAATAAAACTAAAGTGTTTGCATACCCACACAGGAAGATGATTCCTGTAATTCTTGTTTAAGAAAGATTTTATTTATTTTGAATTTTACAATTTTTCCCCTAATCTTGTTTTCTTCCCCCACCCCCCACAGAAAGCAATCTGTTACTCTTTACATTGTTCCCATGGTACACCTTGATCTAAGCTGAATGTTATGAGAGAGAAATCATATCCTTAAGGAAGAAAAATAAAGTATAAGAGATAGAAAAATTACATAATAAGATAACTTTTTAATTAAAGATAATAGTCTTTGGTCTCTGTTCAAACTCCACAGTTCTTTCTCTGGATACAGATGGTATTCTTAAAAATTGTATACTGATATTGCAGATAAAGGGAACATACATGGACAGAGGAGTTTTGAGGGAATGACACAAAATAATTGAGAATGAAAAGAGGAGTACAATGGGCATAGAAGGAAGGGAGAATTAGAATGAGGTAAATTATTTCACATGAAGAGGCTCAAAAATTTTATTTCAGGGAAGGGGAAGATTGGAGGGTGGATGATGAGCACAGCTTAACCTACTCATTAGTGCTGGTTCAAAGAGAAAATAATATAAACAAACAGTGGAATAAAAAAATCTATCTTACCCAATAGAGAAGTTGGAAGGGAGAAGTAAGAATGGGAAATTAAAGAAGGGAAGGCAGATAAGAGGAGTTTAGATAAAAATAAAACTCTAGTGAGTAGGGAAAGGGTGAAAAGAGAGAGAGTGAACAGAATAAGAATAGGATGGAGGAAAAGACAAGAAAGGAATCATAACTGTAAACACAATTGGGATGAACGCTCCCATAGAAGGGAAGCAGACACCAGAGTGGATCAAAAGCCAGAATCTTACAATATGCTGCTTACAAGAAACACATCTGACAAAGATTTACAGACAGAGTGTAAAGGAAAGGGGTTGGAACAGAATCTATTATACTTCAGCAGAAATTTAAAAAGTAGGGCAACACTTCTGATCTCAAAAAAAGTAAAAGCAAAAACAGGCCTAATTAAAAGAGATAAAAGGCACCATAGATAATGAAATAATATCAATATTAAACACATATGTATTGAGTGGTATAGCACTGAGTGGTATAGCATCCAAATAGCTGAAGAAATTAGGTGAGTTAAGGAAGAAGTAGACAGCAAAACTACACTAGTAAAGAAGTCTCAACTTTCTCTGCTCAAAACGTGATAGTTTTAACCAAAAAAATAAACAATAAAAAAGTTAAGGAGAGAAATAAGATTTTAGAAAAGTTAGATATACCAGACCTTTGCAGAAAACTGAATGGGAACAGAAAGAAATATGTCTTTTTCTCAGCACTTACATGGCATTGATGCAAAAATTGACCATGTAATAAGCATAAAAACCTCAAAATCAAATGTAAAAAGGCAAAAATATTAAATGTATTCTTTTCAGATCATAATGAAATAAGAATTACTTTCAATAAAAAGCAGTAGAAAGAGATTAAATTTAATTGGAAACTAAGTAATATGATCCTAAAGAATAAGTGGTTAAAGAACAAATTAAAGAAATAATCAATAATTTCATTAGAGAGAATGACAATAATGAGATAACATACCTCAACTTATGGGATGTAGAAAAGGCAGTACTTAGTGGAAAATTTATTTCCCTAAATTCTTCCATCAACAAAAGAAGACATTCTTTTTCCAAAAAAAGTCAATGAATTGGGTCTGCAACTAGAAAAACTGGTAAGAACAAATTAAAAATTCTCAATTGAGCACCAAATTGGAAATCCAGAAAATCAAAGGCAAGATTAATAGCAATGGGGGCAGATAGGTGGCACAGTAGATGGAGCACCAGCCCTGGAGTCAGGAGTACCTGAGTTCAAACCCAGCCTCAGATACTTAGTAATTACCTAACTGTGTGGACTTGGGCAAGCCACTTAACCCCATTTGCCCTGCAAAAAAAACCAATTTAAAAAAAAAATTAATAAGACTGAAAATTTTAAAAAGCTATTAAGCTAATCAATAAATCTGGGAGTCATTTCTAATGAAAAGACCAATAATATTGACAAGTCACTGATTAATGTGATATTAAAAAAGGAAAGAAAATCCAGTATCAAAAGCAAAAAGGGGAAATAATCACTAATGAAGAAGCTAAAGCAATCACTAAGAAATGTTTTTCTCAATAATTTGACAATAAATCTGACAATCTGAGTGAAACTAAAAAATATTAATGAATATATATATATAAACCATCTAGACTTACAAATCAGAAAACAGAAAGCCTAAATAACACCATCTTAGAAAAAGAATTTAAATAAGTCATTAATGAACTCCTTAGGAAAAAATCCCCAGGGTCAGATGGGATCATGAATGAATTCCATCAAACATTTGAATAACAATTAATTCCAATTCCAAATAAATCATCTGGGAAAATGAACAAAGAAGGAATCCTCCAAAAATCCTTTTATGACACAAATATGATGTTGATACCTGAACCAAGAAGAGCTAAAACAATGAAAGAAAATTCTTGACCAATTTCACTAATAAATTAATACTTTGATATTAGAAAAGCAATTACAGCAATGTATCACAAGGATTATATCATATGACCAAGTTGGATTTATATAAGTAATTCAGGGTTCGAAGATTATTAGGAAAACATTCAACATAATTGACCATATCAATAACAAAACCAACAGAAAAACGATGATTAACTCAATAGATACTGAAAAGACTTTTGATAAAGTGGCACCCATTCCTATTAAAAATACTAGAGAACATAGAAATAAAGATGTCATTTCTTATGATGGTAAGCACTATCTCTCTAAAACTATCAGAAAGCAATATCTGTAATGGGAATATGCTAGAAGTCTTCCCAATTAAAATCAGAGGTAAAGCAAGAATGTCCATATCACCAATAATATTCAGAAAAGTTAGCCATACTAATGAGAAGGGAAAAAAACAAAGGAATTAGAAGGCAATGAGGAAACAGCCATAGCTCTTTGCAGATGATGATGGTATACTTGAAAGAATTAACAACTTTAGCAAAGTTGCAGGACATAAGATACACCAACATAAATCATCAGCATTTCTTTAAATGCCCAACATAACTTAGCAGCAAAAGATAGAAAGAACAAGAACATTTAAAATAACAGAGAAAAATATAAAATACTTGGGAGTCTACCTGCTAAGATAAAACCAGGAACAACATGAACACAATTACAAAACAATTTTCACTCGATCAGATCTAAACAAATGAAAAAAATTAATTGCTCATGAGTAAGCCAAGCCAATATAATAAATATTGTCTATAAATACTGTCTAAATTCATTTAACTATTCAGTGTCATGCCAAACTATCAAAAAATTGTTAGAGAAGGAAAAATTAATAACAAAATTCATTGGGAATAATTAAAGGTCAAGAATATCAAATTAATTAAAAAATACAAAGGAAGATGGCCTAGAAATACCAGATCTCAAACTAAATTATAAAATAGTAATAATTGAAACTATCTTCTACTGGTTAAGGAATAGATGGGTAGGGGTGGAGCCAAGATGGCGACAAGAAAGGATCCTGTCTTAGGCGCTCTCTCATAAAACTCATAAGCTAAGGACTCTCGAGAGACAGAACCCACAGAGGGACTCAGTAAGGTAGTTCTCTCACTCAAGGTAAACTGGAAAGAGCAGAAAGGCTCTGCTCCCTGGGGTCAGAGGGGCTGCCCGCCAGAGGGGTAGCCTGCCAGAGGGAAAGAACTTCAGCCTCCCGGAGGCAGCCCCATGGCACTGGGAGCCGCAGCTCACAGCAGTGGGCGAGTCTCCTGAATTACACCCCGGGGAGCACCAGGCATAAAGTGGGGGAACAGCAGGGGACCTCTGCCAGAGGGAGCACGTGGAGCCCAGCCCTCAGGGCACACAGCAAGAAACTTGGTCTTTTGGCAGCCCAGATCCAGAAACAGAAGCAGGCAGAGTCTGTAAGCAGGGGCCCCCAGGGCATGAGCCCATTGAACCTAGGGAGGGGAGTGAAGAGAGAGACTGCTGAGCTCTGTCCTCTGCCCCAGAACAGGACTCTGGGGCTCTGACCACATTGTGATCCTGATCCCAGTCTAGGCCCCCCCATAGAACAGCAGGGCCCCCCCACCTCAGTCCCATGGCAGAGGGGGCACATATGGTCATTCACAGACCAGGGGGGAGGACAGAGCCTCACACACTGAGACCCTTGTGGGAGTGTCCCAAAAGCTCAGGAAGCACTCCAAAACCAGGCTCAGGCTGGGAAAATGAGCAAGCAGAGAAAACAGAGGAACACCATTGAGAAATATTTTGCAAATGAGCCCAAGAAGGATCAAAATACTCAGTCTGAAGATGAGGAAGCACAAGCTCCTGCATCTAAAGACCCAGAAAAACAGAAATTGGGCTCAGGCTATTACAGAGCTCAAAAAAGACTTTGAAAATCAAATGAGGGAGTTAGAAGGAAAACTGGGAAAAGAAATGAGAGAGATACAGGAAAAACATGAAAATGAAGTTAGCAGCTTAGTCAAGGAAATCCAAAAAAATGCTGAAGAAAACAGCAGGCTAAAAACCAGTTTGGGTCAAATGGATAAAACAGTTCAAAAAGTTATTGAAGAGAAGAATGCTTTAAAAAGCAAAATTGGCCAGATGGAAAAAGAGAAAAGAAAACTCTCTGAGGAGAACAAATCCTTCAGACAAAGAATAGAATTCAGGGAGATTGATGAATTTGCCAGAAATCAGGAATCCATACTTCAAAACCAAAAAAATGAAAAATTAGAAGAAAATGTGAAATATCTCATTTAAAAAAAACTGATATGGAAAACAGACTTATGAAAGATAATTTAAAAATTATTGGAATACCTGAAAGTCATGATCAGAAAAAGAGCCTTGACATCATTTTCAAAGAATTACTACAGGAAAATTGCCCTGATATTCTACAAGCAGAGGGCAAAATAGAAATGGAGAGAATCCACCGATCCCCCCGAGAAAGAGATCCCAAAAAACCAACCCCTAGGAATATTATAGCCAAGTTCCAGAACTCCAAGTCAAAGAGAAAATATTACAAGCAGCCAGAAGGACAAATATCGTGGAGCTGCAGTTAGGATCACACAGGACTTAGCAGCAGCTACATTGGAAGCTCATAGGGCTTGGAATACAATATACCGGAAGGCAAAAGAGCTTAGAATGCAGCCAAGAATGAATAACCCAGCAAGGCTGAATGTCCTCTTCCAGGGAAAAAGATGGACTTTCAATGAACCAGGGGAATTTCAAATATTCCTTTTGGAATGGCCAGAGCTGAACAGGTTTAGTCTTCAGATACAGGACTTAGGTGAAGCATAGAGAGTGGAGGAGAAGGGGAAAATATGAGGGACTTAATGATGATGAACTGCATGTATTCCTGCATAGAAAAATGACACTGATAATACTCATATGAACCTTCTCAGTTAATAGAGCAGGTAGAGGGAGCTTTTATAGTTGAAGCACAGGAGAAAGCTGAATTTGAAGATAAAATATGGTGTAAAAATGGAGTCAATAGAAAAAAAGGGAAATGTAATGGGAGAAAGAAAAAGGAGAGGGGGGAATAGGCCAAGATATTTCATATAATAAGATTTTTCTTTATTACAGTGAGCTATTGCAATGATATGGAAGGGGGGAGGCAAGGGGGAATGAGGGAATCTTTGCTCTCATCAGAGGTGGCTAGGAGAGGAAACGGCATATATACTCAATGGGGTATAGGCCTCTGGAGTAAGAAGGGGGGCAGGGGGAAGGGGGAAGGGGTGGGTATGTGAGTGATGGAGGAGAGGGTGGACCATGGGGAAAGAATGGCCAGATACAACACATTTTCTTTTTTACTTCTTGCACGGAGCTGGGATTGGATGGCCTGTCCGGGACCATAGGGCCAGGTGGAGGCTGGGCCTAAGGGGTGGTAGAGGGGCTCAGGGTCTCTTGGTCCCAGGACCAGGGATGTGTCTGCTGTGCCACTCAGCTACCCTACAGCCGAGTCAGAGTGAAAGGAGAGAGAAAATATAGTATGTGGTAGTGGAGAAATACGAAAGGAGGGAGTTGCAGTTGCGATCAGCAATGGCAACGGTGGAGAGATATGGAAGTAACTCTTGCGATGGACTTATCATAAAGTATGTGATCCACCCACGACAGAGTTGTTGGTGTCGGAACGAAGACTAAAGCACATTTATTATTATTATTATTATTATTTGGGGGGGATGCAGGGCAAATGGGGCTGGGTGGCCTGCCTGGAGACACATAGCAGGGTGATCCTTGGTTGCCTGAGGCCGGATTTGGACCCAGGTGCTCCTGGCTCAAGGGCCAATGCTCTGTCCGCCACCCAGCCACCCCTACTATTTTACTATTTTATTTTATTTTGGGTCTTTTTTTTCTTTTTCTTTCTTTTTTTTTTTTTTGGTTTTTGTAGGGCAGTGGGGTTTACGTGGCTTGCATGTCACACGGCTGGGTGATTGTTGGGTCTACAGGGCCGGATGCGGGCTCAGGTACTCATGGCTCCAGGGCTGGTGCTCCGTCCATTGTGCCACCTGGCCATACCTACAATTATTACTATTATTTTTTTAATTTTAATTTTTTTCTCTCCCCTTTACTTTATTGCTCAAGCAAGTCTATATTTATGGGGGGAGGGGTATTTTATTTACTCTTAAACAAGAATATTTTATTAATGTAAAAAAACATTATTTGTACAAAATGAGAATTAAATATTAAAAAAATCAAAAAAAAGAAATAGATGGGTAGATCAAAAAAACAGTTTAGGTGCACAACCCACAGAACTAAGTGACTATAATAACCTTGTGTTTGATAAATCCAAAGATCTGGGCTTTTGGGCTAAGAAGTAATTATTTGATCAACACTGCTAGGAAAATTGTAAAACTATAGGACACAAATTAGATGTAGACCAGCATCTCACACCATATACCAAAATACCATAATTGCATGATTTGAACATAAGGGTTACACCATAAGCAAATCAGAACAACAAAGAATAGTCTACAACTCAGATCTACAGGGAGGAGAATTCTTGACCAAACAAGAGAATAATAGCAAAACAAAATATAAAATAGATCATTTTGATTGAATTAAATAAGAAAGCTTTCACACAAACAAAAATAATGCAACTAAGATTAGGAAAAAAGTCAACAACTAGCAAACTTCATAGCAGATGTCTCTGATAAAGACCTCATTTCTCAAATATGAAAAGAACTGAATTCAAATTTATAAGAACACAAGTCATCCTCCAAATGATAAATGGTCAAAGGATAAGAACAGGCAGTTTTCAGATGAGGAAGGAATATGAATTACAAGCATATAAAAGAAGTGTACCAAATTACTTTTCTAAAATAAATATATGTATGTATGTATGTATGTATGTATGTATGTATGTATGTTTGTTTATTGTTCCAACTACTTGTGAAAATAGTTTTCAATATTAATTTTTGTAAGATTTTTGAATTCCACAACTTTCTACCTCTCTCATTTCCTTTCTCCCTTCCATTGAGAGTGATTAATTTGATAAAGATTATACAAACTATGCTAAACATAATTCAAAATTAGACATGTTGTGAAAGAAAATCAAGACAAAGGGGAGAAAATCATGAGAGGGTAGAAAATATAAAGCATAAAATAAATTTTAAAAATTGAAAATAGCACACTTTGAGTCTGTATTCAGATTCCATAGTTCTTTCTCTAAATATGGATGGTATTTTCCATCTCAAGTCCTTTAGACTTGTCTTTGATAATTGTACTAATGAAAAGTGCTAAGAGTATCAGAGTTTATCATCACACAATATTATTGCTGTTGTGTGTGATGTTCCCCTGGTTCTGCTCACTTCACTCCTAACAGTACATATCTGCCTTCATGATTTCTTACAGAAAACTAGTACTCCATCATATTCGTATACCTCAATTTATTCAGACATACCCAATTAATGGACATCACCTCAATTTCTGATTCTTTGCCATTATGAAAAGAGCTGCTATAAATATTTTTGTACATGGGTCTTTTTTCCTTTTGTTATGATCTCTTTGGAATATAGACCTAGTAGTTGGGATGTTGCTGGATCAAAGGGTGTGCACAGCTCAAATTGCTCTCTAGAAATGACTGGATCAATTAATTGCATTAATACTACAGTTTTCCCATATGTCTCTAACATTGAACATTTTCCTTTTTTTATCATATTGGTCACTCTGATAGAGCCTCGCACCTGTCAAACTTGGCTAATATGACAAAAAAAAGGAAAAGATAAATCCTGGAGGGCATTTGAGAAAATTGAGACACTAATTCACTGTTGGTTGAGATCCAATCATTCTGAAGAGCAATTTGAAATTATGCCCAAAGGACAATCAAAGGGCAAATGCCCAAAGGGCAAATTGAAATTATGCCCAAAGGGCAATTGTGCAAACCCTTTGATCCATCAATAACACTATTAGTCTGAATCCCAAAGAGAGGATGAAAGAGAGGAAAGGGACTCCATGTTAAAAATAAATAAATAAATACTCAGTCGCCTTTTCATGTTGACAAAATATTTGAAATTGAAGGTATTATCAATATTAGGGATGATTAAACAAACAGTGGTATATATCAGAAATGATGAGATGGAGGCGGCTAGGCGGCGCAGTGGATAGAGTACCGGCCCTTGGAGTCAGGAGTACCTGAGTTCAAATCCAGCCTCAGACACTTAATGATTACCTAGCTGTGTGTCACTTAACCCCATTGCCTTGTAAAAACCTAAAAAAAAAAAAAGATGAAAAGATGAAATGACATATATCAGAAAAACCTGGAAAAATGTGTATGATCTGTGAATGACTCAGCTCTTCTCAGGAACAAAATGATTCAAGATAGGTAAAAAGGACACATGAAGGAAAATACTATCCTTATTCAGATTTTAAAAAGTGATAGATTCTGAATGCAAATCAAAACATATTTTCTCCAATTATCTTATTTTTACTTTCAATTATTTTTCCTTTTTCTCTCCTTTTTCTTTCACAACTGAGACTATGTTGTACATGATGGCACATATAAACTATATCAAACTGCATACCATTTTCAAAAGTGAGAAGAGGAAAGGGAACTCAAAATCTTATAAAAATAAATGCAAAAAATTTCCACAAAATATAATTGAAGGAAAAAATAAAATACTGCTAAAAAATTTAAAATAAACCAATTCAGTCCTGGATAAGGAATAAAGTAATGGATCGATAGAAGGGTCATTCACAGTTGATCATCAAACAATGTCCCAAGTGCTAGCTATATTGCTTTCCTGATTCTACTCAATTTACTCTGCATCAGTTCATATAAGTCTTTCCAAGTTTTTCTGAAATAATTATAAGCACATAACACAATCTGTTTAGCCATTCCTTAACCTATGGATATCTGATTTTATTCTAGTACTTTGCTACAACAAAAAGTGGTGCTATAAATACTTAGTGACTTTCTTTTCTTTATGATTGCCTCTAAGAATCTGCATAGCATTAGAATATCTTAAATAAAGGACATGGACCCTTTTGCCACTTTACTTGCATAATTCCAAATTACTTTCCAAAATAGTGGGAGTAATTTACATTTATATTTCCCTGTAATGCTCACAATAAATTGGAACAAATTATGCCAAACTTGGTATATGTGCATTAAACTTTTTATAAGAAATTCAGATAAACTTGAGCCCCTTCTACTTTCTCAAAATTTGTATACTCTTCCTTTCATCTACAAGAAATAATAAATCTTAACTTCTTCCTGAATTCTTTCTTTCAGAGTTTCTCATTCCCTCCCTTTCCTTTTTTTAAAAAGAAAAGATGATAGAGAGCAATTAGAAGGTGCATTAGATAGAGCTCTAGCCCTGGAGTCAGGAGAACTAAGTTCAAATCTTGCTAGCATTTACCCCCATTGCCTTGTAAAAAAACCAAAAAAAAAAAAATAAATGAAATAAACTAACAGATTATCATCTTACTTAACCTCTGTGTTTATTTAACTCCCTCTGTGACCTTTGAAGTTAATGGAATTATGAATATGCATTTTTCACTTCTCCATTATAATATAAAAATTTCACCATTGAGTGTCTTCCGTGATGATGGGATTTTTGTCCTTGTTCTAGAAGAAGACTAAGAAGTCTTCAGGGACTTGATGCCATGACCATCACTAATATTTGAGTGAGATGTTGGGCTAAGTCAACAGCCTCACTTTTTCCTCCAGAGCCATCTGAATCCAGGGGTCAGATATGAATCAGGACATCAGGCTAGCACCCTGTACACAAGGCAATCAGGGTCAAGTGATTTGTCCAAAGTCACACAGATAGTAAAAGTCAAGTGTCTGAGGCTGAACTCAAACTCCTGATTCTAATCTACTATGCCACCTAGCTGTCCCTATTTGAAGTGCTCCCAATTACTTAATTTGTACGCACCTTTTTTTAACTTTTTTGTATTTGTGTTTTAAAGATTTAAACATATACAACAAAGAGATCAATAATATCAGAACTGTACTCAAAAATATAGTAACTTCAAATTGAAAACTATGAGAATACCCATCTATTTGGGAATAGACAAAGTGATTGTGGTAGTATCAATAGGGAAAAATCTTTGTGAACTGATGTCAAATGAAATGAGTAAAACTAGGAAAATCATTTATGCAATGACATTATGAAGAAAAAAATTTTAAGACTTTAGAACTCTAATTAATGTGGCAATACGCAATAAGAACAGAGGACTGAAAATGAACCACATCACTCACCTTTTGCCAAGAGAGAAGATATTGTGAGAAATGGATTTTGGACTATGTGAATTTATAATAGTTTTGTTTTTTAATGTGTGTCATTTGCTGTACTCTGTTATCATACCTGAAGTGTGATTCTGACTTTGATTTCTCAACAGCTTCTTTTTTTGAACTGTTTACAGTATTTTTCTTTAAACTGGAAACTGAATTTTGACTGCAACTTATGACATTCCTGTGTGCTTTTAGTTTGTAGGATCCTTAAAATTTTTATTTTGTCTTCTGGTTAGATATGGATATTATCCATTTCCTTATATAATTTCTTGAAATAATGGTATCTAGGCTTTTTAGTTTGATTATAGTTTTCCAAGAATTTAATTATTCTTAAATGAAAGTTTAATTGGCCTACATGGAGTTTACATTTTAATGAAGATGATTATATAAATAAGTATATAAAAATAAGTATAAAGACAATAACTAAAAATAGTTTAAATTGAATAGACTGGAAGAGAGAAATGAAGGGAATGTCAGGAAAGGTTTAAGGTTTAGGAGGGGATGCTCAATTTGTGTTTTGAAAGAAGAGAGGAAGAAGTGAAAAGTAAATACATTCCAGTTATGAGAGAGGACCACTGCAAAAGCATAAGGATAGGAAATGTAGTATAATATATGGTGAATAAAGAAAATACAATCTTGATATGGTGAGGGCCTAGCTAAAGTTGGAAAAATTAATTTATAATGTAGTATAATCAGTGTGCCTTTGTAATTAAGGAATTTATATTTAACAACCAAGATGATTTTGATTTGAAGAAAATCTTAATTGAGTTGATTTCAAAGGGAAGGTTGAAAAATGAGAGTAGTAAGTCAAGAGTTTAGAATTATTAATGGGAGCAAGGAGTATTTGATAATCCCTCTGGGACATGAGAGAAGATGCATGTAGGGATGAAGTGAATAAAAATTAGTCATTAAATGTCATTAGAATTAATAGATGGAGGGGTGGCTAGGTGGCGTAGTGCATAAAGCACCAGCCCTGGAGTCAGGAATAACTGGATTCAAATCCAGTCTCAGACACTTAATAATTACCTAGCTGTGTGGCCTTGGGCAAGCCACTTAACCCCGTTTGCCTTACAAAAACCTAAAAAAATTAGTAGATGGGAAAAACATGAGAGAAAAAGCAAAGGATAGAGAAGTTGTTCACCATGGATCAGGTATTCTAGAGGACACAGTCCGTTGAAAAGTTTGTGTTGACTTGGGATATGGGTAGGGTAGAATTAATGTTAGGAATGAATGGAAAGAGGGAGCTGTAGGAATAGGAAGCTTTTGAAGCAAGAATTCCAATTTATCAATAAGCAGATGAAAAAATGTTCTTTATCACTCATAATTTATTGTTGTTTAGTCATTCCCATACTATCTATAGAGCTTTTATTGGGGTGAAGATATTGGAGTGGTTTGCATTTCTTTTTCCACTGGATTAAAGTGAACAGAAATTAAGGGATTTGATCTGAGTCATACAGCTATTAAGTGTCTGAGGCCACATTTGAACTCAGGTCTTCCTGAATCAAAAGCTAGCACTCTATCCACTGAGTCATCTAGTTGTCTCCAATAATTAGAGAAATGTAAATTGGAATAATTATGAGATTCTATCTGTCAAGCTGGTAAAGTTGACAAAAATGAAAATAGCAAATATTGGTTGGTGTTTTTGGAAAACATTAATGCACTGCTGATGTAATTGTGAATTGATTATTATTTTGTTTCATTTTTATCATTATTTATTTATTTTCCCAATTATATATAGAAATAATTTTTTTGGCCCAGTCATTCTAGGAAGCAATTTGTAATCAACCTTTCTGCTCAGTAAGACTCTGGAAAAGACAACAAAGACATCAAAGAAAAAAAAAAAGAACACAAAAGTATAAAAAATATGGCAGCTCTTTTTCTGATAATAAAACATTCTCACACTTGTTATACCCCACACATTCCAGTAATGTGGAACTCTTGAAAAACTCCATTCCCCATTCCCAAAACCCTATTCATTATTCTCATTATCCTCAACTTTCCTGATCCAAATTTTTAACCAAATACCACTATTCCATAAGTAACAAACCTTCATTCTAAATTTTCTTCTGCCACTCCATCCGTCTGCTAGCTGTTGTGAAAATCCATCTTTCCTTACTATTCTTTCCAATTCTATCTGTATCTTCACACCTTAATCTCTTCAGCTAAGAGAAGAATTTTATTATTCTAAGGATTGCTGCTTACTCCTATCATTATCATACACTCATTAACCTCTTCTCTTTTGGAATTCATAGTATTCATTTTTTACCACCCAATCAAAATATTGAAAGTTTTTCACCACTTCACTCTCTTTACTTCCTCAATGAATTTGGCACATGGCTATCAATTTTCTTTCTCTTCCCCAACTTTTCTCCTAATATTATTCTTATTTAGGGTTCATAATATTCATATCTACTATCCAATTGAAATCCTAGTAGCTGTTTTTGACAGCTGTCAATGTCACTCCCTTTCCTTCTTCATTGAATTTTTATGTGCTTCATAATTTTCCTCTCCTCAATTCCTGTCTTCGTACAAGGGGACTTAAATACACATTTTTACCTGCCTTCAAATATCCTAACCACTTAATTCCTCAACTTACTTTTCCTATAATTACCCCCACCTTACCCACACAGAAAGATAATCATCCTTGTTCTTATCATCAACACAAATGCACCATCATTATATTCAAGAGTTCCAAAACAATCTTATTTGCTCATAAGCCAATGGGTTTTAGTCTCTCTCTCTCTCTCTCTCTCTCTCTCTCTCTCTCTCTCTCTCTCTCTCTCTCCCTTCTCTTCCAAATCCTAATCCTCAACTGGACAGTGACCTCCAATCCCTGACCCTTCAGTTCCCTCCCAGTTCTCTTTCTCTTTTCAGTCTCTCTTGATTTCCCATTTTGACCACTTTCTGAGTCAAATTAACTCTATACTATTCTCCTCTCTTGAATCCTAAGCCATCTTATTGTATAGTGATGGTACTCTGCCAAGCCTCAAACTTATATTACTTTATTCATTCACCATATTTGCCCCCTACATATGGCCTGCTTAATTAAAATCATATAAACATTCTGTCTGTTTCCAGTACAAATTTGTTACACAACCTCAACTGGACCCTCACTGTTATCATATAATCCTAAAATTCCAGTTACCTTACCAATTCTTGACAATGACTCTTTCAAACCATTTTAATTCTCCTCAAACCTTCAATGACTTTCCCTCTCCCCACTCTTTCAGTGGATAAAATTTTCCCTATATTTTACCCAAAAAAATGGTGCAACTTGCCATGAACCCCCCCTTCTCTCCTCTTCCTGATCTCACATCAATCATTTGTCTTCTGATATTGTCTCCTCCTTCATCCCTTTCTCATATGATGAGGCGACCTTATTTCATACCAAATCTAAACCCTCTACCTCTTCAAGTAATTCCATCTCTTTCTATCATCTCCTCATAGAGATTCCCCCCTTCATCCCTACTTTATCATTTATTTTCAATTTCTCCCTTTCTACTGGCTCATTTCTTACTTTCCATAAACAAGCCTCTGTTACCTCCATTCTGAAAAAAAAAGGAGTATCACTTGATTCTTTCTTCCACGCTATTATCCTATATGTCTTCTGTTCTTTGTGGCTGGATTTGAAAAGGCTATTCTACAGTATGTAGTAAGTTAGCAGTGATCCCTGAATTGCTGAATACACTGACCTTTTCAAAATCTTCATACTCTTGAATCACTAAAAGAATCTCTGTAGCTCTGATCCTTTTGATCGCCCTTTTCTCATAGAAATCCTCTTTTCATCAGGTTTATGGAACACCATTCTCTCCTCTTATCTCTCAGACAATTCTTGGCATTTTTTGCTGCATTGTCATTGAGATTATGCTCATTAATCACGGGTGTCCCACAGAGTGTTGTTCTGGCCCATGTTTTCTTCTTCCCCCCATACTACTTTACTTAGAGTTACTATAAGCTTCCATCAATTTAATTACCATCTCTTATGCTAAAAATTCTCAAATCTACCTATCCTGCTGCAGCCTCTTATGCTGATCTCTAATCTTGCTTCTCCAACTGCCTTACAGACATCTTGAATTGAATGTTCAGTAGACTTCTTAAAGTCAGCATGTCCAAACCTGAACTCATTATCATTCCCCCTGGCCTACTCTCTCTCTCTCTCTCTCTCTCTCTCTCTCTCTCTCTCTCTCTCTCTCTCACTTTTCCTATCACTGAAGAAGGCAAAGGCAACACCATCCTCCTAGTCCCCCAGAGGAACAACCTGCGATCATCTTCAACCCTCCTCTCTCTCAATCTCTCTCTCTCTCTCTCTCTCTCTCTCTCTCTCTCTCTCTCTCTCTCATCTGCTCATATATAATCTGTTAATAAGGCCTGTCATTTGGACTTTTTTACAACATTTCTTGAATTTGTTTTCTCTCTTCTGACACAGACTCTACTCTGGTGTAGACTCTCATATCACTCCTGGATTTTCCTGCATTGAGTCTCTCACTACTCCAATTCATAATTCATTTCACAACCAAAGTGATTTTCCTAAAATATTGGTCTCACTAACACAGGTCACCACCTTCCCTTTTATTAAATTTGAGTGGTCTTTATCACAACCAGGATCAATTAAAATATACTCTGTCATTCATAGCCCTTTATAACCTATCTCCTTCTTACCTTTCCAGTTTTTTCTTATCTTGTTCTTCACCAGATACTCTGATTCAATGACACTAGCTTTTTAGCTGTTTCATAAACAATGCACTCCATCTCTTGGCCCTGAATATTTACTCTGTCTCCCTTGTCTGGAGTGCTTTCCCTATTTATCTCTTACTAATCACTTCCCTAACTTCCTTTAGTTTCAAAGTGGACTTTCATATTCTACAGGAATTTTATCCCATTCATTTTAAAAAAAATTTCTTAGATTTTTGCAAGGCAAATGGGGTTAAGTGGCTTGCCCAAGACCACACAGCTAGGTAATTATTAAGTGTCTGAGGCCAGATCAGAACTCAGGAACTCCTGACTCCAGGGCCAGTGCTCTATCCACTATGACACCTAACTTTCCCCCAATAATTCTTTTTTTTAGATTTTAGGGGTTTTTTTGCAAGATAATAGGGTTCAGAGGCTTGCCCAAGGCCATACAGCTAGGTAATTATTAAGTGTCTGAGGCCAGATTTGAACTCAGGTACTTCTGACTCCAGGGCCAGTGCTCTACCCACTGTACCACCTAGCTGTCCCTTCACCTAATCACTCTTAATTTGATTGCCTTCTATCAATTATTTCTTCATTGTCCTGTATATAGCTTACTTGGATATATATTTTTGTTGCCTTCCTTATTAGACAGATAGTGAGCTCCTTGAGATCAGTGATTTCCTTTTGTTTCTTTTTCTATTCTCAGTGTTTTCTGATACTTTGGTAGCATTTAATATTTCTTTGCTGATTTGTGTAGCAAAGAACTGAAAACAAACGAGGTGCTCCTGAATCAGGGAATTGCTAAACAAATCACTCATAAATTTGTGGATTGTTATTGAGTTTCTAAAAGTTATAAAAGCTTAAAAGAACCTTGGAAAGAGTTCTATGAACAGATGTAGTTTAAAGTTAGAAGAATCAGAAAAATAATTATAGAAAAACAATATAAAGAAAAACACTCTAGAAAGATTTTTAAAAACCTGAACAATGTAAGATTCAACCACAATTTCACAAGATGATAGACTCAAAATGAATAATGAAATATAGTTTGGTAATTGGTCAACGAAGAAATTTGTTTCAACTATGTACATTTCTTATATTTGCTTTTTTTTTTTACTATTTTTAATGAGTGTGTATGGTAAGATAAAAGATACAAAAGTGGAGTTATGGATAATTTCTTCATTTTCCTCCCAAAGTGAAAAAATAATAGAAGGAAAACAATAAGCAATAAGAAACAATTGAATTACTTTGAAAGTTATATGGGGGGGTAGAGTCAGCATAAAGGTAGGAACTTATCCAAGCTCTTCCTGAAACCACTCCAAATAACTTTCAATAATGATTCTAAACAAATTCTAGAGTGGCAGAATGTGTCAAAAGCCAAGTAAAAGCAATTTCTCAGCCCAAAGTAACTTGGACTGACAAGGATGAGAGAAGAGCACAGTGCATAAAGGTCCATAAAGAGGACCCATCCCAGCAACCCAGGAGCAAGAAGCTTTGGGCAATGCCTTCCTGTGGCCCCAGGGCAAAGTTAAAATTTAAAACCCACAAACTAGGCAAAACATGAGTAAAAAGGCAGAGGAATGTTCAAAGTATAAAAGGTTACTAGGATAACAAGGAGGATCAAAATTCCATATTAGAGAATAGTTGAAAAATCTATAAGAATCAAAGAGGAATATGATTTGCTCTCAAGTCCAAAAAGTCCCCTTGGAAAAGATTTAAAAATAAAGAAGAATTAGGAAAAGAAATGAGAAGTATTCAAGAAAGAGTCAACAGTTTAGAAAAGAAAACACAAAAATTAACTGAAGAAAACAACTCCTTTAAAAATACAATTGGGCAAATGAACAAAGAAAACAACATTTAAAAAAAAGAATTGAGCAAATGGAAAAAGAAAACAACAACTTAAAAAACAAAATTGTTCAAATGCAAAAAGAAATGCAAAAATTAACCAAAGGAAATAATTCCTTGAAATTTGGAATTGGATGAATAGAAGCTAATAACTTTATAAGACATCAAGAATAAGTCAAAGAATGTCACAAAAGAAAAGAATAGAAGAAAATGTAAAATATCTCAATGGAATGATCTGAAAAATAGAGCCAGGATGGATAATATAAGAATTATTGGACTACCTGAAAGCAATGATCAAAAAAAGAGCACGGTCAAAACTTTTCAAGAAAACATCAAAGAAAACTTTTGTGATGTTCAACAACTGAGGGTAAAAATACTCATTGAAAGAATCCACTGATCAGCTCTAGAAAGGGATTCCAAAAACAAAGGATTATCATAGTCAAATTCCATAAATATCAGATTAAGGGGAAAATACTGTAGGCAACCCAGAAAGAAACATTTCAAATACCCAGGAGTCAGAATCAGGACTACAAGAACTTGACATTTCAACACCAAAGGATTGCGGGTATAGAATATAATATTCTGGAGGCCAAAGGACTTGGATGACAACCAAGAATCAACCACTCCGGAAAGACTGAGAATTTTTCAGGGAAAAAGCTGGAGATTCAACAAATAGGGGACTTCCAAATTTTTCTGATGAAAAGACCTGAGTTAAACAGAAAAATTCAATCTTCAAATACAAGAATCAAAAGATACATTAAAAAGTTAAACAGGAGGAGCCAATATAGCAGCACAAAGCTAGGAAGCTCCCAGAGTTTTTCTGAAACAACTTTAAATGAAGCCTCTACACAGACTTAAAACTACAGATTCCACACAAAAAAAGAGTGAAACAAGTTTTCAATTCCAGGAAATTTAGGAAAGCTCTGTCTCTTCTGGGTAACAGATAAGTATAGAATAGCAAAGGTGGGACAACTGGAAAGACAGCTGAAGACTCTCAGTCATAGTACAGGTCAGGTCAAGGCTCAGGAAGTGTGCTACAACAGATAAGCAGTGGAATTCTCAGCCTCAGCTTAGAAGTCAAAGTTCAAGGACTGAAAGACAAGACTTCATTGGATTTCCCTGAAACAGGTAATAAACCATTGCATAGACAAAGTTTTAGCATGAAGGAGGGAATAAAGTCTGCCTACAAAACTTCATAAGCAAGCAGTAAGCCAGGGACCACATCCCAGCCCAGCAAAAAAAAAAGTGACCCTGTGCCCCAGGAGCTAAGTTCAACTATCAAAGTGAATAAAAAAATAAAAAATTCCATCCACCATAGAAAGTTACTATTCTGATAGGGATGAAAAAATTGTCATCGCAGAAGAGGAAAGCAATGACAAAATGCCTACATGAGAACCCTAAAAAGTTGTTAATGAATTTGCTTCAAATCCAAAAAGATCACTTGGAAGAGTTCAAAAATAAATTTAAAAACTAAAGAAGATAGGAAGAAGAAAAATAGAGAAAAGATAATGAGAGCCAAGCAGGAGAATTATGAAAAAAAAAATGACTGAAGAAATCAACTCTCTTAAAAGTAAAATTGATCAACTGGAAAAAGAATGTAAATCATCAAAAAGTAAAATTAACAAACTGGAAGAGGAAAACAATTAATTTAAAAGTAATAGTAACAAACTAGAAAAAGAAACACAAAAGTTAACTAAGGAAAATAAAATCCTAAAATTCAGGATTAGATAAATGGAAATTAGGGGTGGCTAGGTGGCATAGTGGATAAAGCACTGACTCTGGAGTCAGGAGTACCTGGGTTCAAATCCAGTCTCAGACACTTAATAATTACCTAGCCACAGGCCTTGGGCAAGCCACTTAACCCCATTTGCCTTGCAAAAAAAAAACCTAAGGAGATAAATGGAAATTAATGACTATATGAGAGACAGGATTCCATCAAACAAAACCAAGTGGCTGAAAAAAAATAGTATTTCTTAGGGAAAAGGACCAAGCCAGAAAAGAGATCCAAGAGAGATAATTTATGTATTATTATTCTACCTAAAAGAGTTGATCAAAAAAAGAGCCTTGAAAATATCTGACAGGAAATTATAATGGAAAACTGCCCTAATATCCTAGAAGACAACAAAAATGGTGCTTGAAAGAATCCACCGATCAGCTCCAGAGATTTCAGAATAAAACTTCAAGAAATATTGTAGTCAAATTACAGAACTCAGCTAAAGGAAGCAGACAAAAAGAAACAATTTAAATACCAAGGAACCACAGTTGGGCTTATGCAGGACTTACCAGTTTCAATGTTCAAGGATCAGAGAACCTGGAATATGATATTCTGGAGAGCAAAGGAGCTTCTATTATAACCAAGAATCAACTACCCTGACAAATTCAATTACCCTGTCAGGGGAAAAGAGTAACTTTCAATTAAGCAGAGGAATTTCAAAATTATCAGATATAAGATCTGAACTGCAAAGAAAATCTGATCTTCAAATAAAAGACTCAAGAGGTAAATAGCAAGGTAAATGAAGAGGGGAAATGTTAGACAAAAACATAAACTTTATACATGCTTACACAGGAAGACAATGGTTATAAGTCTTGACAATTATATTTCCCTTAGGATATTAAAAGAAGCATACTTAGAGAGAGGATATTGGAATAAATTGATGATGAAAGTGATGATGCTTTAGCTTATATTTTAGATCACTAATATTGAATACAGTTGGAAAGAGTATATTTATGGGGTGTGGGTATGAATGGATTTTGAAGGGATTATATTTTAAGTGATAGTTTCACTCTTGAAGGTTGTATTTCTATACATGGAAAGAGCAGTGGTATAAAATGATTATAATTTGATGATCTTTATGGCATTTGAGAATTGCTTTTCTAATGGGAAAGTTGAAAGGAGTCTACTTACACAAAGGTTGTGAGTATGAAGTGACTTGTAGGTAATTTTGCTTATAAATCAATCCATAAATCAATGCTTGAGAACTGTACTTCTATCAGGACAGATAAAATGAGTTTATTTTAGCAGAGGTTGTGGGTGTAAGACAAACTTAAAACAATCAAGACATCAAAAGAAGAATTATACTAAGAGAAGAGGCATTAGAGGATAAATAACAGCACTTGAAGAGGCATAAAGACCTATTAAAGTAGAGGGAAAGAAGGGAGGAAGTAAGCATTGAGATAATCTTATTCTCAACAGGTTTGGCTCAAAGACAGAATAATAAACATTCCCAAATAGGTTTAAAAATCTGTCCTACCTTAAAAGGAAATAGGGGGGAAGGGAAAGAAAAGGGAAGAACAGTAAAGAAGGGGAAGACCTTATAGGTCAAAAATAAAAATAAAGAGGGGCGGATAGGTGGTGCAGTAGATAGAGCACTGGCCCTGGAGTCAGGAGTACCTGAGTTCAAATCCAGCCTCAGACACTTAATAATTACCTAAGCTGTGTGGCCTTGGGCAAGCCACTTAACCCCATTCCCTAAAACCTAAAAAAAAATTTTAAATAAAAATAAAGGTAAAAGAAAAGTGAAAAAATAAAGTAAAAGGGGAAAAGGTAATAGAAAGAATGGCTGATCAAGAGACAGCAATCAGAAGCAAAACATTGTTGAGTGGTGATAAGGAAGAAGGAAAGAGGAAAACATACATAGGGAAGTTAGCATGGAAGAAAAATAGTTAATAATAACTATAAAATGTGAATGGGATGAAGTCTCCCTCATTAAAAGAGATAAGGATGGAAACTACATCTTCTTAAAAGCTACCATAGAAATGAAATAATATCTTTATGAAACATATATGCACCAAATGATATAGCATCCAAATTCTTAGAGGAGAAGATACATGGATTAGAGGAAGACATAGCCCGCAAGGCTATAATAGGGGACAAGTGATTAGAGCATTGGCCTTGGATTCAGGAAAATGGGACTTTGAATCCAGCCTCAAACACTTGACAATTTCTAGCTATGTGACCCTGGGCAAGTCACTACCCTAATTGCCCCTCAGCTACATCATCTCCAGTTATCCTGATTCATAACTGGCCACTGGACTCAGATGACTCTGGAGGAGAAAATGAGACTGTTGATTTAGCACAGCATCCCTCAAATCTAATTTACATGCATATGACATAACCTCTGATGCCATGGTCTTCTTCAAAAAGTGACTGAGCTAATATAATAAAAATGACAATTTTACCTAAATTAAATTACTTATTCAGTACCATATCAAAGTAAAAAAATATTTTACAGAGCTTGAAAAAAATAGGAGCAAATTGAGGTTTTGTTTTATTTTTAATTTACTTCTCATCAGCTTCCCTTTGCTCAGTTCTATATGATAACATCTTACTTCTTTATTGACCTTTGGTATCTCCTTTTCCATTAAGTCAATTCTGCATTTTTAAGGTCATCTTATCATTATTATTGGTTTTTTGCTCCTCTTTTTCCATTTCTCACAGTATGGCTTTTAAGATATTATTTTCTTCAGTATTTTTTGTGCCTCCTTCACCAAGCTACTAACTTTTTGTCATAATTTTCTTGCATCATTCTCATTTCTCTTCCCAGTTTTTTCCTTTACCTCTGTTAATTGATTTTCTTAGGTTTGTTTTTTTTTTTTGCTAGGCAAATAGGGTTAAGTGGCTTGCCCAAGGCCACATAGCTAGGTAATTATTAAGAGTCTGAGACTGGATTTGAACCCAGGTACTCCTGACTCCAGGGCCAGTGCTTTATCCACTGCGCCACCTAGCCACCCCTGTTAATTGATTTTCAAAATTCTTTTTTGAGTTCTTTCGTGGCATGAAACCAATTCAGATTTTCTAGATGGTTCTGAATGTAGTAACTTTGATTTTGTTATCTTTTACTGAGTGTGTTTTTCTATGATTTTTTTCTATTGTTTTCTCATTTCCCTAGCTCAGTGACTTGCTTTTAAGATAGGACTCTTCTTCTTCTGGGGATGAGGGAGGGTGTTTAAAGGTAACACACACTGTCCAAAACTTTGGCGAATTTTTGCAGCTATTTTCAGGGATAGTTCTAAATATCCGCAAGTTTTCAGTTCTTCCAAGATGGTATGATCTAAAGAGAGAGTTTTACTACTTTTCTTGCCTATGCTCTGATCTGTTGGTGACAGAAAGAAGTTACCACTGCTGATTCAAGGAATTCTCCTGGTCTGCTAGAATCAGGTCTGCACTATTAAGGTCTGCATTGTCTCTAGGCTGAGAGATCTGGATACTACCACTACTGCCACTGCCAGTTGCTTTGCTTACTATTTCTGGATTGCTAGGGCTTATCCATGGTTGGCAGTGACCACACTGTTTGAGATCCTTTCTCACCTGATTACAATGCACACTTCCCAGTTGATCTTCCAAGTTGTTTCAGACTTGAAAACTGTTTAAGGTTGTCTTTTTGTGTGTTCTACAACTCTAGAAATCTTTGAGTCATTGTTTAAAGGTATTTGGAGAGATCTGGTTTTTTTTTTCCATTCCACCTTTTATCTGTAAGGTCCCCTTATCAAAGGGAATTGCCTCTTTGATTTTGTCAAAACTGCTGTCTATCTTTCCCTTTTCCATAACATTATTGTCCCTCATCATCCCAATTGTTAGAAGGTGTTGATAAAATGTTTTAAGTCTCTCAATAAAATCAAATAGGAAATGAGAGAAATTTTTTTCTCTTTCATATTGAGTCAATTATTAAAATTGGAGAGACACCAGCCATTTTTCCCCATACTATTTCTTTCACCAATCTATCAAGGTCTAGCCTGATAGAAGATAGGATTAAGATTCTCTTCATTCTGGGTACTGCTACTCCACCCAACTTACTCAGACTTGCTTGAGGGATATAGATTCTTTTGTCTTGATTGCCCTAAACTGAAGGTAGTCTAAATCTAGGGATACTCTCTCTGTCCAAGAGCAACAAGATTTCTCTCTCCATCCTTCCTTGGAATGAGATCACTTTTCTTTGTAAAATTTGCTTCTCATTATTAGACTTGATAGTACCCCCCTTCAAAAGGAATATAGCTGTCAACCTGCCTCCATGATTGAATTTGGCATTCAAGAGTGTCACTATTAATAAAATGATTGATTACCAAGAAATTATGTCTATCAAACTTTTTAAATACTACAACATACAATCCTCTTCTGACAGCTTCAGAGGGGACTTTTTCTCAAATCCAAGGACAAATACTGAAGCATAAAAGCATTGGATCCAGGCTTGAGTTTCATTGTTGCCCAGTAGAACCTGATTGATTCTCCTTTCCTAAGGACATGAACCCAAAACTCCAAATACTGCATAGCCTCACCTTGGTGAACCCCAAACAAAACACATCTTCCATGGAGACTCTAACAGCTTCCAATACCTATGGAAACCTTGGCACCCTGTCTCCTATATCCAATACCCTATAAAAATACCTTGCTCTCCCCACTACCCACTGCCGGAATCTGCTTGGACTGCTTGGATCAGTCTGCTATACCTTCCTTCAATAAACAGCTTTGAATTCTCTTCTGTTTATAGCAGCAATTTCCTTTTTACTCAAGGTTCATCTTTTGACCTTTCATTTTGTACCAAAAACCAGGAAAGGAGTGCCAGGGAATCCTGAAGGCTCACTATCAGGTAAACCTTGATGTGGTAGCATGCTCAGACTAATCAGGAATGATTGCTATCAGCCCTCCCACTCACCCTGACCACTTCAGAAGATGAGCTAATTTGAGAAGTAAGATGCCTTCCCAGGCACTCCCCTTTCCTCCAAGCCAGGTCACTAATTTGTTTCTTTCCAAAATTCTATCCAGGTGGGGAACCAGCTAGAAACAGAGAAACTGGTCACCTTTTGACCTTTCAGAAAGTGGAAGAAAAGGAACTTCATTTTTCTGTAACTATAGCAAAGAAAGAAGATGCTAATCACAAAAATGGAGAGAAGAGGCTGGCAATTCTGTATTAATTTATATCCTTTATCACTTATCTATTGGTCAAATGATTATTAGTTTTCTATATATATATATATATATATATATATATATATATATATATATATATATATGCATGTCTACTTACATCTATGTATATCTAAATATGCGTGTGTATTTTAAATACCAAGCCTGTATTAGAGTATTTTGACAAAATAAATTTTCTCCATTCTAGCTTATCCCCACTTATCTTAGGAAAATTAATTTTATCGGACTTTTCTCTAAGCTTTTGTTACAGGTAATAAGAATTATTTAATTTTAACTTTTATAATAGCTCTCTTTTTTAGGGGGAAATAAAAATATATCTCCCACCCAGAAATGGGAAAAATCTTCTCTTTTAATTATTTTATAGCCTTATCAAAAATTCTAATGCTGAAAAAAAGTTGTATTTAGGACTATCGTATAAGATGTTGGTATAAACCAGCTTGCTTTCCAGTTTTCCTGGTATCTTTAATCAATTAAGAAATTTTCCTGGAGGTTATTGCTGAAGATGGATGAGAGAAGACAGGCACTTAAGCTTCTAGTTCCCCTCAAAAATAACATGAAAGAAACCTCTTAACAGAAATTCAGTCTACAAAAGCCAGAAAGAGAAACTAGGAGAACACCTACTGACAAGGTCTGCCTCAGGGCACTGTGGGTGAACAGGAAGTGGAGAACAGAGGGCCAGTGCAGAGACAGAGTAGGGTGGAAGCCAGAGGACCAGCCTCACCTACAGACACTTTGGTGAGTGGCAGGTGTGAGAACCAACTTTAGCCTCCTGCAATCTTTGGCTGGGAGGAGAGGAGCTCTAATGAGCCACATGAGTTCCAGCACTGAGTGTCACTGAGTACCCCTAGAAAGTGAACAGCTGGGAAAGGGACCTGAGCTCCATACTTTCAATAGAGCCCTCTTCCCAGAACAAATGGTAAACAACCTCTCACTCCCTCAGGCTCAGGTGTGGGCAACAGATTTCATTAAATTGAAAGAGAAAATAACTCCCAACCCCCCAGGGCTCAGCCCATTGTTCAAGGTCAACTAAGACTCTGCTGCTGAGGAATGAAAACATTCCAGAGAAAGCTACAAGTACCTCCTACTGGCCAACCTTGGAATTGCTAAGCCAAGTGAACAAAGCCTCTAGGATCTTCAAAATCAAATTTCTGAGAGCAAGCCCCCCCAACACAAGATCCTAGAAAGATGAAGAAAGGCCAGCAAAAGGTGGGGCCCATGTAAAAATACTTAGAAGAAATACATTCTAATCCAGGGACATCTAGCACTTCTGAGGAAAATATGAATTGGTCTCCTGCGCAGAAAGAATTCCTTGAAGAAATCAGGAAGGAGTTTAAAAAGCAATTGGAAAAATTCAAAAAATAAACACAAGAGAAAAATTAACACATTGCAAGAGAAAATTAACAACTTGCAACAAGAAAACAAATCCTTGGAAAATAAAATTGGACAAATACAAAATGAGAATAATTCCCTCAAATCCTCAATTGGGCAAATACAAAAACAAAATAATTCTCTGAAATCCTCAACTGGGCAAATGCAAAAGGAAAATGTTTCTCTCACAACTACACTTGGGCAAATGGAAAACTCCTTCAAAAACAGAATTGATCAACTGGAAAAGGAGTTGCAAAATGTAAATGAAGAAAATTCTTCTCTAAAAAAAAGAATGGAACCAGAGGAAACTAATTACTTCATAAGAAAACAAGATTCTGTTAAACAAAACCAAAAGATCTAAAAAATAGAAGAAAATGTAAAATACCTCATCAGCAAAACCACTGTCCTCAAGAATAGATCAAGAAGAGACAACCTGATAATTATTGGTCTTCCTTAAAACACTGAAGAGAAAAAAAGCCTGGGATTAATATTACAGGATTTAGTGATGGAAAATTTCCCTGATATCACAGAAGCAGAGGACAAAATAGTTATTGAAAGAATACATCAGTCCCCTCCAGAAAGAGATCCTAAAATGAAAACACCAAGGAATGCTGTGGCCAAATTCCAGAGATATAAGATAAAAGAGAAAATCCTGCAAGCAGTCAGAAAGAAACAATTTAACTACCAAGGAGCCATAGTAAGGATTACATAGGACTTGGCTGTATCAACATTAAGGGATCGAAGGACCTAGAATGAGATATTTCAAAGAGCTTGGAATGCAGCCAAGAATCCATTACCTGACAAAGCTGAGCCTTCTCTTCCAGGGTAAAAGATGGACATTTAACAAAATGGAAGACTTTCAACATTTCCTGATGAAAAAACCAGAGCTAAATAGAAAATTTGGGCATCAAACAGGAGGTTCAAGAGATACATGAAAAGGTTAAAAAAAAGGTAAAAAAATAAAACACTACCAATAAGATGAAAATGGCTATTTCACCACTTGGGATAAAGAGTCTCATAACTATAAAGAATTGTAACTCTATTAGAGAGAATATACTTAGCCTGAAGTGATGGAAACTCATAACTTTTCAGTAACTCAGATAAAATGATTTAAAATCAATACCTCATTATAAAGGGGAACAGTAAGGAGATAGGAGGAAGCAGGCCTTTGAATGGGGTAAATCTCATTACATTAAGAGGTACAAAAGACCTATAGTAATAGAGGGGAAGAAGGGAGGAGGTGTGAACCACCTGAATCTTCATCTCATCAGGCTTGGCTTAAAGTTAATTTATACATACTCAGTTAAGAAGTTTATATTACCTTTCAAGTATTAAAAGGGGAAAGGGGAGGCAGAGTATGGGGAGGAGGAGAAAAATAGGAATAAACAGGAGGAAGAGAAGAAAGAAGGTGAAAAGGGAAAGGGAAAAGAAAGGGAAGAGGGGTTGATAGAGGAGGGAAAACACACTGAAGGTGGCGGTATTCAAAAACAAAATACTGGGGAATATGGATAAAGAGAAAAAAGGGGAAAATGCAAACAGAAGGAAGACAAAATGGAAGGAAATAAAAAGTTAGAAATTATAATTTTGAATGTGAATGGGATGAATTCTCCCTTAAAATGTAAGTGAATAGCAAATTGGATTAAAAATAAGAATGCTGCTTACAAGAAACTCATTTGAAGCAGAGAGACACATATAGAGTAAAGGTAAAGGGTTGGAGCAATATATATTTTGCTTCAACTATACTGAAAAAAGCAGGGGTAGCAATCCTTAACTCAGACAAAGCAGCTGCAAAAAATAGATAGCATTAAAAGAGATAAGGAAGAAAAATATATCCTCCTTAAAAGGCACCATAGACAATAAAATAATTTCAATACTAAATATGTATGTATGCAAAAGTATAGCATCCAAATTCTTAGAGAAGTTGAAAGAGCTACAGGAAGATATAGACAGCAAAACTCTACTACTGGGAGACCTCAATTCCCACTTTCAGATTTAAATAAATCTAATCATAAAATAAACAATAAGAAAGTTAAGGAGGTAAATAGGTTGTTAGAAAACAGAGATATGATAGACTTATGGAAGAAATTTAATAGGGATAGAAAGGAATATACTTTCTTTTATGCAGTTCATGGCACTTACACAAAAATTAACTATGAACTAGGGCATAAAAAATTAATGATCAAATGCAGAAAGGCAGAAATAGTGAATACATCTTTCTCAGATCATAATGCAATAAAAAATCATATGCAATATTGGGCCAGGGAGATATAGACCCAGTACTAATTGGAAACTAAATTACCTCATTTTAAAGAATGAGTGAATCAAGCAACAAATTATAGAAAGAATTAATTATTTCATCCTAGACAATGACAATAATGAAACAACATATCAAAACCCATGGGATTCACTCAAGGAAGCTGTCAGGGAATATATTATATCTTTAAATGCTTACATGAACAAATTAGAGAAAGAGGAAATCAGCGAACTAAATATACAAATAAAAAAAGTGAGAAAGAAAAAATTAAAAAGCCCCAATTAAATACCAAGTTAGGAATTTTAAAAATTGAAGGAGAAATTAAGAAAATCAAAAGAAAGAAAACTATTGAGCTATTATATAATTTCAAGAGATGGTTTTATGTGAAAAAAACCAATAAAATTGATAAACCTCTGCTCAATTTGATTTAAAAAAAAGAAAGAAGAAAACCAAATTGCTAGTATCATAACTGAAAAAGGTGAACTCACCACCAATGAGGAGGAAATTAAAGTAATAATTGGGAATTATTTTCCCCAAATCTATGCCAATATATTAGACAATCTAAGTGAAATGAATGAATATTTACAAAAAATACAAATTGCCTGGATTAAAAGAGGAAATAAAAAACCTAAATAACCCTATCTCAGAAAAAGAAATTCAACAAATCATTATTGAACTCCCTAAGAAAAAATCTCAAGGGTCAGATGGATTCACAAGTTAATTCTATCAAACATTTTTTTTAGGTTTCTGCAAGGCAAAAGGGGTTAAGTGGCTTACCCAAAGCCATACAGCTAGGTAATTAAGTGTCTGAGACTGAATTTGAACCCAGGTACTCCTGACTCCAGGGCTGGTGCTTTATCCACTACGCCACCTAGCCACCCCAATTCTATCAAACATTTAAGGAACAATTGGTTCCAATTCTATGTATACTCTTTGGAAAAAGAGGTGGAGATGGAACTCTACGTAACTCTTTCTATGAAACCAATATGGTGCTGATACATAAACCATGAAGAATTAAAACAGAGAAAGAAAATTATAGATCTATCTCCCAGATGAATAATGATGCCAGAATATTAGCAAAATGATTACAAGAAGTCATCACTAGGATAATACATTATGATCAAGTAGGATTTATCTGAGGAATGCAGGGTTGGTTGAATATTTGGAAAATTGTTAGTATAATTAATTATATCAATAACAAACCTGTCAGAAATCATATGATTATATCAATAGATTCCGAAAAAGCTTTTAACAAAATACAGCACCCATTCTTATTTAAAACACTAGAGAGTGTAGGAATGAACAGATTCTTCCTTAAAATAATAAACAGTATCTATGACAAACCATCAAATATGCAATGGGGATAGACTAGAGGAATTCCCAATAAGATCAGAGGCGAAACTCAGATGCCCATTATCATCACTACTATTCAATATTGTATTAGAAATGTTAGCTTCAGCAACAAGAGAAAAAAAAAGAAATTGAAGGAATTAGAATTTGGATAGAAGAGGCAAAACTCTCACTCTTTGCAGATGAAAGAATGGTATACCTACAGAATCCCAAAAACTCACCTAAAAATTACTACAAATAATTAGCAACTTCAGCAAAGTCACAGGACATAAAATAAACACTCATAAATCCTCAGCATTTCTATATACGACCAAGATACAGCAAGATACAGCAGAAAGAGCTAGAAAGAGAAATCCCATTCAAAGTAACCTCGGACAATATAAAATCCCTGCCAAGGCAAACTCAAAAACTTTTTGAAAAAAATTACAAAACACTTCTCACACAAATAAATTCAGATTTAAATAACTAGGTAAATATTGACTGTTCATGGCTATGTCAAGTTAATATAATAAAAATTACAATTCTAACAAAACTAAACTACATGTTCAGTGCACTATCAATCAAAATTCCAAAAAATTAATTTAATGAGTTAGAAACAGGTATAAGCAAATTCATATGGAGAAATAAAAAGTCAAGAATTTCCAGGATTTATCCAGAGAAAGAAATGTGGAGTTTAAACAAAGACCAATGACTATCACCTTTAATTTAGAAAAAAACTGATATTTTATTGCCTGATCTTTCTATCTCTTATACTTTATGTTTCTTCCTTAAGGATACAATTTCTCTCTCATCACATTCAATTTGGATCAATGTATACCATGGAAACAATATAAAGACTGACAAATGGCCTTCTGTGGGGGGTGGGAGCAAGGAAGAAATATTAGGGGAAAAGTTGTAAAACTCAAAATAAATAATCTCTTTTAAAATGGATACAAGATTTAGACACAAAAAAACCATATTATAAGCAAACTAGAAGATCAAGGAGTAGTTTACCTGCCAGATCTATGGAAAGGGAAGGAGTTGATTAACAAAGAAGAGAGATGGAGAACATCATTACAAAGTAGATAATTTTGTTTACATTAAATTAAATAGCTTTTGCACAGACAAAACCACTGTAACCAAGGTCAAAAGAAATGTAGTAAATTGGCAAACAATTTTTACATCTAGTATTTCTGACAAAGGACTCATTTGTAAAATATACAGAGAACTAGGTCTAATTTTCCAAAAAACAAGCCATTCCCAATTGGCAAATGGTCAAAGGATATGCAAAGGCAATTTACAGATGAGGAAATAAAGTGATCCATAGTCATATGAAAAATTGCTCTAAATCATAGCTTTTTAGAAAAATGCAAATTAAAGCATCTCTGAGGTACCACCTCACACCTCTCAGACTGGTCAATATGATCATAAAGGACAATGATCAATGCTGGAAGGGATGTGGGAATTCTGGGACACTAATACATTGCTGGTGGAGCTGTGAACTCATTCAATCTTTCTGGAGAGCAATTTGGAATTACACCCAAAGGGCAACCAAAATGTGCATACCCTTTGATCCAGGAATACCACTACTGGGTCTATACCATGAAGAGATGATGAAAACGGGTAAAAACATCACTTGTACAAAGATATTCATAGTAGCCTTGTTTGTGGTGGCAAAGAACTGGAAATTAAGCAAATGTCCTTCAATCAGGGAATGGCTTAACAAACTATGGTATATGTATGTCATGGAATACTATTCTATTAGAAACCAGGAGAGATGGGAATTCAGGGAAGCATGGAAGGATTTGCATGAACTGATGCTGAGCGAGATGAGCAGAACTAGAAAAACATTGTATACTCTAAGAACAACATGGGGGTGGTGTTCAACCTTGATGGACTTGCTCATTCCATCAGTGCAACAATCAGGCATAATTTGGGGCTATCTGTGATGGAGAATACCATGGGTATCCAGATAAAGAGTGGTGGAGTTTGAGCAAAGTTCAAGGACTATTCCCTTTAATTTAGGGAAAAAAAACAGATATCTTATTGTCTGATCTTGTTATCTCTAAGAATTTTTGTTTCTTCCTTAAGGAAATGATTTCTCTCTCATCACACTCAATTTGGATCAATGTAAAACATGGAAACAAAGGAAAGACTGACAGATTGCTTTCCTTGGGGGGGGGGGGAAGTAAGATTGGGGGGAAAATTGTAAAACTCAAAAACTCAAATAAAATCTTTAAGTAAAAAAAATAAACAAATAAATAATCTCTTTTAAAAATGGATACAAGATTTAAACATAAAAAACATTATAACAAACTAGAAGATCAAGGAGTAGTTTACCTGTCAGATCTATGGAAAGGGAAGGAGTTGATGAACAAAGAAGAGGTGGAGAACTTCATTACAAACAAAGTAGATAATTGTTCACATTAAATTAAAAGGTTTTTGCACAGACAAAACCACTGTAACCAAGATCAAAAGAAATGTAGTAAATTGGGAAACAATTTTTACATCTAGCATTTCTGACAAAGGACTCATTTGTAAAATATACAGAGACCTGGGTCTAATTTTCCAAAAAACAAGCCGTTCCCAATTGGCAAATGGTCAAAGGATATGCAAAGGCAATTTACAGATGAGGAAATAAAGTGATCCATAGTCATATGAAAAATTGCTCTAAATCATAAGTTATTAAAGAAATTCAAATTAAAGCATTTCTGAGGTACCACCTCACACCTCTCAGACTGGTCAATATGATCATCAAGGACAATGATCAATGTTGGAAGGGATGTGAGAATTCTGGGACACTAATACATTGCTGGTGGAGCTGTGAACTCATCCAGTCTTTCTGGAGAGCAATTTGGAATTACACCCAAAGGGCAACCAAAATGTGCATACCCTTTGATCCAGGAATACCACTACTGGGTCTACACCCTGAAGATATTATGAAAAAGGGTAAAAATATCACTTGTACAAAAATATGCACAGCAGCCCTGTTTGTGGTGGCAAAGAATTGGAAATTAAGTAAATGTCCTTCAATCAGGGAATGGCTTAACAAACTATGGTATATGTATGTCATGGAATACTATTCTAATAGAAAGCAGGAGAGATGGGAATTCAGGGAAGCATGGAAGGATTTGCATGAACTGATGCTGAGTGAGATGAGAAGAACTAGAAAAACATTGTATACCCTAAGAACAACATGGGGGTGATGATCAACCTTGATGGACTTGCTCATTCCATCAGTGAAACAATCAGGTACAATTTTGGGCTATCTGTGATGGAGAATACCATCTGTATCCAGAGAAATAATTATGTAGTTTGAATAAAGACAAAAGACCATTACATTTATTTTTAAAAAAAAAACTTATCTTATTATGTGATTTTGCTATCTCTTATACTTTATTTTTCTTCCTTAAGGATCTCTCTCATCACATTCAAGTTAGATCCCTGTATACCATGGAAACAATGTAAAGACTAATAGACTGCCTTCTGTGGAGGGTGGGGGGTGGGGAAGGGAAGCAAGAATAAGGGGAAAATTGTAAAACTCAAAACAACAAAATCTTTTTTTAAAAAGAAAAGAAATTTCCCCAAGTAATTTATATTTTATACTTTACCAAACACTAGATTACTGTGTTATTTTGGTCCTGATTCTTCTAGTCAATTCCATTCATTTTTATCTCTATTGTTTTACTAATAGTAGATGGTTTTGATGATGGTTTGATGATGGTTTGATGTCTAAAAGTGTTATTCCTCCATCATCTATACTTATTTTCATCATTATCTCTGATATTCTAGATCTTTTTTCCTAAATTAATTTTAACATTGTTCTATTATTAAGTTCTATAAGTTAAACCATTGATAGTTTAATGTGGATAGCATTAAAATTGTGAATTAATGTTGGCAAAATTGCTTTATTAGATTGGCACACCCTACTCATACAGTTAAACCAAATCCTCAAAAATCAACAACATTTCCATACAATAGACACAAGACCCAAGAAACAAAAATAGAAAGAGGAATACCATTTCAAATAACTATAAAATGTGTAAAAGAAATGAGTCAAAAAGCAACAAAGCACACAATTGTATAGATTCAATTACATTGTGTTTTTTAAAGAAATAAAGAACAATTTACCTTGCTAAATTAATATTCATCCCTTTGTTATAACAGTCAACCTAGCCAAGTCCTGGTCTTCATTGTCTTTCCCCTGGACTATTACAATAACCTTTTTAAATTAGTCTCCCAACATTCAGTCTCTTTCATCTTCAATCCATCTTTCATATAGGTTCTTAATATTTTTCAAGCATAGGCCTAATTATTATTTAAATTTGAAAGAAATTGATGTTGAGCACATGCATATAGACACATAATACAAACATACATTCATTTGTAAACATTAGTTGAATATTGGAAACTCACATTTCTTTGATGTTTTATAACATTGTCCTTGATTGTTTTCTATGTGTGCCTTTACATCAAAAAAATATAATAATGATGATGACAATTGTTACTTTTACATTGTTTCATTTGAAGTTTTCTTTGCAAGGTTATAAAAGTGATTTGCCATTTCCATTTTCAGTTTATTCTATAAGGTAAACAGGATTAATGGATTTACCCAGTGTAACACAACCAATGTCTGAAACAGGATTCAACTCATGAGCATGAGTCTTCCGGATATCAAGACCAGCACTTTATTCATTTAAATATATCTTGACAACTTACAAAGAAGAATCCCCACAAAAGATGTTATTTATTATTTATTTATTATTAATTATTATTATCCCAATTTAAAGTATGAAGAAACAGTGACTTAAAGAAATGAACAGTCTATAGTCACACAGATTGATAAATATCAGTGTGGAGATACTTCACTATCAAACTCCTAAGTGCCTTAATGTTCATTTTGTATCATTACAGGTGGCAGTAATTAAGCTCCAACAATAAATATACTTCAGGACTTATGCAAGACCTAATATAGACTATTAATTTATATACACTTCGATAAGAGGAAATATTAAAATGCCACAAATTTTGGACAAACTCTTCCTTATTACAAATTACATAAGTTCCTACTGTCCTGAATATTGTATTTTGACTAGATTAGTATTACTGACACAGTTGGAAAAGTCCAAACACAGCATGTGGCTATCTCTATTAATGGAATATGAAACTCACTGGAATATGAAATTCAATAATAAACTTCAAGTCTTAATTTTTCTGTTCAGTGTCATTTTATAGTGTCTACTTTTAAGTGTCTAATTAAAAAACTGTTCCAAAGAGCAGTTTAATTTCCATTTTTTTTGTTTAATGAAAATTGTACCATTTTCAATAAGGTGATATTTAAAATATAGCCACTATTTTGAAGTTATGTAATAAAAAGGCAACAAAATTTATTCCATCCACTTTACAGGGTCTGAATAGTTTCTCTTGTTCATGTGGCACCTAAAGAATTTATTTCATTGGTCCACAATAGAATAGATTATGAAAACATTATTTTGAAAGAGACATTTCAGACTGACAAGTTGAACTCTAAGCAAATTTGCACAAAGAAAAATTACAATTTCATGAAAGAATTCATACAGCTGTAGATTAGGTACAGGGCAGCCAAGTGGCACAATACTAGGCCTGAAGTCAGGAAAATTCATTATCTGGGACTCAATACTGACCTCACTAACCTATTAACTGTGTGACACTGGCAACTCATTTAACCATGTTTACCTTAGTTTATGATCTGTAATGTGACTCAGAGAAGGAAATGGCAAGTCAATTCAGTATCTATGTCAAAAAAAAAACCCAAATGGGATCGTGAAGAAATGAAAATAAGGCAATTTAATTTTTAAAAAGAAACCTTCAATTTTTCAGACAAAGAGTAAGGTTATCTAGACAAGCAGTGTGCAATTGGAAATATATGTTTCTATTCAAAACAATAAATTTATACCTGAAAATGCTTCCCTTTCAATATCACATACTATAGATTTCATCTGTAATTTTTTTAGCAGGAGGAATATTTTTGGAGGTATCTCACTGCCAAGTAACAGCAAGTATTCAAAATAGTTATTATTTGGAAAATAAAAAGAGCATCATTGTAAAGTAAAATAATTAAGCAAATGAAAATTCTAATAATGAGTGTCAACATAAAAAGGAGAGTTATCACAGGTGCCACTTGCAATCAAATTCTATAATATTTCTTGACAACAAAGGAAACACTTTCAGATGGAAGTGGAGTCCTAAATATATTGAAAATTTCAGAGATCATGATCCCTGGTGACACTGTGAAATCATGACTAAAGACTAGAAAGATATTAATCATTGAAGCCCAGAAGGGAATTACATCAAAAGGGAACCTTCAGTGAATTCCATAAAGGTAGAAAAGGACCTTAAGGTTAGCAGTATTGAAGTACCTCTAAATCCCACACAATCTTTACATCTGTGCCTAAACTACCTTTGCCCTTTAAATTTAAGACCACTGTGCCCAGGCATCTTGGAGAAAATATTTTGAAAATTGCTGTTCTTGCTCTAACTTCTCAGAAAACACTTCCTTTCTAAAACTAATAATATGTCAATTGGACAGGACAAAAGATGGGGACTTGGGAGTTAGACACTGAATCTTTGAGGGTTTACTTTAGAAACTTTGAAGAGAAATTAATTGATCTCTGTCTAGCTAGGACAAGTGTGTTTTAGGATAGTAGACCTCAAGGATGGAGGGCTATGCAGAGAAAAAACAATGCCAAGATTTAAACAATTAATTTAAAATTAAACATTTATTAAGAGGCTTTTCTGTTCTAGAAACATTCCTGTGTCCTGGGATGCAAAGATATCAGTGAAATATCCCTGTTCTAAAGAATTCTGTCTCTCAAGGAAAACAAACAAATATAAAGGTAATAGTTAACCCCATATTAAATAAGTTATTTAGTAAATCACAGCACTGGTTAATCAGGTTCAGTTTCTGATTTTGCTCATTGCTAGATATTTACTTTTAACACCTGGACGCTATGGATTTCTAAAGAGTTGAATAAATAATTTCTCATTAATAAATTTGTAAGAATTTACATACAATTTATTGAGTATCTTGAGATCCTCTCCAGTGTATTTTTTTTAAATTTTTTTAATGATAGAGAAAACATCTTACTCAAGATTAGTTTTTTTTTTCCATTTTTCCTCTCTTCACTATAGGAAACAGACTTTCAAAGTACATCATATTTGACATTTCTCCATAGATATCACAGCTAAAACTCTATGGTATATCCTCACAAAATAATGTAATTCAAAAATGAAGTCTATTCTCACCTTCTTTATTTTCTCCACATAAATTAATATATCACAGAATCAATCTGTTCCTCAGTCATAAACTGCTTCCCTTTTCTATGGTGTCTTTTACCAAAATATATTTATAAGGTAAATCTCTAAAAGAGATTTGTAAAAAAATCTATTTTTCCTGCTTTATATAAGATCATGATTCCTGCCCTTATTCTTTGTTGCTACAGCTAAAGAATGATATATAATGCTCAATCTCTTTATTTTAAGTCTCACTGTCTTTCTTAAAAGCAGCATATTTTTAGATTATTATTTCTAAACCAGTGTATTATTGTCTGCTCCTGGGAAATAATGAAAATAGTTTCAATTTTTTCCTAAGAAATGAATTAGTAAGTTCATCCCATTCACACATTACTATTGCTATTATTTCTCTATCCTATTTTATATTTTTCCATCTCTTTCCTCATCACCTCTTTAAGAACCTTCTGAATATTGACTTACTCCCATCATCCTTCTCTTAACTACCCCTTCCTTCATATTTGCCTGTTGAATAATATGCATTTCTCTACCCAACTATGTAAATATTCTTTCCTCCTCTAACCAGTTCAGTGAGTCATTCTCTTCCCCTTATATTATATTAATTCTTTAAGCATTCCAATTATTTTTCCCTTTCGCTTACTCCTTCCACAGATACATTCTTCTCCCCTCTTTCACTCTTCTTTTGATATTATCCAAAATAATAGAATCATACCCAGACCCTATAATGAGATTCCCTGTAAGACCACTACTGATGATGAAGTTCTGAAGGGTAACATTTATCATCTTTCCATACAAAAATTATAAATACTTTAATCTTGTTAGTACCTTTTTATTTCTTACTCATGTCTACTTTTTAATGCTTTGCTAGAGTTTATATGTTTATATATCAAATATTATAATTAGCTGATAATTCCATTGGGAATGTTTGAAAGTCTTTTATCTCATTGAGGGCCCATTTTCCTGATTAAGCCAATAAGTTAACTTTGCATTTAATACTAAATGCCATAACTTCTCTTTATTCCTTAATTGGATGATTACTAAATCTTGTGTGAACCTGATTTTGACTACATGATACTTCAATCCTTTCATTCTTCCTGCTAGCAATACATTTTTCCCCCTTGATTACAGTATTATTGATTTCTGGGAATTTTTGCTCTTCCTTGTTTAGATATCAGCTTAATCTTTCTGATGTCAATTTAGTAGGGCTCCTTTTTTTCCTATTTCCCCAAGTACTTTCTATAGTATTTAAATTAATTGTTCAAGGGGTGAGGAGAAGGCCAGAGCCAAGATGGCAGATAGAAAACAAAAACTTCCCTGAATTCTTCCCAAATTCCCTCAGACAAAATATTAATCAAATTTCTAAATGAATTCTGGAATCACAGCACACAGAAGGCCAATGTTCTAGCTTAAGATATCATGGTAGGATTCCAAAAGGCTGTCTAGCTTAGGTGACCCAGCACAGGCAGGTTCTGGAGAAGGCAGGGGGAGGTTCTCAGCTGCAGCACAGATCAGCAGTCATGGCCACAGGTACCAGTTCAAAAGATGAATAGCACTATAGGCCACTAAACGGCCTCCAGGTCCAGGCAAGAAAGCAAATTGTGAACACCAGAGCACCTAAAACAACTAGGTATGGCCTGCACACATAGTCTCAGGAGAAAACATTGGGAAAAGGTCTGCATGTAAAAACCCAGAGCGTTATGAATTGGTCTTGAGCCTAAAAAGCCCTCTTGTGTCGATTGGGAAATGGCTTAGTTTTTTTTTTTAAATTTGACTCAGTTTTCTATATATTTTAGAAATGAGTCCTTTGTCAGAAATACTAGTTATAAAAATTTTTTCTCCTGGGAGTTTTTCTTTTGGGATCTCTTTCAGGAGGTGATCAGTGAATTACCTCTATTTCTATTTTACCCTCTGCTTTTAGGATCTCAGGGCAATTTTCTTGTATTATTTCTTGAAAAATGAAGTCTAGGCTTTTTTCCTGGTCATGATTTTCAGGTAGCCCAATGATGTTAAATTATCTCTTCTGGATCTATTTCTGAAATCAGTTGTTTTTCTAATGAAATATTTCACTTTTTCTTCTAATTTTTTTCTTTGATATTGTTTTCTTGTTTCTTGATTTCTCACAAAGTCATCAGTTTCCTTTAGTTCCATTATGCATTCTAAGGAGTTATCTTCTTCAGATAAGTTTTTTTTTCCTTTTCCAGCTAGCCAGTTCTGCTTTTTAAGGCATTATCCTCATTTGCCTTCTGAGCTGCTTTTTTCCCATTTGTCCTAAACTGTTTTTAGCATGATATTTTCTTCAGTATTTTTTCTATTTCTTTCACCAAGCTATTGCCTTGGTTTTCATGATTTTACCTGCATCACTTTTATTTATCCTCCCAATTTTTCCTCTACCTCCCCTAATTATTTTTCAAGTCTTTTTTGAGCTCTTCTTTTGCCTGAGCCCATTTTCTATTTCTCTTGGAGGCTATGGATATAGAAGCTTTGACTTTGTCATCTTCTGAGTGCGTATTTTGATCCTCCATTGGTCCAAAGTAATTTCTATGATCAGATTCTTCTTTTTCTGTTGTTTTCTCATTTTCTCAGTCTATGACTGATTTACCACACTTTGAAGGCTTTGGGGGAGGGGGTTGAATTACCTCTATTTCTATTTTACCCTCTGCTTTTAAGATCTCAGGGCAATCTTGTTGTATTATTTCTTGAAAAATGAAGTCTAGGCTCTTTTCCTGGTCATGATTTTCAGGTAGCCCAAGTCCCACAGGGACTGTAATTGCTCCAAGGTCTTATGAGCGGCTCTGACTACTATTTTAGCCTTTGCCTTGGCATGTGGATGACCCCAGGCCCTCCCCTCTTCCTTGGAGTTGTGAGAAGGTTTCCCTAATTGGCTATGGTAGTATGGGGAACCAACCTGCAACCTGGATCTGTTTCTGAGGTCAGTTGTTTTTCTGAATCTGAGTGTGGACAAACAGCAGAGTCCTGCCCTAGGTAGATTAAAGAGAACTCTGCAGTCTCCCTGAATCCCCTTATCATTTGTGGGCTGGGAGCTATGGAAGTGCTGGTGACTCCACCATTTCCCACTGCATGTTTTTGCCACAGGGCTGCTCTGAGGCCAATGCTCCACACTCACTCTGGTGTGGCAGAGTTCCCTCACCACCCCTTCAAGCTATCCTCAGTAATCCCTAGGCCAAGAGCTTTGGAAACTGCCCCCCCTTCCATGGACCCATGCAACCCCCAGGGACTCAGGCACCCCATGGGCTATAGGAAGGCTGGAGCTGGTTTGCTCCAGCTGGGCTGCATGACTCTGTCAAATCCCCCCAACCCCGGTCCTGGTGAAACAGACCTTTCCTGCAGAACTCCTAAGTTGTCTTGGCTTGGGAAATTGTAGCATTCAGTCTTTCTGTGGGTTCTGACCCTCTAAATTTTGGTTAGAGTCATAATTTTATGGCTTTTAGAGTTTTTTTGGAAAACAAGTTTGTGGGAATTCCTGTCTTCACACCACCATCTTAGCTCTACTTCTTCTGTTTTTTTAATGGTTATTTGTAGAGATTTGGCTTTCCTCCTGAATTTTAACTGCATTTAGGAAATTTTGGCATATTATTTCATAGTCATTTTTTCACATAATTACTTATTATTTTTATTTGTTTTGAGCCATTAATTATTTAGCATTTCATTTTAGGGCCTTCATTTGGGTCCATATCTTTTGTTTGTGGTCCCTGAGACAAAGTCCTTTTTTTATTGTGTTATGAGTTGTAAAGAACACATTTAATAGTTCTGCCTTTTGGTATTCATTTACAATATCTGTGCCCTAATGCAAAGTTTTTGTAAAAACTCCTTTCAGAGCTAAGAAATATGTATTTTTTTCTTTAACACTCAAGCAATTTGTTCAGTTCCATATTTTCTCATTTGCTTAACATTCTGTTAGACTTACACAAAACTGAGAGAGAAACATTAGTGTCTCCTGTCATGTTTGTTACTAGCTATATATTTTTATAGCTTAAATAATGAATAATGTTTCCTTATAAATTTGATGCTAAAACTTTTGGAACATATAAATTTAATACTGATTTTAGCTTATTATTTATGGTTCCTCCTAGAAAAATTTTAGTTTACTTTTTTTATCTTATTCACTTTTTTAATGTTCCTTGATAGCATGATTATAATTTCAAATGTTCTGAATGTTTTAAATATGATTCTTAGAAGAAACAGATTAAAGTCTTATTTTCTTATCCAATTTGTCACTTTTTATTATTGGATTGTTTAATCATTCACATCTAATATTTTGAGGGTCTAATAAATTATTCCATACATCCTTAATTTGTTTATGGTATCACCCTATAAATTTAAAACCATTTGACTTTATCTTTGTATACATATAGGAGATATTGATTATATCTAATTTCTACCAAGCTGCTTTCCAATTTTCCAAGAAATTTTTGTCAAATAATAAATTCTTGTCACAAACTCAGGGACTTTGGATTAATAATTTAATTAGCTAGATTAATATTGTCATTACTGAATTGTAATGTGTACCCAATCTGTTCCACTAATCCATATGTCTTAGCTAGTACCACAATGGATCCATTACTGGTTCTTCCTACCACTTCTAAATGAGATTCCATCTTTTTTCTACACCCAAACCTGGGTAATGAGACAGAGTTGCCTGTGGGTAATTATTTCTCCATCATATGCTAGTTCAGTTACTTAGCAACTCATTTTGCCTTGGTGCTTCCTACCCTGGTACCCAGTCTTTTTTAAATCACTGAATATTGAAATGTTGTAAGCTAAGGAGATTCCTGAACAAATACATTCCTGTGTCTATCTCTTTAAATAACCCAAAGTCAACTTGGGCTGGAAAAAATGATTTATGTGCTTTTTTCTTGGATCTTCCAATAAGAATTCAGTCTGCTTTGTTTTCTAGAACTCCATGGAAGAGATATAGGAGATGGAAGTTTCCAGAAACTCCATCATCTTGATTTGCCTTTTCTTTTCTGTGTTATTGTTAATTAAACTTAGTCATGTGTTGTGTAGTCACAATGGTCTCATTTTGTTTCAATTCCAAGCCTGATAAACCATAGCAATCTGAGCCAATCTTAGCCTAGAAAAAACATCATTTTTATTTTATTTTTATTTTATTTCATTCAATAGATACCCACAGGAAGGAAGAAAACAAATGAACACAGAAAGGAAATATATATTTAGGAAGTATCTACTAAGTGTCAGTCATTGTACTAAGCAATTTATTAATATTATCATATCTGATCTTCCCAAGAACCTTAGGAGAAAAAGTGCTATTTTTTTCCTATTGGAAAACCAAATCAGACTTTGAAAACTAATAAGAGTCTGAGGAGAAAGTTGGACTCAGATCTTCCTGACTCCATGCCCAAAAGTTATTAGTCATTGCTTTACCCAGATGTCTCTTATACTAGGATGTATGAAAACACCAAAATGCAGAATGTTCAATGTCTCTCTGAGAGAAAGAGAATGGGCTCTAAAACAGTTAAATAGAACTAATAAACCAAACTGGAGTAGTACTATAAGTTAAGTGCAAACATTTATAAAGTTGAAAAAAGCCACAAAATCATTTGAAAGAGAATTCTAGCTAGTAAGTTCATACCAAATCAAGAGGGTGAGATATAGGAAATTCCAAGGCAGCTGAAAATTGATTCATCAAAATTTTAGTCTTTTTATCACATCTAGAAATCACTTTCAGATTTAGCCATATACTGTAGTACAGATTCAGATGAGGAAAAAATGAAGAAAAGTTAAAATACTTGTCCAAACTTGAGTAAAGTTACAGATTTCAAACTACAAACAAATATCCTGCTCTCTCTCTCTCTCTCTCTCTCTCTCTCTCTCTCTCTCTCTCTCTCACACACACACACACACACACACACACACACACAGTCAAAATTTCTACAACTATATCCTCTAAGAAATATAAATTGGCCTCAAACCATGGAAGATCTTAAAAAGGATTTTTGAAAGTCAAGTAATAGAGGTAAAGGAAAAATTGGGAAGAGAAATGAGTGTTATGCCAGAAAATTGTGAAAAATGATTTGATAGCTTGGTAAAAAAGACACAAAAAGCATTGACAAAAATAAAACCTTATAAAAAGATTAGGCCAAATGATAAAAAATGAAGTACAAAAATTCACTGAGGAGAATACCTTGAAGAATAGAATTGGCAGGGTGGAGCCAAGATGGCGGCAGGAGAAGAGCCTCTCTTAGGTGCTATCTCCAAAATATTCCAAAAACCTTAAAATTATGACTCTAACTAAATTTTTGAGAGACAGAAGCCACAGAAAGATCCAGTGAGACAATTCTCCAGACCAAGGAAAACAGGAAAATAATGGGAAGTTCTATTCCAAGGGATTGGAGGAGTGTCACCACATGGGAGGGAAGAAGCTTCAGCCTCCCAGGAACAGTCCCAGGGTGCCTGGGAACTCCCCGTAGCAAAAGCAGTTTCCTGATCTACAGGGAGCACCAAGCACAATTTGGAAGATCAGCAGGGAGACCTCTGCCACAGCTAGTGCAAAGCCTAGGCCCTCAGCACAGCCAGTGCACTCTGTGCAGCCCAGGCCCTCAGCACAGCTGGCACTCAGTGAAGCCCAGATCCCAGGAAACAGAAGCAGGCCCATGGAGCCATCCAGCAGGAGCCTCCAGACAGCTGTGCCCTGCTCACCCCAAGAAAGGTAAGAGAGTGGAGGGAGACTGCCGAGGTCAGTCCTCTGTTCCTGGAACAGGACTCTGGGGTTTGTGACCACATTCAGACCTTGGTTGCAATCTAGGGCCCCCCCATAGAGCAAGGACCCCCCCCACACACACACACATACATACACACACACACATACACATAAACATACACACACAGTCTTTGGGGCAGAGGGGTGAGCTAGTGGTTATTCACAGACCAGGAGAGCAGTCAGAGCCTCACACACTGAGTTCCTTGTGGGGAGTTGTCCCAATAAAACTCAAAAGCTCAGGAAGCACCCCAAAACCAGGCACAGGTTGGGGAAATAAGTAAACAGAAAAAAAAGGAACCTGACCATAGACAATTACTTTGGTCCCATGAAGGATCAAAATACTCAATATGAAGATGAGAAAGTTCAAGCTTCTACATCTAAAGACTCCAAAAACTATAGAAGTTGGGCTCAGGCTATGATAGAGCTCAAAAAAGACTGAAAATCAAGTGAGGGAGATAGAAGAAAAATTGGGAAAAGAAATGAGAGAGATGCAGGGAAAAATGAAAATGAAGTCAGCAGCTTAGTCAAGGAGATCCATTCTCAGTTTTCTCAACTGTGAAATGGGGATAACCATAGCATGTTCTTCCCAGGGCTGTTGGAGAATTAAATGAGATAATTTATAAAAAGGATTAGCACAGTACTTAACACATAGTTTTGTGGGAGACACATGCTTAATCCCCATGGGAAAAGAAGGTATACTTGTTATTAAGCAGGAGCAAAGGATGAACAATAGATAGTCACATTTTCTACTTTTATTCCCACAACAGGAAACAAATGGCGGTGGGGGAAGACATTAGGCTTCTAGACCCAGAAAATTTATATCCTATTTGGCTCACTTGGGAGAGGTTTTCACTTAAAATTAAATATATTATTGTAGAAAAATCACAGTTGAATGAGTACACACCAAAAATCCATATCTTAGAAATTACTGCATTCTAAGCAATACTTTTTTTCATTAATAAGCTCCTTAAATACCATGTAAGTTTCCTGAGATAAGGTACTATTCTACTGTTTCATTTTGACCTTTGTATCTTGTATCTTCAATGCTTAGCATTCATATCAGGACACACACACACACACACACACACACACACACACACACACTTATATAGATAAGATCAAATTAATCAAATTAAATCAGCAAAAATTCCCTAGGAAATTCCATAATGAATTTCCTCTGCCACTATTCAGGACTCACCTGTGGGCGTGGATGGCCTGTCACCAGGCAGGTCAATTCCAAAGTTTCTCCTTCTCGGATAGTGTAGACTCTTTCTGAATAGCGTTCCTCCTCAATATTACATGCCAAGCCTGAATGCACAATCCGCACAGTGGGAGGAGCTGTTAAACCAGCAGGAAGAAAGACAACAGAAAAGCAAAGATAAAGTATTTTCAAAAAAGTATTCTGATTGTATAAAATGTAAAAGCATATCTCACCAAATTTAAAAACAAATATCAACTAAGGCTTCAATTGGACAGAAAAACCTTATATATCTCTATTTTTCCATTTAAATAAGAGATAGTCAAAGTTCTACATATTATATTCATATGGGTACCTATGCACATGGAAAAGCAAAACTTCAGGATAAAAATGGATTCCAATCTATTGATATACAGTAATATCAATTAAGAAAGCATTAGATTTCTGAAATACACAAATTTCTTTCCCTATGGAAAGTGTGGGAAAAGATGATAACCAAGGAATGAATTTTATAACTGGCAAGATGATCAATAATAAGAAAAAGAAAACTTTTTCTGGCTAATACTCCTCCTGAGGGAAGTTCCCCACAATGTTTCCAGTGCCATCTCACTTCACTTCTATTGATGAGAGTTAGTATATCATTTTATAATAATATCTCAGGCATAATATCATGGTTTCAGATAGCTATAACAGATGACAAAATGACAATTTAAGAGTCAGAGAAATCAAGGTTATACTTTTAGCTTTGCCATTAACTGCCTTTAAGTAAGTTACAATTTTTTGATACCTTAGTTTGTTCACAGAAACAAAATAAAAGCATTCCAGTTTCAATTCAAGAACTGTTTGTAATATTGAGTCTAGGAGAAAGGAACTCCCAAGGAGCTGTCTAGTTAGTCTATTTCAGGGTCACAAGTATAATAAAAATTCACCAACTCTGTTAAAAGAAGATATTCACATCCAGGATTTCAGCAACTCACATGGATGATGCAAGGAATGTACTTGGTAAATTATAGAATAAATGTAATCTAAGAGTAACAGAAGCAATAAACAAAATCTTCTAGGAAGAACCTCATTCTTCTATAAGCATTTCAAATATATGCATGTATATGCACATATTTGAAGACTGTCTAACAGTCATATACAAGTTTTAATAAGGAAGTAAGCCCAAATTTGGGATATTTAGGTGGTGCAATGATTTGACTACCAGGCCTGGATTCAGGAAGACTCATTTTCCTGGGTTCAAATCTGGTCACAGAGAATTACTAGCTATAGCCAAGACATTTTACCCTGTTTGCCTCAGTTTCTACATCTATAAAATGAGCTTCAGAAGGAAAGCCAAAACACTACACTATCTTTACCAAGAAAGTCATCTTTATAAGAGATGTACTATCAAGGGTAGCAATGAGTTTATTTGTTTACCTATTCAAATTGACACATAAATAGAATTATGCCAAGAATTTTTCTCTGTACCATTTTGTCAATTCAACCAATTTGATTATCATAAAATTATTGATTATTGCTAAAAAAAACCTTTAATTTAAGAAAAATTCATCAAATTCACAGACTTCTGGGCTGAATACATGCAAGTTTAAAAAAATGTTCCTATTCTGCCTTCTGAGAAAATAACTACCTAGGACTTATTCTTCTTATTGAATGATAATGGGATTCATTAATGTAGTGGTTGACAACATGCTATGGGGGAAAGCATATTGTATTTGCTGTCAAATGACTTGGTCTTGAAAACTGACTCTGTTATTTATTTTGTGGTCATCATTTAACTTCTCTGAGTTTCAGTTTTCTCCAATGTAAAATTAGGTGTTTGGACTAAATATTCTCCAAGTCATTTCTAAATTAATGATCCTTTTCTCTCTTATTTTATATTTTCTAACACTTCTTCAAAACAAAAGATTATCAGAATGAGCTAACAGTTTGTTAACAAAAGGAGACTGGTACTTTTCTTTAAGTTCTTGGCCAGACTTTACATTTTTGCCTCTTCCTACTACACCATTTATTACATACATATACATTGTTGGATCCCAATTGTGATATTAATATTATCATTATTAGCACTTTGTAAACCCTATAATTTTATATAAATAGATGATTAGATAGCATTATTATTATTATTATTTCTACTGTGGATGCTTGAAGGTATTGTCAACTGGGGATGCAAAGAGAAGCAAAAGACAGTAGTTGCTCTCAAGAAACTTACATCTAGTGGGGAGAACATGTAAGCTACTATATGGAAAGAAAATACATACAGGATAAATTAGAGATAATCAACATCAGAAATTTGCTAGAATTATTGGTATTGGGAAGGGCTTCTTGAAGAATGTGGGATTTTAGTTAGGACTTGAAAGAAACCAGGAAACCAGGAAGTAGAAACAAAGAGGGAGAGAATTCTCAATTCTGAGAACAGCCTGGAAAAACAAAAGTCATCTGTAACTTGCAGTCTTAGAGAGTTGATTAGGGCAGAAAAAGACACAGAACTAGTATATGTCAAGGGTAGCATCATCTTGACTCCAAGGTCATGCAACAACTATCCACTATGGCACATTTGTTACTTATGGTAATAATAACTTATATATAATATATTTTACATTTGTGCATATATAATTATAGTATATATATATATATATATATATATATATATATAGAGAGAGAGAGAGAGAGAGAGAGAGAGAGAGAGAGAGGAGAGAGAGAAGGCTTGCAGACCACATTAGATATATTAACTCATTTGATCTACCTATTGCCTATTTAATATACCTATTACCTACACTTTACAGGTGAGAAAATATTGTTAGCAAGTGCACAAAATAAGATTTTTAAGACAAGTCTTCTTGACTCCATGTCTAGAACTTTTTTGATTAAATTTAAAACTTAGTGTGGAAGTTGTTTTATACATACATATATATATATATATATATATATATATATATATATATATATAATTTACTTATTTTAACAATTTTTTTCTTTCTAATTTTTTAATTTCAAATTACCCCTTCCCCAAAGAAGGCCAGCAATATGCTATCAATGTGAAATCATGCAAAATATCTTTCCATGCTAATCATATCACAAAAACAGCATGAAAAAGTAAGAACATGAGAAAATTTTACTTCAATTTGCACTGAGTTAATCAGTTCTATCTCTGTAGGTAAATAACTTTTTAAATCATAAATCATTTGGAACTGACTTGAATCATTGCAATATTAGTGCAATTAGGTTTTTCACAGTTGATCACCATTGTATCAGTTCATAAGTCTTTTCATTTTTTCTGAAACCTTCCCATTGTCATTTCCTACAGCACAATAATTCAGTTCTTTCCCAATTTATGAGCATGCCTTTTTGTTTACAGTTCTTTAACACCAGAAAAAGAAGCTATGAGTCTCTTTCCTTTTCTTTGATCTATTAGGATCAAAAGCAGTGTTATTGCTTAGTCAAAGGATATGCATAGATTTATATCCCTTTGGACATCATTCCAAATTGTTCTCAAGATGGATAGACTAATTCAATATTCCAACAATAGTCCATTAGTGTACTTATTTTTTCCCTTATACCAATCAGCATTTGTCATTTTTGTTGCAATTCTCTAATAAAGAATGGTTTGGAGCATTTTTCATATGATTATAAATAGCTTTGATTTCTTCTTATGCTAAAAAGCAGCATGTTAATATACTTTGACTATTTACCAGTTATGAAATGACATTTTAATGAATTTGACTCAGTGGTATATTCAGTATATATTAAAGAAATAAGACTTTTATCAGAGAAACTTGTTATTAAATTTTTTGATGCTATATTATTGTCTATAGTATTAGCAAAATGGAGTTTACCTGTTAATCTATTTTATATAGGTCAATTTTTTTCTTTTATTTTATCTGAGATCATATGTGTCTTTTTTAGTTCAGCTGAAGCACATAAGATTCTGCTCTGGACCATTTATCTTAAATCTGTACATGTATTTCTTTTTAAAGTATGTCTTTTGTAAACAATATATTGTTGGATTCTGGTTTCTAATCTATTCTGGTATCTATTTCCATTTTATGAGTGAACTCATCCCTCCCTTTCACATTCACAGTTATGATTATTATATATTTCTCTCCAACCCTTTTTCTTCTTTGCTTCTCATTGTTTTTATCCTGTCTCCTCAAAAAGATTACTTTGCTTCTAATAGCTACCTTCCCTAATATGTCCTCCTTTTATCATTCCCTCCTTTTATCTTCTCTCTTTCGCCTCCTATTACATTTCTATATACAGTGCATACAGTAATATTTCTATACATAACTGAGTATATGTATGCATGCATGCATGTATATATATATATATATATGTATGTATATGTGTGTATTCTTTCCACTTTGAACTAATTCTGATAAGAGTGAAATTCAAGCATTGTCTGCCACATTCCACCTTTTCTCTTGCATTATAAAGTTCTTCTTTGCATGTCCTGTTTACATAAGAAAATTTTCCCCATTCTATCACTCCCTTCCCCTTGTTTCTCACCCTTTTTTTAGATCAGTGTGTTATTTTTGGTTGTAATCCTACCTTCTTTGCCTTCCAGAATATCATATTCCAAGCCCTTAGCCCTTTAACGTGGAAATCACTAAATCTTGTGATTGTGACTATAACTCCACAGTATTTGAATACATTTTTCTGATTGCTTGAAGTATTTTCTCTTTGATGTGGCAGTTCTGGATTTGGACTGGGAGCTCTGAATTTGCGCTATTATATTCCTGGGAGTTTTCGTTTCTTTCAAAAGTTAATCTGGGACTCCGAGCGGCAGTGACGCAAGATAGCGTCGACCACGGGCTCGGGAGTGAAAGTCCCTCGAAATTTCCGACTGTTGGAAGAACTTGAAGAAGGTCAGAAAGGAGTAGGAGATGGGACAGTTAGCTGGGGTCTTGAAGGTGATGAAGATATGACACTTACAAGATGGACAGGAATGATTATTGGGCTTCCAAGAACAATTTATGAAAACCGAATATACAGCCTTAAAATAGAGTGTGGACCTAAATATCCAGAAGCCCCCCCCCCATTTGTAAGATTTTTAATAAAAATTAATATGGAGTAAATAGTTCTAATGGAGTGGTGGACCCAAGAGCCATATCCGTGCTAGCAAAATGGCAGAATTCATATAGCATCAAAGTGGTTCCGCAAGAGCTTCGATGTCTAATGATGTCTAAAGAAAATATGAAGCTTCCTCAGCCGCCTGAAGGACAATGTTACAGCAATTAATCAAAAAGAAATCTTCCCTTTATTCAGTTTTAAGCTGTCTTCATTTTCCACAGTAGTAAATTTTCTAGATGAATCTTGTAGACCTCAAAGTACTGGAAAGGAAGTTCCCATTCAAAGGCGATTTATCTTAAGATACTGTAAATGATACTAATTTTTTCATTTGAAATATAAGTTATGCTATAACAAATAATCTTGTCATGTGTAACCACTGTCCACTTAGTTGAACTTCTGGTATCAAGAAAGTCTATTTAAATTTATTACTGTCATAACCAGTGTGGCACATCTAACTCAACTGTGAAAAAAATAGATCACACAATCACCTTGCTGCTTATATAGCCAAGGATTCCACCACCCTACCTCTATTCCTAGCCTTTTGCAATAGCATTCCAGCACTGAGCCATTTATTAAAGTGGACACAAAGGTTTTAACTTCCAGTATGACACAGGAAGCTAATGGACTACTATTGAGGGTGTGTGCTAATCTGTCACCCCTCCCTTTGTGCCGGCTCTAATAAAGGCAGATAGTGCTTATTTTTATTATTAAATAACCTTCCATTTTAAATGGTGCCCCAGCAAGCCATTGTACTTCCCCACAACCTCTCCCACCTACTCATCCACCCTCTCTTCCATGGGCCTTTGGTGAGGGATTCAGGGTTCTTTCAGTGTCTTCTCTTCCCCCACCTTCATCATGGGGTGCTGCTCTTCCTTCTTTCCTAAAATCAGTCTCCCCATTTCAGTGATACTTCCTCGCTTCTGGCCAGTAAGCCAACCCAGGTAGGGTTGGAAGAAATCCCTGACTCCCTTTGCTTCTCAATTTTGAAACTACATTTAATCACCACCAGCCTGGGAAATGAATATCTAAACTGTTTGCAAAACCTGGATCACCCCAATCCACCAGCCCTGCCACGCTGGGATGCTGGCAGCAGGTGTTGTTTTTAGCTCCGCTTTTGATACAGTGACAAGAGCAGTCATTTCCCAGGATTGCTCAGCTTAGCAAAGGCTTTAGTAGTTAAAAGGAAGGGCTTCCCAAAGACTCCCTAAGCACACACTCCGATTAAAGAATTGGCCTTGTCCTTAAACATTGAAGAAATGTGACTTGACAAGCATTATACTCACTTGGTTGCTCTTTGCCATAGCTTAATAACAGGTTTGGAATTCAACGGCAGGAACAAAACCTTCAATTTGAATTTGGTACAGATTTAGGTTTTGGCACTTACTCCTTTCAAGCTCTTCCACAAAGATTGAAAGGGGAAAAACCTGGGTGCATTGCAGATACCAGAATTTGGCTGGCAGAACTCCCTGGCAAATCACTGCCTTTTCTGATTCACTGTCTTGGACCACTCACTGCTGCCATGTGGATACAAGCTTAAATAAAAACAATTTATTGTGTCCTGAGGAATTTTTTTTAATTCATTATTTGTGTAAATCCACATTTTAAAACAGCAGCTGTCAAGTCAGAAAAAAAGAATTGTTTCCATTAAAACTCTTTTGGGGAAAATATTCGTTGTAAGGATTTCATATCCTCTGTAATTAAAGTTTAAAATAACAGTATTCCATAAGCAGCCTTTTTATTGTCAGACCATTGCCTGGTTTTAATATAATAAAATGTGCGTTAATATTAAAAAAAAGTTAATCTGTGCAGTTTTGTTTGTTTGGTTGTTTTTGAAGTTTACTCTCTCAGTCTAAGCTATTGGGACAATTTTCCTTTATAATTTCTTGAACTATAGTATAGGTACTTTCTTTGATCATGACTTTCAGGGAGTCCAATAATTCTAAAATTATCTCTCCTTGATCCATTTTCCAAATCAATTATATTTCCAGTGAGATATTTTATATTTTCATTAATTTTTTCATTTTTCATTCACTATTATTTTGTTGTTTCTTCATATCTCATGGAGTCATTAGGTTCTACTTGCACAATTAATTTTTAAGGAATTACTTCCTTCAGTGAAATTTAAAATATTTTTTTCCATTTGACTAATTCTGCTTTTTAGGGAGTTCTTTTATGTCAGTGAATTTTTGTGTCTCTTTTCTATTAGGCTGATTTTGTTTGCAAATACATTTTTTTCAATATTATTTGCATCTCATTACCTATTTTCTCTTCAAAAAGCTATTTTCTCTTCAAAAAATTCTTACACCATTCATTTATTTTCCTAATTTTTCCTCTACTTAATCTCTGTCTTTAATTCTTCTAGGAATTCTTGTCAGTTCTTGTCAGTTCTTCCCTGGCTTAGTATTAGCTTTATATGGTAAAATTCTTTTTTTTAATTGTTTGCTCAGTTTTTCAGTCTGTTTCTTGATTGTGAATATTATGAAGGAAGTAGTGATTGAAGATTCAGGTTTTTTCATGTCTTCAGAACTAGTTCTGGGGGATCTGCAAGTTTTGGTCCTTCTAAGGTGGTAGGATCATAAGAAGATTCTTGTCTTTACTCATCAAGGGCCTCTGATCTCTGGCAGCCACAAACACTAGATGTCTTCTTTACTTTAGAACTATGAGGATGAACTCTTGGCCAAACCCAGCATCTTCTCTTCACTGAACTGAGACCCAGAAATGTATATGGGCAATGGAGTTTCCTTAATACCAATTATACCTAGTGCCAGAAAAAGTTTCCCTGTAATATTTGTCTTACCAATTATCTAACCCAATTGCCTTCTCTAGACTGAGAGCTATCAATGATGCTTCTGTTGCTGTGACCACTGCTGTTACTCTCTTGTGTGCACTCTGAGTAGTCCTTCAGTCTGGTATCTTAGACTTTGACTGACCTCAAGTTTTCTTAGTTCAGAAAAATGCCTCAATCTTACTTTTTGTGAGTCTGCCTCTCCAAAATGAAGCATTAATTTAAAGTTGTTTGGAGGGGAACATTGAGAGTTCAGTTGATTTGTTTCTAATGAAGTCATCTTAGGTCCACTCCTCAAGATCAATTAATTTTAAAAATTGTGAGTTATTCAGTGATGAATGATATTATGATTGCCAAATATACCTTACTTCTCAATTTTATCATGTTCTTCAATTTTATACTGAACCTGAAAAATCTTAAGGTCATGATTATTTTCCAAAATCATGTTTTATATAGAATTATCATACCTATGATATTACTGTCAAATACTGAATAAAAGTATTTTGATTTTACTGATACAAAAGCTGAGACTTTAAAAATCTTTCCCAAAATCTCAGTTGGTCAATAGCCAACCAATGATTTGAATTTTTGTGTTCTGATTCCAGTCATGGCGTGGCAATGTGATGTGACAAGCAATTCAGTTCTGTAGAGTTTGTGTTGTATATATTCCGTGATGTGTGGTTAAAGATTCTTAGATCTCAAAAGTTTGAGCTGCCAATCTCCAGTGCTCAATTCCAGATAATAGATAACTTTTCTAATAATGTTTTATATGGTAGGCATTTTGAATAAAATGACCGATCTTCCTAAGATTCATGAATTTTTGCTAAAGTGAAACTCTAAATTACTATAAAGTTTTGTTTGAATCCTCTTTTTTCTCAATATATAATCTCACAAGAATTCATCAGTTGTCATCTTTATGTAGATCATACAGATCTACAAGTTTTAGTTCTTCCAAGGTGGTATGATCATAAGATCATAGGAAGACTCTTGTCTTCTTATGGGATCCCTGATCTTCTAATATAATCCAGGCCCACTCAATCTCCTGAGTTCATTTTCTGAATAATAACAGCTCTTTGAGAATTTCAAATTGAATATCCCATCTCAAACTCAGATTGCCAAAAATAGTAATCTTCTTCCCTACTTCTAACCAACTACATTCATGAATTTCCCTATTTCTGTTGAGGGCATAAGCATCCTTATAGTCTCCAAGATTTAAAACAGCAACAGCGTTCTATTATTCTATTCTATTATTCTCTTTAACTCATTAATCTTACATACCCATCAGTTACCAACTCTTATAATTTCCATGTCCATATTTGTTGAGTCTATCCCAATTTAAATACTTATAGCAGGGTTGGGGAATCTTTATTCCTGCCAAGGGAAATTTAGATATTTATAACATCATTTGCCTGCTATTTTGGGTCAAAAAAATTAATTAATTCACCCTTAAAAAGCTCCTAGATTCATTGAATTGAGTCCCACCTGTGGTTTCAGTGGCAGTGCCATATCACAGGCCTTATGATGCCCTTTGGCTGGATGTTTTCTATCCTTGAATTAGAATTTAAGACTTTTTAAAGAATTTAGGAGCTTTCATTCTCATTTCTGCAATGGTCTCTCTTAACTGTCTTGTCTGCCTTGAGTCTCTCCCTCCAATCCATTCACACCCAGCACAGTGTTTTTTCCTCATTTGTATCTCTAAACATATCATTTCTCTATTCAAAAACCCTATGACTTCTTTCCTTTAGAATAAAATATAAACTCCTCCTGTGATTTTTAAATCCTTTAAACATGGCCCTAAAACTACCTATAGGTCCAATCAAACTATGATTTAACTCTAGAATCCAGATAAATTGGCTTTTGTTGTTTTTTACTGTTCCTCAAGCATATTTTATCTTACATCTTTGTGGCTTTCTATCAACCACCTTGCTTGGAATGCTCTATATTCTCACTTTTGTCTGACACCCTTTTCCTTCCTTCAAGACAGGTTAAATGCTACCTTATACAGAATTTCCTGCTCTTCCTAACACTAGTTTCTTTCCTCCTTTAAATTGTCTTCTTTGCAGTGTAATGTATCTCTACAAATATACACCCACTACATACAAGACTGTTTAAATATATGTTAAATAAACCCATAACTACATAGAAGGTAATGTACACATATGTTTATATATATATATATATATATATATTATGTTATATAGAACATATATATGCATCATAATTGTATCTTTATCAATCTATCCATATAATGAAAGAAATAATTAGTAATAACCAATTAACATGGGAGATCCAGGATTTTTTCCCTTTCTATTTCCTCATTCTCTACTAGGTCAAAATAGTCTCTGAAGGACAGGGCTAACAATGATACTGAGTAAGCATTATCCTCCATCTAGGATGAGAGCTGGCCCAAATGGAAAAAAACTTAATTCTAAATTAAAGGTAAAGAGAATATAATCTAAGTAAATTTCCTCCCATTGTTCAACTACATAAATAACTTGGATAAAGGTAGATTCCTTTGTTTAGATTGGGAGAGGGTAGGGTAGTTTGAATAGAAAAGAGTCCCTTTGTCTAAGAGTTAACTAATCAAAGTTAGATCCCCTCATCAGCATATGTCCACCACTTATTATAGTATAATATTCACTTTCTCATTAAGTGTTAATCAATCAGAGTTGATTTCTATGAGACAGGAACACATACTCTTCCAATGAAATTTAAACTCTCATAAATCCCCAAGATTCAACTTTGGTTTCCAAGAGTACCCTAACTTAATTTTATTAAGCATTTGCTAACCTTAATTAGTAAATTTAATATTGATTACCCAGAAACGGCAATCTGTCAGACTTTCCATCACAAATATATGTTTATATGTATGTATGTATATGTATTCATTTGTTGCCACTGCCCCCTGTAAAAAGTAATCTTGAAGGAAAGAAGTGTTCCAATTTTAGCATTTTATCAATATATACCTATTATTTATAAATATATGTAATGGTAGGATTCAATCAGTTTGCATGGGTTCAGCAGAACCAATACCTAATGTTGAGTTCAATGAACCAGTTGTTAAAATGACACTTTTAATAAGGCTTCTCTCTAAGTTGAGAAGTTGATGTGGAAATCACAAATTTACATTCCTTCCTTACTTTTTTTTTAAAAGTTCATCTGCACAATAGTGCCTTCTTTTTTTGGTTGTTCTTTTTTTTTTTTTTTTGCAAGGCAAGGGGATTAAGTACATTGCCTAAGGTCACACAGCTAGGTAAATATTATGTATCTGAGGTCAGATTTGAACTAAGGTCCTCCGGATGCCAGGGCCCATGCTCTATCCACTGCACCACCCAGTTGCCCCCGAATGAATTTTTTTTGCAAGGCAGTGGGGTTAAGTGACTTGCCCAAGGTCACACAGCTAGAAAATTATTAAGTGTCTGAGGCTAGATTTGAACTCAGGTCCTCCTGACTCCAGTGCTAACTGCCTAGCCTAGCTGCCCATAACAGTGCCTTCCAAGCACCCATAGCATAAATTCTGTCCATAGGTGAAAAAAATTGATGGAACTATGCTTTTGATATTTATTTACATTTACCTTTGATAAAATACTGCATTTTAATTCTCTCATTTTTGTTACTTCTTAAGACAAATATAATGTAGGAAAAAAGTGTCAAACAACCAGGGGTGACAAGCTTGTCATTTGTTTCCACTCTGTTATGCCTAAAATTCCCTGCAAATTTTATGAGTACACTAGCTGAACAGTGAAACTAATTGGAAGCTGGGACAAAATAACTAATAGAAATATAGATTTCAAGTGTTATCTTCTCTCCCATTTGGGAACCCATAGAAGTAGAAGGGGGAAAAAGGAGTTTGAATAGGTAGAATGAGTTTTATTGCTGCATATGTTCCAATAGTGACTACTATGGTTCCATGAGTGCTTACTGTGAATAATATAAATATAATCTAGTTTTGAGTATCTTTTTTATTGTTCTTATCTGAGTACTAAATGAATGAAATATTAAACCACCTTTTGATCTATCTATTTGGATACTTAAAAGGGTCATTAGGGCAGAGAATCAGTTGTTAATTTATTTGAATCCAACCATTGAATATATGTATATGTGTATATGCACGTATAGATGAAGAAACTGAGTCAAAGGGGGTTCAGTGACTTGCTCAGGGTTATTTAATGTCCAAGATCAGATTTGAACTCAGGAAAAATGTATCTTCTTGAATCCAGGCTTGGAGTCATACACTGTGCCACCTCACTGTCCAATACATACTTACATACATATATACATATATTACATATTGAGAAAATATATATTGAGAGAATAAAGAGAGAGAGAGACAGACAGACAGACAGACAGACAGACAAAAGCAGAGAGACAGAAACAGTGAATCTATATTCACAGTGATAATGAGAGTTAGTCTCTGAGGTCAAAATCTGGAAATGCTTGATACTGGCATAGAGCAAGTAAGTAACTATTCCCAGGTTCCTCATTGAGAGAAATAGTTTTTAACTTCTATGACCCTAATGGTCATAGAAGAGATGAGAATATGAGTTCCCTGACAAAATCTGAATGCTCAGAAGTCATTGAAAAATAACCATTCCTCTTCCCAATCCAACTGAAGCAACTTCATTCCTAAGGGAAATTACATCAGGCATTGGGCTTTCTTCTCACTTCCAGTCATAGTTCTAACCACTGTCTCAAATATATCAGGAATAGAACCTAAGAAAAGAAGACACAGTCAAGAATGAGAGACATAGCAATGAGAGTAAGATAATTCCAACAATCGCCAGCCCCTCCCTGCTTTTCATATTCCATCATTTAACATAATCTGCCTTAAAAAGAAAAGTCTGACAAGAAAAACTGAAAATCTAAAGGACCTGGGAATAAGGCAAAATCTAAGTTGAACATTCAAGGGTACAGCTTCCTGAATATTCTGAAGTAACTTCCTGTTCTCTGAAGGGCATAAAAGGTCCATCAAAAGGCCCTTCAAACTTGGTAGATCTACTAAGAACATAAACATTGTCATATCATGTACTACATACCAGGTCACCAGTGACCACATCTACCCAAGATAAATTCTACTTTATCCATGTTAAATGGCCTTTATTACAGCTAATTGAGCTTCCTTTTGACCTAAAGTATTTTATCTTATAACAACATGGAATTAACAGAGCATGGACTGTTCAATAGGAGCCTCAAATGGTGAAATTTGTGAAATTTGTACAAACAGTGTCTTCCCAAGCCACAATTGTCACAATATCAGCTATAACTTGGGAAGATGCTGCTGTGCCTGTGCATATAGGTGCACTAGGAATATTGGGAGAGTGCATAGAAATGAAGATTTTAATATAACTCCTGATACATGAGGTTGATAAGAAAGTAGTTGATGACCAGATTATGGGTGTGCTAGTAAAACTGCATAGGGAAGTCCATCACCATGGCTAAAGGAACTCTTTAGTCTTATCCAATCCAAAGATATCTTCTAAAACTCTTACCCTATTTTGATTATTCAGAAGTAATTATAGAAGATAGGTTATGGCTCGTTTGAGTATTTGTATGGGTACTTTTGTCAACTGTATGCCAATCATTTGTTAGTAGAAGCAAATAAAAATCCTTAGAGGTTCCCAAACAATCCTGTGCAGTTATCATCAAATAATATGTAGTCCTTAGAGGGATGAAAGTTTATTTTTTTCTTCTAGTGACACCATCACTAGAGATAAAGATAAATGAAGAGGGATATCTGGTTATATCAATTTCCTTTATAGTAATCTTGTGTTATCTGTGAGGGGGGTCCGTGAAACATGGTTATTTATGTCATATTATGGGGACCTGTTCAAATTATTATGCTAATCACCAGAGTTAATCATGACTTTTCCAATGCCATAGACATTGAAGGCAGCTCAAGTCTAGAGTAAGTATTATTTATCTCATCATATATTTTGTCTCTATTTTGTGACTAACTGTAATCCAAAGAATTCTACTTTCACCTGGGAAGAAACTCAATTTATGGGGCAGCTACATGGAGCTGTGGATAGAGCACCTGCCCTGGAGTCAGGAGGACCTGAGTTCAAATGTGACCTCAGACACTTAATAATTACCTAGCTGTGTGACCTTGGGCAAGTCACTTAACCCCATTGCCTTATAAAAGTCAAAAAAAAGAAGAAATTCAATTTATATTCACTGTCCTAACACAGGACAACCTAAACTTCACCACATTACAGTGGGCAGAGGCTTAAAGGAGACTTTTCTTCCTGGGGACATTGACATATGCTACTACATTGGTGAAATTATGTTGACAAGACCCTGAGGCTATGGTGGCTTAGGTGCTACATCAGATAGTCACCATTATAAGGGACATGCAGAGGGAAATCCTGGATCTAGTCTTCTCTAACAAGTTTCAGAAAATAAAGTGGATGGGGAAACCCATCTAAGGGTACTCATTTCTCCACAGTCTAAGAAATAATCCCAGAGATTTATTGGACTCTTCAGAGCTCTATTTTGGGTAGTTTCTGTACATAAATACATACATAAAGATGGTGAAATTTTTCATACTCCCCAAAGGATGGCCATTAATAAGTGACTATTTAAGATTTCAAAACTAGTTCTATGAAACAATCTCTTACTATATCAATTTTGAAAAATAGTCACCTTTTATGAATTGGTTAGAAAAAGGTAATCCTTCTAACAAGATGTGTAGAGCATAGGAAGCATTTACTGATAAATGGAAATGAAAAATGAAAAATCACATTTGTATAAATCCTCTGATACTCTTCAGAAACATTGGAGCAGATACTGAAACTTCCTGTCCAGGTTCTTCCCTCCTGCGCAATGGGACTCAACCTATAAAAACCTCCCTCCTAAGGAATAACTTTTTGGCTTATTTACCATTGATTCCACACACTATGAGAGAAACATGTAAAATGAGATTTCAGTGGACATTAATCCTATAAAGGAGAATATCCTAGGCAGCTTGCTGACACAGTAGAAAGAACACTGAGCTTGGAGTCAGGAAGACAAGTTTAAAACCATCTTCACACAGTTTTTAAGCACCTCAAGTACATATTTGATCTCTGTATGTCAGTTTCTTCAACTGTAAAACGATAGTAATAATTACACCTACTTTTCAGAGTGTGAGAATCAAATAATAAAATATTTTGAAAGTGCTTATCACGGTTTCTGTTACATATAATTCTTGTTTTCTTCCTTCCCTAGAGATAGAGGGACCTGGCAAATACTTCTATTGGGCTGACCTCTAGGCTGGATGGCCCTTAGAGTGAGTGGACAAAGAAGATATACATCTAAACTAATTCCTAGACTCTGTCTTGAGTTGGGCCAAGAGATCTTGGGTCTGGGGAGACAAAGACTGGACAATCTAAATATCTTCCTTTTTGGAGAAATAAAATGGAGGAAATTGACCAATGTCTTCTACTGAATAAAATTTTTTTTGTTGATATGTCAACTCCCTTAAGATAATATGCATTATATAGCTAGACTTGAATAATTATATAACCAGTAGAGATTGGAAAGTAGGTCAATTGCCATTCTGGATATTGGCATGATGAGCCCATATTGTGTTTGTATGGGATCATATAGTCTCCATAGCTAAAGACAAGTAAGTTAACTATTCTTACCCAATGCAATTTCTTGTTCTGGTCAGTTCTTTGTCCAGTCAGATCCCACCTAAAGACCTAAAATTTCAAAACGATATTCCCTCCCTACAGGGCAAGAGGTTTGTTTCTACAATCTGTAGAATCTTCTTGCACCTAATTTTCAGTCAATTATCCAACCCACCAGAAGCTATATCTATGAGGAATGAACACCACCATAAGAAAGAGAAAGGATCTCCAGTTCAATGGTTTCTGAGATAAAGTCTCCAGCAAAATTTTACTTACAGACATAATTACATTTTATACTCTCCTGCTTTCCCTCCTTTCTTCCTTGTTGTCAAGTCACTTTAAGATTTTTGCCCTATTGGAGGACATCATTCATATTGGAGAAATAGCCCAGGTTTCCCATGAGATCAGTTGTTGCTAAAAAATCCCTTCTTATAACTACAAGATTTTATTTATATTGCTCTTAAATTCCAAAAGTCATATTCAAATTAGCCTTAAATTATTTTCTTTTCAAAGTGTAAAAAGTTTGCAAATTCTACTTATCTTTATCAGTGCAATTCTAACTTCTCAATGTTCTAACTTATAAGAACTTTCTTTCCTCACTGACCAACATTTCTTAATATTAGAACATTCTATGTTCTCGGAATTGGAGATTCCCCACAATTTGAGATATCAAAGTAATACGTACTAATTCCTTACCTTTATGTTTATCATTACTCACTCACTCCAGATTTTTCCCAGATACATAAACTATATCCTACACATATTTTGAAGGTAAAATATTACCTTCCCCTTATTTAGTAATTCCAAGGCTTGATTAAGATCACAGAACTCACGAGTCTGTACTGAGAATAGTTTTGGCAGGTTCCCATGACTCTAGAGGGGCCACAAAACATCAGCAAGCAAAAACCCAAACATTTTTCTTTACAAAGCTCTTCAGTTTATTTGTGTCTTTAGATTAGCACATTATAGAATCAATAATAACAATAAAATTAACATTTACCTAGCAATTGCTTTCATATCAAACTTTTCACTTTATGGAGTTTATTACTTCTCCAATCAATTCACAATCAAATATTGCAAAAAGTGGAAGTTTAATGCAATTTTCAAATCACCCCAACCTCATATAAACACTTATCTCCCTTTAGACTTATAGTTTTATACTTTCTTCTCTTCTTGTGATGATTTGTAAACCACAAGTTTCCAAAGTTCCCCAAATCTTTGGTATACAAAGTCAAACCTGCTCCAACCTTCTGACTACATGCTCTAACCAATTTCCATACTTAACAAATGGTTCAAAAAAACCCGATTGTCTCTATGTCTGTATTTTCTTTCAAGTTCTTTCTAAATCTCTGACCCAGACCATATATAGTTTCCTTCAATAAACTGTTCTACCACTCCTTTTCATTAGCTCTTCTTGACTTAAATTCATCGTAGCATAGCTTATACAGCTATATAAAACACTTTTCACAATATATTTTGCATTCCAAGGTTTTAATATTTAACATTTCTTGATTATAGCTACTAAAACTCTGGAGAAGGGAAACAGTCATTCAAAAAGCCCTTAGCCTAATTAAAATATTCCTTTCCTTCCTTCTTCAAATAAAGGAAACTGAATAACTTACACAGGGGACAGTCCTAGATCCTTTCTGGGAGGTTGATCGTCTGTTCTTAAATCCTTACATGTCACATAATTTTCTGTAATAACTAACATTATCAAGATCTATATTGATAAAATCCTGAACTTCTAAGAATACCATACCATTCTGGAAAAAGCTTAACTATTTAGTTTCCCCTATACAGGCATATCTAGGTAATCACATTATATACTTTAGGATTAACCTGACCCTCTTGTCTTTCTGAATAGACTTAGAACTAATTGGAAACTAAATAACCTCATTTTAAAGAATGAATGGATCAAGCAACAAATTATACAGAGACAATAATGAAACAGCATACCAAAACCTATGAGATACACTAAGGGATATATTACATCTTTAAATGCTTACATGAATATATTAGAGAAAAAAGAAATTAATGAACTTAATATGCAACTAAAAAAATTAGAAAAAGAACAAATTAAAAAGCCCCAATTAAATACCAAATTAGAAATTCTAAAAGTTAAAGGAGAAAATAATAACATCGAAAGCAAGAAAACTATTAAACTAACAAATTAATCCAAGAGCTGGTTTTATGAAAAAACCAATAAAATTGATAGACCTCTGGTCAATTTGATTATAAAAAAAGAAAGAAGAAATCCAAATTGCTTGTATCATGAATGAAAAAGGTGACCTCATCACCAATAAGGAAGAAATTAAAGTAATAATTCAGAATTGTTTTGCCCAACTCTATGCCAATTTGACAATCTAAGTGAAATGGATGAATATTTACAAAAATATAAGTTGCCCAGACTAAATGAAGAGGAAATTAAAAACTTAAATAACCCTATCTCAGAAAAAAGAAATTCAACAAGTCATTATTGAACTCCCTAAGAAAAAATCTCCAGGGTCAGATGGATTCACAAGTGAATTCTATCAGACATTTAAGGAACAATTGGTTCCAATTCTATATAAACTCTTTTGAAAAAGATGTGAAGACAGAACTCTGCCTAACTTTTCTATGACACGAATGTGGTGCTGTTACCTAAACCAGGAAGAGTTAAAACAGAGAGAGAAAATTATAGACTTACGTCCCTGATGAATATAGATGCCAAAATCTTAAATAAAATCTTAGCAAAATGATTAAAACAAGTTATCACTAGGATAATACATTATGATCAAGTAGGATTTATCCCAGTAATGCAGGGTTGGTTCAATATTAGGAAAACTGTTAGTATAATTAATTATATCAATAAAAGAACTATCAAAAATCATATGATTATATCAATAGATGCTGAAAAAAACCTCTGACAAAATACAGCACCCATTCTTACTAAAAAACACTAGCATAGGAATAAATGGATTGTTCCTTAGAATAATTAATAGTATCTATCTGAAACAACAAGCATTATATGCAATGGGGATAGGCTTGAGGCATCCCCAATAAAAATCAGGGGTGAAACAAGGAAACCCACTATCACCACTACTATTCAATATCATATTAGAAATGTTAGCCTCTACAATAAGAGAAGAAAAAGAAATAGAAGGAATTAAAATAGGGAAGGAAGAAACAAAACTCTTACTCTTTGCAGATGACATGATGGTATGTTGGGAGCCAGGGTCTCTAAGCTGCTTGACACAATCATGGCAAGAAGACTCAAGGCAGTCACACCGCCTGATGGAACAACATTTCCTGCTTCAATATATATAGGGATTCCATGCATGCCAATATTTATAGCTCTATTATTGATTGCAATACTTACTCATCCTAATAGTGGAATGACTATAAAGGAAGGATTCCAGAGAAATTTTCTGAGTAAAACAGATTGTAAACTCTGTCCAAATTTAACAGGATTGCCTATCCCTGAGGCATACAAAAGGCTTCAACATTATGAAATCTCAGGAAACCCCAACATTGGGAATTCCAAGGAGATGTCAGAATATATGCAGGGAAAACAGATACAAGATGGGTTAGATAGAATTCCAGGGAAATTAACAGATTTTCCCCCTTACTATACACAGGAATATATGAAAAAGATGGTGAAAGAATAGTTAGTATAGGTGACCATTGTGTCAACTCTAACAGTCTTAGTTTCGTGGGAAAGAATAAAAAAGTCACAGTAACCATGGTTTCTACCAACAAGGGCTGAAAGGAAAACTGGTTATTGTAAGAGTTAACAGATGGGTGGACAAACATAATGACCCTCACTATAGATTGTTAAGGGAGTGTATTGAAGAACATTACTTACACAGAAAATATAAAAAAATTGCCATTAAATGAATTGCTTAATTAATAACTTTAAATGAATTAACAACTATACAACTAGGTAACAGACAGGTTGAGGTTATCATGGTCTGAGCAGGGATAAAAATCAATTAACTATATGATTGATAATTAAACTTGTAATCATATGATGAAACTTTTAACTACATGATTGATAATGAAAATTGTACACTTTTGTAGTCAAGGAAATGATCTTAGCTTGCTTGCTTGATGTATACATGATTCTGAGACTAGAAAAACAAATCTGAGCAGCAGACAGTTAGTCAACATGCTCCTGCCTTTAACCCCTGTGTTGACTCAACTCATTTCACTGACTCGATCCATCCTGTCAGGTTCCAAGGACCCCACGGAGGATGAACCCCCACAATGGTACACCTAGAGAATCCCAAAAAGTCATCAAAAAAACTATTAGAAATAATTAGCAACTTTAGCAAAGTAGCAGGATATAAAATAAACCCTTATAAAATCCTCAACATTTCTATATATGACTAGCAAAATGCAGCAGAAAGAGCTAGAAGAGAAATCCCATTCAAAGTACGCTCAGACAAAATAAAATACCTGGAAGTCTACCTTCCAAGGCAGACTCAAAAACTTTTTGAAAACAATTACAAAACTCTTCTCACACAAATAAAATCAGATTTAAATACCTGAGCAAACATCAACTGTTCATGGATAAGTCGAGCTAATATAATAAAAATGACAATTCTACCAAAACTAAACTACCTGTTTAGTACCCTACCAATCAAAATTCCAAAAATTTACTTTGAGTTAGAAAAAATTGAAAGTAAATTCATATGGAGAAATAAAAAGTCAAGAATTTCTGACTTCCAGCCAAGATGGCGGAGAGAAGACAGGCACAGTTCTAAAGTCTCCTGATCTCTTCTCCATCTATCACATGAAACAAACCTCTTAAAAGAAATCCAAACCAGGAAACCCAGAAAGAAAAGCCAGGAGAGGAAAATCTACCTCAGGATTTGTCTCCCGCAGCAGCCTTGGCTAAGTACCGGCAGGTGAGTCTGAGCCCGGGATCAGCCAGATCAACAGCTGAATCGGAACCGGGAGTCTGAGGGGCTGAGAGCTGGACCTGCTGGATCAGCGGTGGGGCTGGACGAAGGGGACTTGGGTCCGCAGGGAAGCAGAGGCACTGGTGTTGGTGCTGTCCCCCTGGAGCTTGGGGAAGGGGCTGTGGGGAGAGGTCTGGTGCAGGAGAGCTGCAGACACCATCCCTGGGCTACTCAGGTCTGAGAAACTCTGAGTGCACACCTCCATTGCACAAAGGCCTCCTCCCAAACAAATGCAAATTATTTCTGCCTCAGGGCCAGGTATGTAAGCAAAAAGAACCAACCCAGCTGAGGAATCACCTCAGGCCAGGGTAAAGCCCACCATTGATTGAAAGCAAAAGAATTCAATAGCTCCAATTCTCTCCCTCAAGCAAAGGGAGAAGGCCTCCCAACCAAGGTCACAGACAGTCCAGAGAGGGCAACCAGCACCTCCTACTGGCCAGCCAGAGAAACTGCACTCAGTAAAGCCTTTAGAGATCCCAAGCCCAGGTGAACAAGCCCCACCCAACTCGAGGTCTTAGCATAATGAAGAAGGGTCAGCAAAAAAGGTGGATCCATAGAAAAATTCCTGGAAGGGAAAGGCCCCAACCCAGAGAGACCTGGAACATCTGAAGAGAATACAATCTGGTCTCCAGCACTTAAAGACTTCCTTGAAGAAATAAGGAAGGAGTTTAAAAATCAACTGGAAAATTTGGAGGAGACAATTAAAACCTTGCAACAAGAAAACAAAACCTTAGACAGTAGAATTGGACAATTACAAAATGAGAACAATTCTCTCAGATCCTCAAATGAGCAAATGTAAAAAGAAATTAATTCTCTCAAAACCTCAATTGGTCAAATGGAAAGCTCTTTCAAAAGTAGAATTGACCAATTGGAAAAGGTTAATGAAGAAAACTCCTCCTCTCAAAAACATAATGGAGTCTAATAGAAACTAATGACTCCACAAGACAGCAAGAGTCAGTTAAACAAAATCAAAAAATAGAAAAAACAGAAGCAAATGTGAAATACCTCATCAACAAAACCACTGACCTCTACAATAGATTGAGGAGGGGAAACCTAAAAATTATAGGACTTCCTGAAAACATTGAAGAGAAAAAAAGCCTGGACTTAATATTACAGAATCTGGGATGGAAAACTGCCCTGACATCATTGAATCGGAGGGCAAAGTAGTTATTGAAAGAGTACATCGATCCCCAACAGAAAAAGATCTTAAAATGAAAACACCAAGGAATGTTGTGGCCAAACTCCAGAACTATCAGATAAAAGAGAAAATCCTGCAAGCAGCCAGAAAGAAACAATTTAAATATCAAGGAGCTACACAGGACCTGGCTGCATCAACTTTAAGGGATCGAAGGGCCTGGAACGAGATATTTCGAAGAGCACGGGAGCTTGGAATGCAGCCAAGAATCTACTTTCCTGCAAAGCTGAGCCTTCTCTTCCAGGAAAAAAAATGGACATTTAAAGAAATGGAAGAATTCCAAAAATTTCTGATGAAAAGACCAGAGCTAAACAGAAAATTTGGATATCAAACAGGAGGTTCAAGAGACACATGAAAAGGTAAAAAAAGGGGGGGGGGGGGCGGTAAAAAGAAAAAAATACAATGCAGCAAGTTGAAACTGGCTATATCCCAGCATGGGGGGGGGGGGGGGGGAGAGACTCTCATAAATCCTGAGAAATGTAACTCTAACAGAGAGAATATACCGAGCCAGAAATGATGGGCATCCATGACCTATCCATGAGAATGCTATCTAATGGGATGTAACTGGCTTTAACTCCACTGGGGAGAAAGACTCTAATAACTCTCAGGAATTTTGACTCTATTCAACAGAATATACTGAACTAGAAGGGACAGACACTCAGAATTTTCTATGGTTAGATAGAATGATCTAAAAAAAAAATACACTACCTCCCTAAAAAAGGGGACAGGAAAGAGATGGGAGGAGGGAAGGGATTGAATGGGACAAATCTCATTACACTAAGAGGTACAAAAAACCTATGGTAATAGAGGGGAAGAAGGGAGTAGAGGAGAAACACCTGAATCTTCTTCTACTCAGACTTGGTTTAAAGTCAACCTACACATACTCAGTTAACATATAAAACATCTAACCTTTCAAGAATTAAAAGGGGAAAAGGGGAGGGGGGACAGAGAAAGGGAAGGGGAGTGGAGGAAATAAGGGGAAATAACAAAATGAAGGGAAGGGAACAGGGAAAGGGGAAAGAAAGGGGAGGGTGTGATATAGGAGGGCAAACACACTGAAGGGGGTGGTATTCAAAAACAAAATGCTGGGGAATATGGATAAAAGGGGGTGAAGGGGGAAAAATACAAACAGAGGGAAGATAGCACAGAGGGCAATAAAGAATTAGTAATCATAACCTTGAATGTGAATGGGATGAACTCTCCCTTAAAATGTAAGCAAATACCAGAGTGGATTAAAAACCAGAATCCTACAATATGCTGCTTACAAGAAACTCATTTGAAGCAGAGAGATACATACAGAGTAAAAGTTAAAGGTTGGAGCAAAATGTATTTCGCTTCAGCTGAAGTAAAAAAAAAGCAGGGGTAGCCATCCTTATCTCAGACAAAGCAGCAGCAAAAATAGATAACTTTAAAAGAGATAAGGAAGGAAACTTTATCCTCCTAAAAGGTACCATAGATGATAAAGTCATTTCAATATTGAATATATATGCACCCAGTGGGACAGCACCCAAATTCTTAGAGGAGAAGCTGAAAGAATTACAGGAAGACATAAACAGCAAAACTCTACTAGTAGGAGACCTCAACCTCCCACTATCAGATCTAGATAAATCAAATCATAAAACAAACAAGAAAGTAATTAGGGAAGTAAATAGATTGTTAGAAAAATTAGATATGGTAGACTTATGGAGGAAACTGAATGGGGATAGGAAGGAATATACATTTTTCTATGCAGTACATGGAACCTATACAAAAATTGACCATGTACTAGGACATAAAAACCTAATGATCAACTGCAGAAAGGCAGAAATAGTGAATACATCTTTCTCAGATCACAATGCAATAAAAGTCATATGCAATATTGGGCCAAGGAGATATAGACCCAGAGCAAATTGGAAACTAAATAACGTCATCTTAAAAAATGAGTAGACCAAAAAAAAAATTATAGAAAGAATTAATCATTTTATCCTAGATAATGATAATAATGAAACAACATACCAAAACCTATGGGATTCATTCAAAACAACTCTCAGGGGATATATTATAGCTCTAAATGCTTACATGAATAAATTGGAGAAAGAGGAAATCAATGAACTAAACATGCAACTAAAAAAATTAGAGAAAGAACAAATCAAAAATCCCCAATAAAATACCAAAATAGAAATATTAAAAATTAAAGGAGAAATTAATAAAATTAAAAGCAAAAAAACTATTGAATTAATAAATAAAACCAAAAGTTGGTATTATGAAAAAGCCAATAAAATTGATAAACCTCTCGTCAATTTGATTAAAAAAAAAGAAAGAAGAAAACCACATTGCTAGTATTATAAATGAAAAAGGTGAACTCACCACCAATGAGGAGGAAATTAAAGTAATAATTTGAAATTATTTTTCCCAACTTTATGCCAATAAATTAGATAATCTAAGTGAAATGGATGAATATTTACAAAAATATAAGTTGCCCAGGTTAAATGAAGAAGAGATTAAATACCTGAACAACCCTATCTCAGAAAAAGAAACTGAACAAGCCACTAGTGAACTCCCTAAAAAAAATATCCAGGGCCTGATGGATTCACAAGTGAATTCTACCAAACATTTAAGGAACAATTGGTTCCAATCCTATATAAACTCTTTGGAAAAATAGGGAAAGATGGAACTCTGCCTAACTCTTTCTATGAAACCAATATGGTACTGTTACCTAAACCAGGAAGAGTTAAAACAAAGAAAGAAAATTATAGACCTATTTCCCTGATGAATATAGATGCAAAAATCCTAAATAAAATCTTGGTAAATCAACTACAACAAGTCATCACTAGGATAATACATTATGATCAAGTAGGAATTATTCCAGGAATGCAGGGTTGGTTCAATATTAGGAAAACTGTTAGTATACTCAATTATATCAATAACAAACCTATCAGAAACCATATGATCATATCAATAGATGCTGAAAAGGCTTTTGACAAAATATAGCATCCATTCCTATTAAAAACACTAGAGATTGTAGGAATAAATGGACTGTTCCTTAAAATAATTAGCAGTATCTATCTGAAACCATCAACAAGCATTATACTCAATGGGGAGAGGCTCGAGACATTCCCAATAATATCAGGGGTTACACAAGGGTGCCCATTATCACCACTACTATTCAATATTGTATTAGAAATGTTAGCATCAGCAATTAGAGAAGAAAAAGAAATTAAAGGAATTAGAATTGGGAAGGAAGAGACAAAACTCTCACTATTTGCAGATGACATGATGGTCTACCTAGAGAATCCTAAGAAATCATCTAAAAAACTACTGGAAACAATTAGCAATTTTAGCAAAGTTGCAGGTTATAAAATAAACCCCCATAAATCCTCAACTTTCCTATATATAACTAGCAAGAAACAGCAGGAAGAGCTAGAAAGAGAAATCCCATTCAAAGTAACCTCAGACAGTGTAAAATACTTGGGAGTCTATTTGCCAAGACAGACTCAGAATCTTTTTGAAAATAATTATAAAACACTTCTCATACAAATTAAATCAGATTTAAATAACTGGGCAAATATCAACTGCTCATGGATAGGTAGAGCTAATATAATAAAAATGACAATTCTACCAAAACTAAAGTATCTGTTTAGTGCCCTACCAATCAAAATTCCAAAAAATTACTTTAATGAGTTAGAAAAAATTGTAAGTAAATTCATATGGAGAAATAAAAAAGTCAAGAATTGCCAGGAGTTTAATGAAAAAAAATGCAAATGAAGGTGGCTTAGCACTACCCAATCTAAAATTATATTATAAAGCATCAGTCATCAAAACTGTTTGGTATTGGCTAAGAAACAGAGTGGTGGAGCAGTGGAACAGACTAGGTGTAAAAGCAGGAGAGGATTATAGTAATCTGCTGTTTGATAAACCCAAAAAGTCAGGCCACCGGGATAAAAACTCCCTCTTTGATAAAAACTGCTGGGATATTTGGAAGTTAGTATGGAAGAAATTTAGATTAGACCAACACCTCACACCCTTTACCAAGATAAGATCCAAATGGTTACAGGACATAGACATAAAAAACAATACTTTAAGCAAATTAGAAGATCAAGAACTAGTCTACCTGTCAGATCTATGGAAAGGGGAACAGTTTATGACTAAGGAAGAGTTGGAGAACATCACTAAAAACCAATTAGATGATTTTGATTACATTAAATTAAAAAGGTTTTGCACAGATAAAACCAATGTAATCAAGATCAAAAGAAAAGTAGTAAATTGAGAAACAATCTTTACAACTAATGATTCTGACAAAGGACTCATTTCTAAAATATACAGAGAAGTGAGTCATATTTTTTAAACAAAAAGCCATTCCCCAATTGACAAATGGTCAAAGGATATGCAAAGGCAATTTATAGATGAGGAGATAAAAGCAATCCATAGCCATATGAAAAAAATGCTCTAAATCATTAATTATTAGAGAAATGCAAATTAAAGCTAAGCTGAGGTACCAACTCACACCTCTCAGATTGGCCAGTATGACCAGGAAGGATAATGAGCATTGTTGGAACGGATGTGGGAATTCTGGGACACTATTACACTGTTGGTGGAGCTGTGAACTCATCCAACCCTTCTGGAGAGCTATTTGGGACTATGTCCAAAGGGCAACAAAAATGTGCGTACCCTTTAACCCAGCAATACCACTACTGGGTTTATACCCTGAAGAGATGAGGAAAAAGGGTGAAAACATTACTTGTACAAAAATATTTATAGCAACCCTGTTTGTGGTGGCAAAGAATTGGAAATCCAGTAAATGTCCTTCAGTTGGGGAATGGCTTAGCAAACTGTGGTATATGTATGTCATGGAACACTATTGTTCTATTTGAAACCAGGAGGGAACAGGATTTCAGGGAAACCTGGAGGGATTTGCATGAACTGATGCTGAGTGAGACGAGCCGAACCAGAAAAACACTGTACACCCTAACAGCAACATGGGAGTGATGTTCAACCTTGAAGGACTTGCTCATTCCATCAGCGCAAGAATTGGGAACGATTTTTGGCTGTCTGCAAAGGGCAGTACCATCTGTATCCAGATAAGGAGCTGTGGAGTTTGAACAAAGTACAAGGACTATTCCCTTTAATTCGGGGTAAAAAAAACCCAGATGTCTTATTGTTTGGTCTGGTTACCTCTGAGAATTCTGTTCTCTTTAAGGATATGATTTGTCTCTCATCACACCCAATTTGGATCAAGGTCCAACATGGAAACAAAGTAAAGACTGATGGAGTGCTATCTGTGGGGTGGGGGTGGGGGGAGGGAAGCAAGATTGGGGGAAAATTGTAAAACTCAAATAATATCTTTAATAAAAATTAAAAAAAAGAATTTCCAGGGATTCCATGAAAAAAGTGCAAAAGAATGTGGCTTAGCTTTACCACATCTGAAATTATATTATAAAGCATTGGTCCTCAAAACTATCTTATATTGGCTAAGAAATAGAGTCATGGATCAGTGGAATAAACTAGGTACAATAGCAGGAAATTATTATAGTAATCTGTTATTTGATAAACCCAAAGAGTCCAGCTTTTGGCATAAAAACTCTCTCTCTTCAATAAAAACTGCTGGGAAATTTGGGAGTTAGTATGGAAGAAACTTAGATTAGCCCAACACCTCATACCCTATACCAAGATAAGATCCAAATAGATACAGGATTTAGACATAAAAAACAATATTATAAGCAAACTAGAAGATCAAGAATTAGTTTACTTGTCAGATTTATGGAAAGGGCAACAATTTCTGACTAAGGAAGAGATAGAGAACATCATTCAAAACAAACTAGATAATTTTGATTACATTAAATTAAAAATCTTTCACACAGGCAAAACCACTGTAACCAAGATCAAAAGAAATATAGTAAATTGAGAAAATGTTTGTAGCTAGTGTTTCTGACAAAGGATTCATTTCTAAAATATACAAAGAACTGAGTCAAATTTTCAAAAAAAAAACCATTCCCCAACTGACAAATGGTGAAATGATATGCAAAGGCAATTTACAGGTGAGGAAGTCAAAGCAATCCATAATCATATGAAAAATTGCTCCAAATCATTACTTATTAGAGAAATGTAAATTAAAGCATCTCTGAGATACCACCTCACACCTCTCAGACTGGCCAATATGACCAGAAAGGACAATGAACTATGTTGGAAGGGATGTGGGAAATCTGGGACACTAATACATTGTTGGTGGAGCTGTAAACTCATCCAGCCTTTCTGGAGAGAAATTTCACATTATGCCCAAAGGACAACAAAAATGTGCATACCCTTTGATCCAGCAATACTACTCCTGGGTCTATACCGTGTAGAGATGATAAAAAAAGAGTAAAAACATCTCTTGTACAAAAATATTTATAGCAGCCCTGTTTGTAGTGGCAAAAAATTGGAACTTAAGTGAATGTCCTTCAATTTGGAAATGGCTTAACAAACTATGGTATATGTATATCATGGAACACTATTGTTCTATTAGAAACAGGAGGATGGGAATTCAGGGAAGCCTTGAAAGATCTGCATGAACTGATGCTGAGAGAGATGAGCAGAACCAGAAAAACATTGTATACCCTAACAGCAACATGGGGGTGATGATGAACCCTGATGGATTTGCTCATACCTTCAGTGCAACAACCGGGAACAATTTTGAGTGAGTTGCAATGCAGAATACCATCTCTATCCAGAGAAAGAATTATGAACTTTGAACAAAGAACAAAGACTATTACAGTCAAACTAGGGAAAAAAGCATTATATTATTATGTAATTTTACTATCTCATACTTTATTTTTCTTCCTTAAGGATATGATTTCTCTGTCATCACATCCAACTGAAAAAAAATGTATAATATGGAACCAATGTAATCACTAACAGAATGCCTTCTGTGGGGGTGGGGGGAGGGAAGCAAGAATTGGGGAAAAATTGTAAAACTCAAAATAAATAAAATATTTCTTAAAAAAAAGAACTAGGTTCCCACTTCTTATGGAAAATATTTTTGCCACACAGTTACAATACTTTCAAAAATAATCGACTGTCTTTCTCGAGGAAAAATACTGATTGTTAAGGAAACTGGTAGAAATCAACAGGAAACTAAGGAACTTGCAAACTAAGTGAACAAGATTTAGGATTTAGAACACAGAACAGTTCAGATTTAATTATACTTGTGAAATATTTTTAAAGAGGAATATGGGAGGAAAAATAAGAACCTCAATAGCTTCACAATATCTGGATAGATTTACAGTGTAGAAATCTAATATGAGAAAGTCCCTGATCCTTCTATGTGAGAGGGGATTTTTAATAGTGCTCAAAAACACTATTATTGTGTTTAAATTCAAATATGTGATTAAAGGTTGTCCATAACAAAACATCACCTGACCCAAATAACTCTAGGAATGTTTGGAAATGGCAATAAAGCATGTTGGGTTCCTTCAGGTCCTGAATAACCCAATGCATTTTTGCTTTGGCTTACCCCACCCAGAACCTGAAATGGGTACAACTGAGCTTTTGTTTTGTGTTTTGTTGTAATTTTGATTCACCCAAATGTTACCAAGTATTTATAGTTTTTCCTATCTATTTCATTCTACCTTGCTTTCAAATTTCCCTCTTGGTAAAAGTGCTTAACTATGTATGTTTCATCACCTTTCCCTAAATCTTATATAACATAAACCTTCCAGAGACTGGATGATAGGGAAACATTATTCCTTTCCAGGTCACTTTCCTCTACCAAATGGCCTAATAAATTTCTTTTTAAAACTATTTCAGATTTTTGTGGCATGTTTTCATAAACAACACTGGCATTCTCTGATAATTATTCAAGTAAACTCAAAGGCTCTCTGAGATCATGGTAATTAAATAATTCACTCCAATCCTTGAGCATGGATAGGAATGACCTATATGTGATCACATCAAATGAAGTGAGACCCTAGTGTAGCCCCTCCAGTTCTGATTGCATACAATCTAGGTCCTGACTGCAGGTATCAAGAAAATTAAGTACATGTAATTGGCTTTAGTCTAAGACAACAGGAGGTGGGGTGAGAATTAGGTCAGAAAGCCCTAATCCCTAATTGGTCAAATGAGGTAATAATTTGATTTACTCACTCAAGAGTTGATAAATAGTTGCTAAAAACTAAAAATTCAATTAAATTAGACTGGAAATCCTTTGACAGCTTTTTTCTTTTTCTCTTTTTCTTTTCCTTTCTTCTTACTGCTTTTCTCCTCAACTCTTTTGATGTATCTGTGTGTGGGAAAGTTCCTAGCAAAGTCCTCTCAGGTTTAAGAAATGTTTTCGTCAAGAAAACCTAGCATTCCAAGGGACCTAGAACATCCTGATTTTGCAATAAGACTGTTTCATTAACTGAGACACTGACCATGAGAATCCTACTTTTTCTAGTCAAAATAATTATGAAAATCATCAGGATCTAAGAGGGTCTGGTAACAGGACACCCCACCATAGGGTGAGATACATATTTTGAAAAGATTACATTCCTTTCTTTGTGTCTGTTGCTGGGGCGCTGTGAATAGACTGTACTCCCTGAAACCCAGCCAATAAGCTAAAGGGGAAGTGGTGTTAAGGTGGGGAAATTGCAGTTAGAATCTTTATAAATCCTTTGGTGGGTCTGTGAGTTTGCCCACCCTTTTCTCAAGAAAAGCAAATAAAAAATTTCCTTTGCTTTTTATCACACATAGTTTTGGTGCATGGGCCAGAAAGAATCCCCTCCTTAAGACTGTCCTGGACATAGATATAAGCAGGTGCCACACACTGACTGTTTTGGCAGCTTTTGATGTAGTACCTGGGCAGATCCCTTAGGGAATAAGGAGGAATCCAGAGGAGAGACTTAGTTTGAGCAAAATAGAAAGTCTGAAGACCTCCAGGGAGATGGAGTTGACCCAAAGGAACTGTACCACAAGGTCATGTCAGTTTGTGTACACCAGCCCAGGAAAGCAAAACCTAGTCTAGGACCTGAACAAGATCAGTGAGCCCCTAGGTGACCTGGCCCCTGCCTCCCCCAAGCATCTCAAGTCTGTAAGGCTAGAGGCAGGGAAGGCCCCAAGAAGCTAAAGTCTGTATGGGATCCAGAGAAAAAGCCCAAAACAGTTAAAGTCTGAAGGGGGACCAGAGAACATCTCAAGCAGTTTGAGTCTGAAGAGATGGGAGGGTCATATTCAAAGCAGCAAGGAAAAATATACTCCCCAAAGTGCTGGCTGAGAACTCTAGGGTCTAGACTTAATAATGGGAAAGAAAAACCAAAGTAAAAAAGGGAAAATGCAGAAAATGATTAAATAATGTTGACTTGCTTCTTCTCTGTAATTCTGTGCTGTCAGAGCTCTTTTTTCACCTCCTTCCCCTTTTTCTTCATTTGCCTTGACTCTTATCTCTCAACTATGAAGGAGAAAAAAGGGAATGTATTAAGAAACAGGATTAAATAATAGGAAAAAGAGAAGATATTGTTTTATGAAGACTTGGTAAAACAAGTATTAAAAGGGAGTTTATTTGAAATTATAAAAACAGAAAAAGACAGTGAATGTTACTAAATGTTAAATATACAAATCATGCAAGAAATGCTATTTTATATTGAAGAAAGTTTTGAGGATGTAAATTCTGGGAGGATGAGAATTAGATCTTTGTCATAAATTGATTATATAGAAATGTCAGAAAAAGGGAAAAGCCCATGCTGGAAATAGTTGATCATTTAACAGAATGAATCCAAATTTATTCTAAAGCTATAGCTCTAGGATTTTATTAGTATAGATTCTATTAATATTAGTTATTACAGAAAATGATGGGAAAATTAAGGATCTAAAAATAGAAGATGCCCCAAAAAAGATTTAGGACTATCCACTTAATGAAAAGTTATTTGGTTTATTCTATCTGAAGAGGAGGGAAGGGAATACTCTAATTAGGCTTTGGGATTTCTGAGGGACGCATTGCCTTCTCAAAAATTATAGCCATTAAAATTAAGAACTGTTAAGTCAGTGAATCTAGTTAAGCATAATATGAATCAAAAATCAAAAGAAATTGAAATAGTGGAACAGTATATTAAGGGGAAAAGTAAACTGTATAGTCTGAATAATGGGTTTTGAAAGACTTGGGAAGAGAATAAAGGCTTGCAAGGAAAAATGAAGAGGCATGGAGAAGGTTGGGGTCTTGAATCATTTGTGAAATATGGTAGTTAGTTAAAGAATGTAGGAAGAAGGTATGAGTAGGTTTGACTCTGTATAAATAAAAGCATTGATTTGGCGATTCAAAATCATTGAAAAGTGATTTAAAAATCAATGTAAGAAGAGAAAAGTATAGAGAATTATAAGTCTAAATCAGAGATAAGTTTTTAAATGAGGTTGGGGGCAATTTGTAAATTTCATTAGACTGCCACATTTGTAATATCTGGCAGAGAATTGATTGGAAAAGGATTATATAACTGCATTGACTAGTCAAATATATTACCTACTTCATGATAGAGGGATGATGGATACAAGATGGAAAAAAGACATATTTGTGGATATCAGTACTGCTGTAGTTCAGTTTTGCTTGACTATGTTTATTTCTTAAGCTTTGTTCTTTCAATTTTCAGTGAGGATGGGGATGGGGAAGGAAATTGAATTAACTATGATGATATCAAATCATGAGTCTGAAATTGCTTAAATGAACAACAGAAAATAAAAGGAAATTCAGAATGAAATACAAGCAAAAGCATAACTTAGAATTTATTATATACTTTAAAAGTATAGAACAAAAATTCATGTCTTACATGTTCCTGTTTTATGTTCTTTTGATAAATGGAAATTCTCATTTTATTCTTTTAAAGTTCAAAATAAAAGAAAAATATTGAGTAAAAAGTAAGTGATGGACAGGAACAAGTCAACCGAAATTGGCTGTGTAAGCTGAGAAAAAAATTATTTATTATGAGCAGAGTCCACAATGCCTTTGATTCAGAGATAATCCTATGCAAAATTAAGAGAAGTTGAGAATAAGCATAATTTTTGCAAACAAGTCTACAAAATAGCTCTTTATTTCTCAGAATACTTTTATTTCTCAAATTTTGCTCTGAAGAGAGACTTCAGAACCATCATTCCTTTAATATGCCCGAGAACAGAAAGACCCCTAAGAGAAAGAACTATTTATATGGCAGGTAACTATACTCTGTCACTATTTCCACACATAGCTGAGCACAGTAAAGTACAAAGAGAAATTCTATCTGAAACAAAAAGGGAGACCAAAGAGACAGATGAACACTGTTGTGAAAGCTCCAGACTGGTGAGACAAAATATGTACTACTGTAGAAAGAGAAATATCTGTCTAGTTTTTAATATTAAGAAAATGTTATTTTTTGCCTAATCTGATGTTTTCTAAGGGTTCCCTCAGCAACATGTAATTAGATGTAAATTCCCTCCTATTGTCAATGTAACTTCATTATTGTCAATCCAATAAGAGCAATCTTGGCTCATCACTTTACACCCCCCCCTCCAGTTTCTAACCTTTCAGAAAGGGTTCTTGAATTCAATCACATAGAGGACGTGGGATTACCTTTTGTCAACTTTTTCCTGATTTTTCCCTGCACAGGAAGTCGGTAAGACTATAAATGTCTGGCTTAAATTCCTCTTGTGGCCAGACTTTCTACAATCTGAACCCAGCCAGCTCTTATGGCTGCTTTGCTTTCCCTTTTTCCCTCAGACACTCTCACTTAGACTTCTGTTATTCAGCCTGTTCTCAAGGCACTTATTGTCTCTCCAGGAAAAAAATCTGTGAATTTTGCAGTCTTATGAAATAAAAATCCTTTGCTTTCCCAACTCCAGGACTAGTTTGTGAGTTTTTCACTTTCAAAAGTACTCTCATCTTTATGATTGCACCACCAATTTCTCCCACATCACTACCTCCTCGCCCTTTCCACTAACTAACTAAGCGGTCAGAGAAAATGAAGGATAAAAATGACTGAATGAAAGTTTCCTTTACACTGTTTACAAACATGTTTTAATAACTATTTTAGTCAGGAGTATGTTGGCAAATGTTTAACAATTAGTTTTCTGTGAATTACAGGAACTGTTGCAGAGTGAAAAGAATCAAGAAAATGTTCTACACATTAACAACATTGTGAGTTGATCAATTTTGATGGATGCAGCTCTTCTCAGCAGTTCAGAGAGTTAGGACAACCCTATGAGACCTGCTATTGATTCAGAGAATTGTGAATGCAGCAAAAACAAATTTTGTAATTTTTCAATGCTGTTAAAATCTTGTTAATTGTGGAAAACTGTTTGCTCCTGAGATGTAAACTGACCTTCATTGTTGCTTGTATCCTGTCTCCCATTTTCTCCTTCACTTAACCTTGGTCATGGATGTTGGCATGACAGGAAATGACATGTTGAACTTGGGAGTCACATATCTTGCGATAAGAAGGACTGGTATATAGCTTGTCATTGGAAGAAACCTGACCCAAGATGCAAGACCACTCCCCAAGAGCCATCCCTTGTCCAACTTACTACAGAAGGGTATTTAACAGGAAGCAGTTCTTGCTTCTTCTTTGACTCACTTCAATCCAGCAGGTTAGGTTTTCTGTCACTCTTTCTTAGGCCATTGGAGCACCATTGGCCTACCCCATGTCATATGGCCAGACTAAGCCAAGCCTCATGGTCACCTGCCTTTCCCTCTCTTTCTCTGTCTCTTTCTGTCTCTGTCTCTGTTTCTCTCTCTCTCTCTCTCTCTCTCTCTCTCTCTCTCTCTCTCTCTCTCTCTCTTGACCTGGCCAGTTCTCTGACTAACTTTATCCCTGCCTCTCTTTATCTCCCTCTCTCTGTCTGTCTCTGTCTACTAGGCACCCACACCTAGCCTTTTTTAATTCACCTAGTCCTAAAGTACTTATTGACCCTTTGAGAGGAAAAGATTTTTTTAACCAATTTACTTTTTTACATTTTATAATATAATCCTGAGCAGTTTTAAAATCTCAAAGGGAGCATGCAAATTTCCTTTGCCTTAGATCTTCTGTTTTATATTGCTATATCCCAGCAGCAACACTATATGTCCATGTGGATGCTATTCAAATTCAGAGGAAGATAAACAAAATAAAACAAAACAAGGGACAGCTAGGTGGCGCAGTGGGGGCAGCTAGGTGGCACAGTGGATAAAGCACCAGTGAAGTCAGGAGTACCTGGGTTTAAATCCGGTCTCAGACACTTAATAATTACCTAGCTGTGTGGCCTTGGGCAAGCCACTTAACCCCATTTGCCTTGCAAAAAATAAAAAACCCTGAATCTGAATGAACTTTTGATTCACTTTTTAAAAAATTTCTGTTATATTTTTCTTTCCTATCTCATGATTTTCTTTATTTTCCCTTAATCTTAATTCCTCATACAGAAAATGATTAATCTGTAAATATGTTAAACACAAATGTGTATGTGCAATATTCATTTGACTGTTGGCCACTGAGGGAAGGTAGAAAGAAATTATGAAAATTAAAAATATGCATATGCATGTGGATAAATAAACTTTCATAACATGTAATTGGAAAAATAAAATATCAATTTAAAAAACCATTAGCTTTCTGAAGGGAAAATATTATGGAACCTATAATTTAACAAAGGCAATCAGAGACAATTTCCTGAGTGAGAATTTTTCTCTCCGAAGGGGCATGCAACGTGGTAATAGAGGGGGGTCTTACTGGACTGCCTCAATTTTGTGCCAGAAGACCAGAGTGAGAGCTGGGGGTGGGGGGAAAGTTAGGGATGATTATCCTTAGGTTAGTCCTGTGGGAAAAAAATGTTTTTATAACTATACTGTACCCTTTAGTGAAAACTAGGTTTCATATCAGCTCACCTTGCCTCCCAAGTTAGAAATGAAACTATCTGTGTTAATTACAAATCTAGGAGAACAATGCTCAGAATGTAAGGAGATCATCCTACCAGGAAGAAACAAGAGAGGAATTCCAAAAGAGAAACAAAGATAATAATCTTTGTAGACCAGTTTGGGGTAGAGATATTGTGCCTCTAAGGATGGTGAATATTTTTCCCTGTTTTTTGTTTTTGAATAAATATTTCTGTATCCCTTAGTTTCCTTGTGAGCCTTTAAATGGTCTCCACCTTTAGGCTTTGTTAATAAATTCCAAAACATATAGTTTCATATCCTATCTATATTTTTCTGCTTTTTAACTTTAACCCTATGTTTTAAAGTTCTTACAAGTTTAGGGTTCACAGTCTTCTTTTTGAATGACCTGACAGCAGTCATTGGGAACTCATCTAGCAATTCTGAGTAGTGAACTTTTTAATGAGGAGGTGAGCTAAGAGTTCACAGCTCCTCCCCCATTAGGGCAGTCTGTAAAGTGGGAACAACTCAAGCTTCACTACTGCCAGGGAAAATGACTTTTTAGTGTAACCAACTAACTCCTTTCTGTCACTTAAGAAATGGAATGTTAGCTGGTTTACAAAACCCAGTTTACTCTATGCAATATTCAGATAGAAAAACATAAGCTAACTCAATTAGGTTTTCAATGGCTTGGTTTTCCCTGATGTAGTCCAGGTCACCCCAAATCTTGATTAGTGTAATAGCAAGGACAAAGAGACTGTCCCTGGGGGAGATTGTGGATTTATTTGGCTTTTGTTTACAGAAAGAAAATGAAAACAAGAATCCTAAAACAAAAGAAAGGGCCCCTGTCTAGATAGGTATTGGGGGAGTGGGTGGCAATAAAAATTGACTTACTGAATTACACTTTTCAAATATTACCTGACTTTTGAATATTAAGAAATATATAGAAATACTACAATAAATAATACAATTCAAAATTAATTTTCCTCAGTATATACAACCCACGTTTTTAACTTTTGTTTTTTGCAAGGCAATAGGGTTAAATGACTTGCCCAAGGTCATACAGTTAGGTTTAAGTGTCTGAGGTAGCATTTGAACTCAGGTCCTCCTGACTCCAGGGCTGGTGCTCTATCCATTGCACCACCTAGCTGCCCCTATACAACCCACTTTTAAGTTTAATATGCTTTATTATTAACATTTTCTACATCATTTTGCTTAGACCATCAATGAAATAAGAAATTGAATGCTGATTTACAGCATCTGCCAATTTCAAAGATGTAAATGCAAACACTCTGAGCTCTCTCTAACTTGTTCCATCAGGCTCCAAACCACCCCCGGTTTTGTGACTACCAAAAAGCAGTCATTTTAGTCTGTAGTGAGGTTGATCAAGAACAGATTTCTCAAAAACAGGGTAAGGGAACTGCCACTTGAAAGTGCTATACTAAAATTTTTGCAATTCTCTTGGTTCACAAGTATACTCTTTTTCTTTTCTTTCAGTCTAAAATTTAAGTCCTGTATGAAACAATAGCCCTGTGAATTAGGGTTGGAGAAGGAGGAGCACTCTAAGGAGAATTTACACATAGCACTCCTTGGTGAGGAGTAACCATTAGGAATGCAAACACATATATACTTTTGGCATAACAGACAGGGTATAAATAAATTGAATAAAGGTCTCTTTCAACTTCAAAAGACCTTTGTAATGACCACCAGCTAAGGCAGGGAAGAGGGGAACATGCAGAAAGGGAAACTGAAAGTAATACAAATTATCAATATAAGTGATTTGGAAGGGGTTTGGGCAGATAATTTTGCTATATATATTTTTGCATATATTTTTGCTATATATTTATTTGTGGATTATTTTTGATATCTAATGTAAACATACATAAATTTCAAACAAAGTGACATATAAAAGTCTGTCCACATTTATATAGTTATATAGGCACCAAAGAATAATCATTAAGAAAGCAGCAAGCCAGCTAAACTCTCCCAACATTCTACTCCACAATTTTAAAATAACAGGTCAAATTGAATTCTGGAATAGCACTTCCAACAAATGGGCTTTTGTTTTGGGGGGTTTTTTTATCCAAGCTAAAACAAAATAGCAGGCTGAGAGAAGAAGACAGACACTAGGCTGAGAATCAACCCAGAATGTCTACTGTGACAATACCAACAATGGGGCTTGGAGGTGGCTGTGGTATAAGCAGGAACTCTCAAGTCCACAGATAGTAAGGGGACTGGAGAACTGATGATAGTTATAGAGGTCCCTGACCTAGCACTGGGTGCAGAACCAGAGGTTTTTGGCAACTCCAATGCTATCAGGATAACAGTTACGGGGCAAAGAGGAGTGGGTGAAGCTGAAGTGGAGTAGAGGCCAGGATCAAGTGGATCCAGGGTAAGGACCACAGAGAAGACCAGGAGAGCAGTTACCATAGTGTGGGTAGTAGTATAGATTGTACAGGTGATAATAGAGATTGCAAAGGTGTAAATGATTTCATAGATTCAGACAGTTATTAGGGACTATCACACGTTACTGCAGGCTAGATTTCCTTAGGGTAATATGGCAAGGTAAAGAGAAAGGAAGGATTTTTTAAAGGGGAGCATGGCATGATGTTTGTGCTGAGAGGATTGGGCTAGGAATTAGGGCAGTAAGAGGAAGAGACTAAGAAGATTCTTAAATTTACCAAGTATGTCCTGAGGAGTTAGTTAGAGTTTGTGATCCTCTTTCTAGTCAATATCATTATCTCAGTGAGTTTCTGTGCCTTAGTCTCCCTTTCTTATAAATTAGCTTTGAGGTACCAGTACCAAGTGTCTTTTATCTGGATAACAAGATATACAGGATGGGAGTCAGCACAAAATATACAAAATATGAAATAAACAACATGGCACCTTATTAGTGCAAGGCTAGCACAGAAAGGAACAAATTAAGTATTCAACGTAGCTCCTTGTCAATACAAGCCTAGCACAGAAAGAATGGATTAATTGTTAGCATAATATATTTTTCAGCCTACTCTTTCCTTTGCTACAAATCACACCTCTCCCCCAATCACACCACACTGGAAGCATGAAAAACTTACAGACCCTCTGAATTATCTCTGAAAACAGTATCAGAAAACATCTGAAGTGTGAGACAGTGGCTCCCTGCCCCCAAGTGAGCAGACATCAACTTTATTAATATAAAATTCAAGTAGAGAGAAGTTCTCTAATCTGTTGAGATTAAGACTTCTGTTGGAGATTGTTTAGCTTGGAAAAGATAAATCTATGATCAATCCAACACTCTCAAAACTTGACACTCTCTCCTCTACTTATAATGATATAATATATTAAATGCCAATGTTTTCTGTGAAGGTGCATTCATTAAGTTTTACTGCATTTAGGCAGATGGAAAACAGTGTGAAGACAGTGATGAGGGCATGAGATCCACAAGTCTTCAGTACTAAGTAATTATTTCTCTTGGAGTGTTTCTAACTTCATTCCTCCTAAGGACTCCCTGCCATATCTAATAGTTTGTGCCTATTCAGGCATTAAAGCCATCCATAATAATTACAATTACAATTGTCCTCTTTTGGCAAAATAATGATGAGGATCTCCAGATCTCCATAAAAGTTTTTCCTTGCTCTCATCACAATATGTGATGGTGGAAACATATGTACTGATAATGTCAGCATGATACTTTCCTATAAGTAGCAGTCTCATTTTCATGAGCCTATTGTTCACTCCTTTTGGTAAGTATACAAGGTTGTTGAATAGATTAGATTTGATTGTGAAGCCAGGAGGTGAGTAGTGTAGATCTTTAAAAAGAAAAAAAGGCTACTCAGATACCCTGGGGGCTGCCAAATTCCACTGCTGCTTCAATTCTGTGAAAAGAAGACCCTATGGGGCAGCTAGGTTGCGCAGTGGATAAAGCATTGGCCCTGGAGTCAGGAGTACCTGGGTTCAAACCCAGTCTCAGACACTTAATAATTACCTAGCTGTGTGGCCTTGGGCAAGCCACTTAACCCCATTTGTCTTGCAAAAACCTAAAAAAAAAAAAGAAGAACACCCTATGCCCTGGCAACCTTTATGCAGGTTGGAAGAGATAAAGAAAGAGATATATGTAGAGGAGGAAACAATTGGGAAAGAAATGAAAGTGCTGCAAGAAAATTCAGAAAAAAAAAACAATTAAATAGCTTAGTAAAAGGGGTAAGGATACTGAAGGAAATAAAACTTTAAAAATAGAATTGGTCTGATGGTAAAAGAGACACAAAAATTTACTAAAGAAAAAAACTACTTAGAAAGCAAAAGGGGACAAGTGGAAAAAGAGAAAATCTTAATGAAGAAAATAATTCCTTAAAAATTAGAAATGGAGAAGTAGAAACCAATGACTCCATGAGACATCAAGAAACAATAACAATGGTCAGCTAGGTGACACAGTGGCTACAGCACCAGTCCTGGAGTCAGGAAGAAACAATAACAAAGCCAAAGGAAGGAAAAATAAAAGAAAATGTGGAGCATCTTATAAAAAGAACTAACCTGGAAAAGAGATTGAGGAGAAATAATTTAAAAATTGTTGGATTACTTGAAAGCCATGGTTTTAAAAATATTCTAAATATCATATTACAAGAAATTAGAGGGTAAACTAGAAATTGAAAGAATTCACTGAAAGAGATCCCAAAATGAAACTTCCAGGAATATTGCCAAATTCTACCATTGTCAAGTTAAGGAGAAAATATTACTAGTAAGCAGAAAGAAACAACTCAAATATAGTGGAACCATATTTCAACATTTAGTAGCTTCCACCTTAAAAGAATATAAGACTTGAAATGTGATATTCTAGAAAGGAAAAAAATGATTCCAAGTTTGAATAACATACCCCCAAAAATGAGAATAATCCTTCAGGAAACAAAATGGACATTTGAGCATTCCTGATAAAGACTAGAATTGAATTTCCAATATGGTATTCAAACACAAGATTTAGGAAAAGTATAAAAAGGAGAAAGATAAAGAGAAATCATAAAATCTTAAAAAGTTTTAACATTTTAAGATGATAAATGTAACTCCTAAGAAATTTATCATTATTAGGGCTAAGATGTCTACATTGACAAAGGACATAAATCTGATATTATTATGTTAGGATTATCTCAAAAAATGAATGGGTGAGAAAGATGGATGCACTAGAATAAAGGGAAAAGAAAAGGAAGAATGGAGAAAATTATCTTGTACTTTAAAGAGGTAAATAGGAAAGAGTTTTTGCAGTAAAGGGGGAAAAATTGGGTAGGAAAGCAATTCTTGAACTTTATTCTCATCTGAAAAGGTTCAAAGAGTGACAGAAAGAGATAGAGTGATATATATATATATATATATATATATATATATATATATATATATATACAAATATATGTGTGTACATTGTATATATAATTATGTATAGGTATATATATGCATGTAAACATATATACATCTATATGTATATATAGAGAAACACAATCACATGGGTATAGAAATTTATCTTAGGAGGGAAGAGGATGAGAAAAAAGGGGATAATTGATGGAATAGTAAATCAAGGAAACAAAATAGAGTTTTAGGGGGGATAGCGTTTAAAAAAAAGAAAGATAAGAATAAGAAAATATGACAAAGGAAAATCTACAATTGGTAATCATGAACTTACCTATAAAGAGAAGTAAATGATAGAATTGATGAGAAACCAAAATCCAACAATATGTTGTTCACAAGAAACCCCCTTGAAATAGAAGTTTACACATATAGTTAAAATAAGAGACTGGAGCAAAATGTATTGTGCTTCTGCTAAGGTTAAAAAAAAAGAAGGCAGAAGTAATCACGCCTCAGACAAAGTAAAAGAAAAATATACCTAATTAAAAGAGATAAACAGGGAAGTTACATTTTGCTAAAAGAAACCATAGATGATGAAATATTATGAAAATTAAACAGAACAGCATTCTTGAAGAAAGCTAAATGAATTATAGAAGAAACTAGACAGTAAAATTGTACCAATGGAAGATCTCAACTTTTCCCTTTCAGAACTATATAAATCTTACCATATAATAAAGAATAAAGAACTTAAGGACGTAAATAGAATTTTAGAAAAATTAGATATTATAGACCTCTGGAGAGAACTTAAAGGGAATACAAAAGAATGTATATTTTTCTCAGTTGCATATGACATCTTCACAAAAACTGGTCATGTATTAGAGTTTTAAAATCTTCAGTTAAGGGCCTTTGAAGCATAAAAATTCATTGGAAATTAAATAATCCAATCTTAAAGAAACAATTAATAATTTCATTAATGAGAATGACTTAAATAAGGCATATATCAAAATTTGTTGATTGCAGCCAAAGCAATCCTGGGGCTGCAGTGGGGTTTGTCTCTAAATACATACATCAATGAAAGAGAGAAAGAACAAATTACTGTATTGGAGATGCAGGTAAAAAAATGTATTTTTATATAAAAAGCATCTTGTCTAAATGCTTCAAAGTAGATACTAAAATTATTTGAAGCCCACATACACATCCATATATTCAGATTTTATATTCTATTTTCATTATGTAGACAAAGTATTTAAGCTTCACTCTTTGATCTTCCAGCGAATAAACTGGTTTTATTTCTTTAAATACAGGCTAATTCGACCTCCTTGATGTTCAAGGGACTCTCAAAAATCTTCAGTTTGGTAACTCTCAGCTTTCTTTATAGTCCAACTCTCACAGCCATACATTGCTGCTGGAAAAACCATAAGCTTTGTTATATGGTTTTTTTTTTAGCAAGGTGATATATCTCTGCCTTTTGGGGGTGTCCTAATTTGCCATTGCATTATTTCCAAGCATTTCATGACTACAGTCACCCTCTTCAGTGATCTTTGAGTCAAAGAATATAAAATCTGAATATATGGATGTGTATGTGGGCTTCAAAAATTTCAAACCATGTGATTGTGTTTTAAACTATTTTTAAAAGTTTGAACTATTCAAATTGATCAGAGATTTCTATAACTGAAATCTGAAAAAAAATTGTCAATAAAATGAACAAAAGATTTATTGCAATTATTAACTATAATCAATGTATATATCACACCAAATTTATTGAGCACTTTCTAGAGTACTAGGTAAGCAAAAATGGTTACTCTAGGGGCTGCTAGGTGGTTCAGTAGATAGCCCTGGAGACTGGAGGAGGATTAGAGTTCAAGTCCAGCCTCAGACACTTGATACTTACTAGCTGCATGATCTTAGATAAATCATTTAGTACCATTGCTTCACAAAAAATGTTAATACAATGGGAGGACATATCAGACTCAGGCAAGCAAATTCAAGATAACTTGAAAAGGGAAATGCACTAATGAATGGGAGCACTGAGTAAGGTTCTGAATAGGAGTTAGAGAGAAGAGGGAGGGATATACTCAAAATATGGAAGAGAGACTATTCAAATGTTAGTGCACTATGTGTATGTGTATAATCCTTACCTATAAAATAAGAATAAAAATAATTGTAGTATCTACTTTGAAGCATTTAGACAAGATGCTTTTTATATAAAAATCATCTTTATTGAATTTAATTTCAGTATTAATAAACAGAATAGGTGATATAATTTGAGAAGTTCTAGGAAAGATTTGTGAACAAATATGGTCATTATTGAAAGTAAAAGAAAAAATTGTTGAACTAATAAATAAAAGTATGAACTATTGTTTAATTTGTTTTCTTAAAAAAGAAAGTCAAATTAACAGTATAAATAATGAAAAAGGAAAATATTTTAAAACATTATAGAAGAGAGCTGTTTCTATCTGCTTATTGAATTGTCTAAATTTTGATATGTGAAATTATTTTTAAAATTTTGAATACTTGAAAGGCTTGATTTTTTTAATGTATAAGATGTACCCTTTTTCAAAAATTTGGGGTCTAAAAACTGGGAATGTTTTATACAGCAGTTGTAGATTTTTTTTACTTTTATTTCACACTTTTTTATGCTTGTTGTCTTTATGCTCATTTGTTACCTATATATTAGTTTATATTTTGCCATGTTCTGCCCAGAAATGGCTCAAAAGAGATTTTTGTACAGTGTTGAATTCAAGTTCAAAGTGATCCAGTTTGCAAAAGTGAAGGGAAATCATGCTGCTGAAGGTCAGTTTGGTGCTCCTAAAACTAAGCAAAAATCTGAGCCTAGCTATGGAAGAAGAAATCAGACTGAAAACACAGGGGCAGAAGAAGGTCATGAGACACAAGGCAGCCAAATGGCCTGAGTTACAGAGGGAAGTGAAGAGATACATTGAAGAGCAAAGGGCCAGTGGAATTCTTGAGTTTACAAAGATGGTTCAGAAGGAGGAAAGAAGAATTGCTGATGAACACAAAGTGACTGATTTCAAAGGACACAATTAGTGCTTCATGTTCATGAAATGAATGAACTAAGCATGCATGCATTCATGCACCAGACTTGCCCAAAGAAAGCTTCTGGTCAACCCCAGACCAGAGCCCAGGCAGGAGAGCAGGCAGAGCCTCTCCTGAGACAGTGATTCATCATGAAACACAAGTGAGGATGAGCTAATAGATGGGAGTTTTGACAGTGATAAGGAGTGTATGAATTTTATGATGAATAAACCTGAGTTCAATAACTTCATGTGGTATACCTTTTTCAAATTTTGGGCCCCAAAATTAAGGTATATCTTATACATGGGAGCGTCTTATACATGGGGAAATATGGTATACCACATATTAGTACCCAACAAAAAGAATTCAATATTTTTAAAACACATTTACTACAGATTGGGCAAAGTTGTATAACTACATCTATAATATAGTACTGATCAATCAAATATAATTTTTCTATTCATATTAACAAAGTAACATCAAGGTGGGATATCATTTCAGACATGAAAAGAGAGTAAGTTGAAGTAAACAATTAATCCTAGATAAAATTGTGAAGTAAGTCATTTGGTTTATATACCTATCATCTCCCTTTCAGCAAGTTTCCATTATTTCATCTTTTTATTCTTTCCATGTCCAATATTCTCAAGCTGTTTGACACTCAGACTTGATTTCACAAATCAATAACACTGTATTGTGAACTCATGTTTTACTACTATATCTTCCAAGGCATGTGTCCCAATAAAAGAGTCTGAAAGGGAAAAATTCCAAAGAAATTAGTCTCTAATAAATATCTCTCATGTAATTTAGATACTACACCTATCTTAGAAAAATCATATTAGTTCATAAATCTTTCCTAGAACCTCTCAAATTATATCACCTATTCTATTTATTAATACTGAAATTGAATTAAATAAAAATAATTTTTATATAAAAAGCATCTTGTCTAAAGTGTCTGACTGGAGACTTTCCTCATATTCTCACAGATTCAATTTTACTTTTCTCAGGTTTTCATTTGTCTGTGCATATATTTGTTTGTGTGTACATATACATATATATATATATATATATATATGTACATACATATTTGCTGAAAAGTAAAAAAATTAAAGTATTTATGGAGAGGGACTGTGCTAGAGGGACTTTTTTTCTTCTATATAAGTAAGCCTAAGGATGACTCCTTCAACTACCTATAACCATGCACTAATTTTCAGACTATACAATTCATATTGTTCTATTTAAAAAAGAAAATTCCAGCCAAGATGGTGGAGATAAGACACGCACTGTGATCAGTGCTCCTCTTTCCCCCTCAAAAATAATGTGAGAGAAACCTCAATTCAATGAACAAAACCCAGAAAGAGAAGCTAGAAGAACACCTACCAAAAAAGGTCAGTCTCAGGGGACCATGGGTGAACTGGGAGATGAGAGCAAAGGATCAGCATGGGGACAGCATTTGGGGGAAGACAGAGGGACAGTCTTAGCCATAGAGACTTCAGTAAGTGGCTAGTATGAGATCCAGATCCAACTTTAGCTATGGAGTCTTTGGCCTGAGGGAGAAGAACTACAGGAGGGTGATTTCCAGCACAGTCTCAGAGCACACCTGGAGAACAACCAGCTGGGCCAAGGACCTGAGCTCATGAGCTCCAAACTTTCAGCAGAGCCCTTTGCCTAGAACAAACAATAAACAACCCACACCCATCATCCCCTCAAGGCAATAGAGCTCATTCAACTGAAAGAAATTAACTCCCTCTCCAGGGCCAGCCCAGTGTTTGAGGTCAACTCAGACCCTGCTGCTGAATTGACCTCAAACACTCCAGAGAAAGCATCCAGCACCCCCTACAGGCTGGCCCTTGGAATTACTAAGACAAGAGAACAAAGGCTAGGATCTTTAAAAGTAAACCTCTGAGACCCTGCTCCCCCCCAACACAAGATCCTAGAAAGATGAAAACAGGAAAGAGAAAAGGGGGGGGGGGGGGGCATGGAGAAATACTTAGAAGAGATAGACTCTAACCCAGAGAGATCTAGCACTGCTGAGGAGAATATGAATTAGTCTAGAGCCCAGAAAGACTTCCTAGAGGAAATCAGGAAGGAATTTAGAAAGCAATTGGAAAAATTGGGAAAAGAAAGTCAAGAGAAAATTAACACATTGCAAGAGAAAAGTAATATCTTGCAACAAGAAAACAAATCTTCAAAAAATAAAATTGGGCAAATACAAAATAAGAATAACTTTCTCAGCTCATCAATTGGGCAAATGCAAAACAAAAATGATTCTCTCAAAACTACACTTGGGCAAATAGAAAACTCCTTCAAAAACAGAATTGACCAACTGGAAAAGGAGTTGCAAAAGATAAATGAAGAAACATCTTCTTCTCTAAAAAAAAAGAATGGAATCATCATAAACAAATGACTTCATAAAACAACAATATTGTCTTAAACAAAACCAAAACATCTAAAAAATAGAAAAAAATTTAAAATACCTCATCAGCAAAATCACTGATCTCCACAATAGATCAAGAAGGGACAACCTGAGAATAATTGGCCTTCCTGAAAATATTGAAGAGAAAAAAAAAAAAAAGCCTGGACTTAATATTACAGGAGTTAGTAATGGAAAATTGCACTAATATCATGGAATCAGAAGGTAAAATAGTTATTGAAACAATACATCGATACCCTCCAGAAAGAGATCATAAAATGAAAACACCAAAGAATGTTGTGGCCAAATTCCAGAACTATCAGATAAAAGAAAAAAGCCTACAAGCAGAAAAAATTTAAATACCAAGGAGCCACAGTAAGGATTACTCAGGACCAGGCCACAGCAACATTAATGGATTGAAGAGCCTGGGATGAGATATTCCAAAGAGCAATGGAGCTTGGAATGCAGCCAAGAATTCACTACCTGGGAAAGCTGAGCCTTCTATTCCAGGGGAAAAAGAGGGACATTTAATGAAATGGGAGACTTAATAGATTTCATGATGAAAAGACTAGAACTAAATCAAAAATTAGGACATCAAACAAGAAGAAAAGGTTAATAAACAACAACTGCTATCCAATAAGATGAAACTGGCTATATACCTACTTGGGAGAAAGAGTCTCATAAAGCTTGAGAATTGTAACTCTATTAGAGAGAAGATAGATAGATAGATAGATAGATAGATAGATAGATAGATAGATAGATAGACAGACAGATAGATAGCCAGAAGTAATGGACATTCATAACTTTTCTGTGACTTGGATAGAATGATTTAAAAACAATATCTCTTTAAAGGGGAGGCAGTAAAGAGAAGGGCAGTTGGAGAGAGACTAAATGGGGTAAATCTCATTATATCAAGAGGTACAAAAGACATATTGTAATTGAGGGGAAGAAGGGAGGAGGTGAGAACCACCTGAATCTTCATCTCATCAGACTTGGTGAAAAGCTAACTTTAGACACACTTAAGCAAGTTAAGAAATTTATCTTGCCTTTCAAACATTAAAAGGGGAAAAGGGGAGGGGAAAAGGAGGGGGAGGAAAAGGGTAACTAACAGAAAGAAGGGAAGAAAGGGAAAAGGGAAAGGGGAAAAAGTGGAGGGGGGTTGATATCAGAGGGTAAACACACTGAAGGAAGCAGTATTCAGAAACAAAACACTGGGGAATATGGATAAAGAGGATAAAAGGAAAATATAAACAGAAGGAAGATGGCATGTAGGGCAATAAAGAGTTAATAATTATAACTTTGAATGTGAATGGGATGAACTCTCCCTTAAAATGTGAGCAGGATCACAGAGTGGATTAAAAACCACAATCCTACAATATGCTACTTACAAGAAACTCACTTGAAGCAGAGAGATGCATATACAGTAAAGGTAAAAGGTTGGAGTAAAATATATTTTGATTAAGTTGAAGTTAAAAAAGCAGGGGTAGCAATCCTTATCTCAGACAAAGCAGCTGCAAAAATAGATAGCATTGAAAGAGATAAGAAAGGAAACTATATATCCACCCAAAAGGTATCATAGAAAATAAAGTGATTTCAATACTGAATATATATGCACCCAATGGTATAGCATCCAAATTCTTAGAGGAAAAGTTGAAAGAACTACAGGAAGACAGAGACAGCAAAAATCTACCAGTGGGAGACCTCAAGCTCCCACTCAGATTTAGATAAATCAAATTATAAAATAAACAAGAAGGAAGATAAGGAGATAAATAGATTGCTAGAAAATATAGAAATGATAGAACTATGCAGGAAATTGAATGGGGATAGAAAGGAATATACTTTTTTTCTGCAGTGCATGACAATTACACAAAAATTAATCTTGTACCAGAACATGAAAACCAAATGATCAATAGCAGAAAGGCAGAAATAGTGAATATATCTTTCTCAGATCATAATGCGATAAAAATCATAAGCAATACTGGGCATGGGAGATATAAACCCAGAACTAATTGGAAACTAAATAACCTCATTTTAAAAAATGAGTGGATCAAGTAGCAAATTATAGAAAGAATTAATTATTTCATCTGAGATAATGACAATAATGACACAAGACACCAAAACCTATGGGATACACTCAAGGTGGCTGACAGAGTATTATATTATATCTTTAAATGTTTACATGAATAAATTAGAGAAAGAAGAAATCAAGGAAGTAAATATGCATTTAAAAATTAGAGAAAAAAACAAATTAAAAACCCCCAATTAAATACCAAATTAGAAATTCTAAAAATTGAAGAAGAAATTAATAAAAGCAAAAGCAAAAAACTATTTAACTAATAAATAAAACCAAAAGTAGGTTTTATGAAAAAAAAGCAATAAAATTGATAAACCTCTGGTCAATTTGATTTAAAAAAAGAAAGAAGAAAACCAAATTGCTGGTATCATAAATGAAAAAGGTGAACTCACCACCAATAAGAAGGAAATTAAAATAATAATTCAGAATTGTTTTGCCAAACTATATGCCAATAAATCTGACAATCTAAGTAATATGGATGAATATTTACAAAAATATAAGCTGCCCAGATTAAATGAAGAGGAAATTAAAAACCTAAATAACCCTATCTCAGAAAAAGAAATTCAATAAGTCATCATTGAACTCCCAAAGAAAAAAATCTCCTGGGCCAGATGGATTCACAAGTGAATTCTATCGAACAATTAAGGAACAACTGGTTCCAATTCTTAAATAAACTCTTTGGAAAAAGAGGTGAAGATGAACTCTGCCTAACTCTTTCTATGATGTCAATATCGTGCTGATACCTAAACCAGGAAAAGTTTAAACAGAGAAAGAAAATTATAGACCTATCTCCCTGAAGAATAAAGATGCCAAAATCTTAAAGAAAATCATAGCAAAATGACTGAAAGAAGTTATCACTAGGATAATACATTAAAATCAAGAAGGATTTATTCCAGGAATGCAGGGTTGGTTCAATATTAGGAAAACTGTTAGTATAATTAATTATATCAATAACATACCTTTCAGAAATCATAAGATTATATCAATAGATGCTCAAAAAGCTTTTGATAAAATACAGCACCAATTCCTACTAAAAACACTAGAAAATTTAGGAATAAATGATTTGTTCCTTAGAATAATCAGTATCTGTCTGAAATCATCAACAAGCATTATATACAATGTAGATAGATTTGAGGCATTCCCAATAATATCAGGGGTGAAACAAGGATTCCCATTATCACCACTAATATTCAATATAGTATTAGAAATGTTATCCTTCAGCAATAAGAGAAGGAAAAAATTGAAGGAATTAGAATAGGAAAGAGGAGACAAAACTCTCACTCTTTGCAGATGACATGATGGTATACCTAGAGAATCCCAAAAAGCCATCTATAAAACTACCAGAAATAATTAGCAACTTTAGCAAAGTAGCAAGATATAAAATAAACCCTCATAAATACTCAACATTTCTATATATGACTAGCAAGATGCAGCAGAAATAACTAGAAAGAGAAATCCCATTCAAAGTAACCTCATTAAAAAAAAAGACTTCTAAAAGGGGCGGCTAGGTAGCATAGTGGATTAAAGTACAAGCCTTGGAGTCAGGAGTACCTGGGTTCAAATTCGGTCTCAGACACTTAATAATTACCTAGCTGTATGGCCTTGGGCAAGCCACTTAACCCCATTTGTCTTGCAAAAAAACCTTTAAAAAAAAGACTTCAAAGTAACCTCAGACAAAATAAAATACCTGGGAGTCTACCTGCCAAGGCAGACTCAAAAACTTTTTGAAAACAATTACAAAACTCTTCTCACATGGATATATAATCAGATTTAAATACAAATTAAGTAAAAATGGTTAAGAAATAGAGTCATGGATCAGTGGAATAGACTGGGTACAATAGCTGGAAAGGATTATAGTAATCTGTTGTTTGATAAACCCAAGAGTCCAGCTATTGGGATAAAAACTCTCTCTTCAATAAAATCTGTTGGGAAAATTGGATGGAAATATTATGGAAGAAACTTAGATTAGACCAATTCCTCACACCCTATAACCAAGATGAGATCAAAATGTATATAGGATTTAGACATAAAAAAAAACAATATTATAAGCAAACTAGAAGATCAAGGAGTAATTTACCTGTCAGATCTATGAAAAGGGAAACAACTTATGACTAAGAAAGAGGTAGAGAACATCATTAAAAACAAACTAGATAATTTTGATTACATTAAATTAAAAATCTTTCTCACAGACAAAACCACTATAACCAAGATAAAAAGAAATGTAGTAAATTGGGAAACAATTTTTGCAACTAGTATTTCTGACAGATGATTTACTTCTAAAACATACAGAGAACTGAGTCAAATTTTCAGAAAAACAAGCAATTCCCTAATTGACAAATGGTCAAAGGATATGCAGAGGCAATTTTCAGCTGAGAAAATCAAAGCAACCCATAGTCATATGAAAAATTGCTCCAAATAATTACTTATTAGAGAAATGCAAATTAAAGCATCTCTGAGATCCCACCTCACACCTCTCAGACTGGCCAATATGACCAGAAAGTACAGTGATCAATGTTGGAAGGGATGTGGGAAATCTGGGACATTAATACATTGTTGGTGGAGCTGTGAACTCATCCAATTGATGGACAACAATTTGGAATTATTCCCAAAGGGAAACAAAAATGTGCATATCCTTTGATCAACAATACCATTAGGTCTATACCATGAAGAGATGAAAAAGGGTAAAAACATCACTTGTACAAAGATATTGATAGCAGCCCTGTTTGTGGTGGCAAAGAATTGGAAATTAAGTGAATGTCCAAATGGGAAATGGCTTAACAAACTGTGGTATATATGTGTGTCATGGAACATTATTGTGCTATTAGAAACCAGGAGGGATGGGAATTCAGGGAAGCCTGGAAGGATTTGCATGAACTAATGCTGAGGGAGATGAGCAGAACCAGAAAAACACTGAATACCCTAACAGCAACATGGGAGTGATGATCAGTCTTGATGGACTTGCTCATTCCATCAGTGCAACAACCAGGAATAATTTTGGGCTGTCTGCAATGGAGAATAGCATCTGTATCCAGAGGAAAAAAATATGAACTTTGAGCAAAGGTCAAAGGCTATTACCTTCAAATTAGAAAAAAACAGTATCTTATTATGTTATTTTACTATCTCATACTTTATTTTTCTTCCTTAGGGATATTTATCTATACATTCAACTGAGATCAATGTATAACATAGAACCAATGTAAAGACTAACAGAATGCCTTCTGTGGGGGTGGGAGGAGGGAAGTAAGAATGAGGGGAAAAATGTAATACAAAAATAAATAAAAATCTTTCAAAAAATTAGAAAAAGAGAAAAGAAAAAGAAAAAACTGCCAATTTTCTAAAAAAGTAGATTTCTAAGACTAAAAGGAGAGTCATTTGTTTACATTAGAAAAACTATATGTTTCTTAGAAATCAGGAAGAGTTCCCTTAAAGATAAGGAGGAGAGTAATTTCTTTTCTTTATAATTTATTTACTTTCACATTTCTACAATGTTCTTGTTGTATAAGTAAGCCCCCCCTCCACCCACAAACTTAGAGAACCTCAAGTAAAAAAAAGTGAGCAGAAAAACAAGCGTACTTCAGTCTGTGTTCAGATACCATTGGCTCTGTCTCCGGGACGGGTTGCATTCTTTGTCTGAAGTCCATCAGAAAAGTTGCTTTCATATTTTTTCCCACAGTTGCTGTTGTTAACTGTATTTCCCTCCTTTCTATTCCTTCCCACTCTCATTTATCATATTCTCTCTCTCTCTCTCTCTCTCTCTCTCTCTCTCTCTCTCTCTCTCTCTCTCTCCTTTTACTGTCTCTCCTCAAAAGTGTATTGTATCTGACTGCTATCTCCCATGATCTCCCTTCTCTTCTGTCACCTACACTCCCCTCCACCTCTCCCCCTGCCCCCTTCTCCCATCCATTTCCTTTCCTTTTTCTCTCTATAGTAAGATAAATTTCTAAACCCTATTGAGTGTGTATGCTATTTCCTCTCTGAGTCACTTATAATGAGAATGAAGGGTCCCTCATTCCCCCTCACCTTCTCCCCTCCCACTTCATGGAAAAAGACTTTTCTTGACTCTTTTACATAAAATATCTTAGCCCATTCTACCTCTCCTTTCCCTTTCTCTCACTCCCTTTTCATCCATTGACTACATCTTTATAATATACTACATTTTCATATTCAGTTCCCTCATCTTGTCTGTATAGGCTCCTTCTAAAAAATAAATGAGAAGATTCATATGAGTTATCAGTATCTTCTTCCCATGTAGGAATATAAACAGTTCAATATCATTAACCCCCTAATAATTAACCTGTCCCGTCCACCTATGTTTCACTAAAACTCCTGTATTTGAAGATCAAACTTTCTGTTCAGCTCTGAATAGAAACTTTGAAAGAGTATGTTCAGTTTTTGTAGGTAGTTGATTTTCTATTGTAATCTGAACTTTTTGCCTTCCAGTGCTCTATCCACTGCACCCTCAATTTCTATTTTACCCTCTGATTCCAGGATATCAGGGCCATTTTTCATGGAAAATTTCTGGAAAAAGGAAGCTTGGGCTCTTTTCCTGGTCATGACTTTCAGGCAACCCAATAATTTTTAAATTATCTTTTCTAGATCTATTATCCCAGTCAGTTGTTTTTTTCCAATGAGATATCTAACATTGTTTTTTTTATTGGTTTTGTTTTATTATTTATTGATTTCTCACAAAGTCATCAGTTTCCCTTAGCTCCATTCTACATTTGAAGGAGTAATTTTCTTCAGAGAACATTTTTATCTCCTTTTCCATCTGGCCAATTTTTCTTTTTTAAGGCATTCTTCTCCTCATTGATTTTTTGGACTGCTTTTTCCATTTGACCTAAACTGGTTTTTAAAATGTGATTTTCTTCAGTATTTTTGGTATCTTCTTCACTAAGCTGCTGACTTGGTTCTCATGATTTTCCTTCATTGTTCTCATTTCTCTTCCCAATTGTTCCTTTACCTTCCTTATTTGCTTTTTGAAGTCTTCCATAATCTTAAACCAATTCCTATTTTTCTTGGATTTTACTTTGGATACAGAAACTTTGACTTTTCCATCTTCTGAGTGTGTATTTTGATCTTCCATGGGACTAAAGTAATTATCTATGGTCATATTCTTTTTCTTCTGTTGTTTGCTCATTTCCCCAGTCTATGAGAGACTCTGACCTATAGATGATCACTCTGCCCTGGAACTGTGAGGAAGGTCCCTTATCTGGTAAGACAAATATGGGAGCCAGACTGTGACCTGGATCTGAGTATGGGCACAGCAATAGGGTCCTGTCCCAGGCAGAACAGAGAGATCTCTGTAATCTCTCCTGACCCTTTTACTGTCTGTTGACTGGGTTCTCTGGAAGCAGGTGCTGGATGGCTCCACAGGTTCCCAGGGAGTATAGCCACTCCCTGGGAGTGGCTGAGACCTGTACTAACTTGGACTCTGAGCTCACTCTGGTATAACAGAGTTTTCCCACTGATTTTCCAAGTTGTCCTTGGCAATCATTAGTCTGGGAGGTCTGGAAACTGCCCCCTACCACAGATCCAGGAGCCTCCAAGGACCCAGATGCTCCAGGCTGTTTCTGGAAAGCTGGAGCTTGTTTGTTTTTATGCAGCAGCCCCAGTTGCATTGCAGCTCTTTCTAATCCCAATGAAATAGTTCTTTCCCATTGATCTTCCAAGTTATCTTAGAAAAAATTATTTCACTCAGTACTTCTACAGGTTCTAGAATTGGGTTAGAGTCATAATTTTATGGCATTTGGAGTGTTCTGGGGAAGAGCTTCTGGGAATTCCTGCCTCCAATAATTTCTTTTTTTTTTAGGTTTTTTTGCAAGGCAATGGAGTTAAATGGCTTGCCCAAGGCCATACAGCTAGGTAATTATTTAGTGTCTGAAGCCGGATTTGAACTCAGGTACTCCTGACTACTGAGCCGGTGCTCTATCCACTGCACCACCTAGCCGCGCAGTTAATTTCTCTTTAAAAAATCAGTCTTTAAATGTTTTTTTACTAAGATAGCTAGCTCAACAGAGACTCAATAGACAACCTGTTCAGGTTCTCCATAAGTATTTCAAAAAAATTTGTACTAGACTGACTGCTTTTTAAAATTCAATAACAAAGTACAGAGTATTACTTCATTCATGCTAGAATGTCACAGAAAGTCATCCAGGAACCCACAGACACTAAGAAAGGAAGCTCCTAAAGCAAAGTCAGTGGGAACAAAGGATTATTAGAGACTAGACACCTGCAATCTGAAGGTTCTGCTTACAAAGATTGTAAGAACAATGGATAGTCTTCTATGGGAGGTCTTTAAGGTGATCAGAAAGCCCCAAGGTAAGAACGTTGAAATTCTTAGCCATCAGCAATCAGAAATGGTGAAATAGCGGACAGCTAGGTGGTGCAGTGGATAGAGCATTGGCCCTGGAGTCAGGGGTACCTGCTTTCAAATCCGGCTTCAGACACTTAATAATTAACTAGCTGTGTGGCCTTGGGCAAGCCACTTAATCCCATTGCCTTATAAAAAAATTTTTTTTTAAAGTGGTGAAATAGAAGCACTTAGATTATCACAGCCCAGATCCAAAGGTTCAGAAGTCTTCAAAATTCTGTCCATAGTCTCTAAACAAGTCCTGAAGATCCAGACATCTATACTTCAAAGATTTGATGGATGGAGATTAACTCTTGGAAGTAGAAGTCAATGTAAAAACAGAAGGAACCCAGGGAAAGATCACTAGAAAAAAATTGGTATACTCTATGCAAGAATTAGATTCCTTAAGAACTACAATAAATCAAAGAGACTCCAAAAGCCAGCAAGAAATCAAAATTACAACACAAGAAAGATGAGAAGAAAATGGAAGATATTTGATGTTAAAAAATCATGAACAGGAAAATAGACAAAGAGGGATAATTTTAAATTTATTCTACATTCTGAAAGCCATAATTAAATAAAATAAAAAGGCTGGACACTATTTCAAAAAATTCATACATGAAAAATGCCCAGATCCATCAGAATCGATCCATCAATTGATCAATCAATAAACATTTATTAAGTACTTACTGGGTGCCAAGCATTGTGCTTAGTACAGGGGATACAAAAAGAAGCAAAAAAAAATCAACCTTTCCCTTAAGAGCTTTATAATCTAATGGGGAGTAAGGAAGTATACTATATACAGGATAGATAGAATAAAAAGGAAATAATTCAAGTATCTAGGAACAACAAATACAAGGAAATAAAGTTAGGATCACATAAAATCAAACAGCCTCTGCTATAAGTGAGAAATCCCAAAATACAGTATTCCAAAAGGAAAAAGTAGATACTGAAACTTAAGTTTGTAAAGCTGAGTATAGTAAGAAGCAGGGAGAACAGGAGGAGGTGGGGAGTTAAGAATGTGCCTTTAATAAAACAGAGGACTTTCAAGCATTTCTGATGAAAAGGCCAGCATAAAGTAGAACTCTGAAATGAAGCAAAAGACTTCCAAGAAACCTAGAAAGATAAATTTCTTCGAACAATTGGAAAAAGTTATAACTAAAGAAATACTAATATTGTTGAATAAATAAACATCCTTTTCAAAATCTTAATTACTCCAAAGGGTACTGAGAAATGTGGTTGAACTGATTCTGATGTTGACATTTGAAAAGGAGAAAGACAAAAGAAGTTAAAAGGAATACACTTGTGTAAGAAGGAGGAACTTGCTATTTATTATCAATGAGATTATGAGAAAGAAGAATATATAAACATAAGAAAGAGAAAAAGGAATAGGCATCATATGAACATAACTTTATTTGAAATTGACAAAGGAGGGTAGAATATATTTATATATATATATATATATATATATATATATATATATATATATATATATATATATAAAACTCAATAGGAAAACAAGCAATGAAAGTGAACAGGAATAAAAGAAAGCAAATACTATAGTGAAAATAGTCACAAGCATAACAAACTACATGATGCTGAAGAATATTACAGGTAGGGGAAGAAATAGAATCTAAGAGATTGGTAAAGATTGCCTCTTAGATATTTAGGAGATAGTTGGATCTATCATGGTATAATGAAATTGTCCTCTAATAAATAATAAAAGAAACAATTCAGAGAATCCTGGGTAGTTTATATATAAAAAGACATAAAGTAAACAGAATCAGAAAACAATTTATGCAAGGAAAAGAATCTTATAAATATGAGACTTAATAACTATGTTAAAAATAATGATCAACTATATCTCCAGAGGATCTTTGATGAAGTATGTTACTCATATTGTAACAGATAGTTAACGGACACAAAGTGAGGTGATATGAATTTTTGTTTATATTCATATTATGGATTTTTTTTGCTTGATTGAATGAATTTCTTATAAAGTTTTTCTTTTTGATTTTCTTCCTTTGTATTGGTTTTTAGGAATGGGGAGGGGAGGCAGGAGAGGCTAACAATAATGATATCAAAAAATGATCTCTACTTCAGCACTATTTTTAAAATGCACAGACATAAAAGGACAATGGAAATTCAGAAGAAAGTTGAGATATTGGATAATTTGAAAAGAATTATTATACTTTGCTATATACTATGTTATAAAAAATAAGCAATATACAATACTAAACTCATAATCTCATTGAGAATTTTTTTTAGGTTTTGTTGCATATATATGGTTTTTTCTACATATATTTTTTAATTTTTAAAGGTTTTTCAAAAGCTTTCTTTGAGAATAAACAATGTAATATTTCTAAGGTAAATGTTTGCCATTTTATATTTAGTTATAAGTATACTTATATTTATAACTATGTCTACTTATATTCAATGATTTATTTAGGAAAACAATGATTAATACACAATATCCATGTAATCTGAGTTGTACATTTTTCATTAATTTGATCATCCAAATAGGACTTTCTACATTTGACAGGGACTTTGAAAGTTTAAGGCAAAAATACATGTCAGTTTAAAAAAAAAGAAGAAACAAATGCCTTGCTAATTATATGGACCTGTCAACTCATCATTTCCAAAATGATGTGAACCTGTCTATATCAGCTCATTTTGTATGACTCTTATTTATGCCCTTCCCAAAGGTATATCTAATGTGGTGGAGGACTTTTGTCTGATGCTTTGAGGGTATTAGAGAAGCACTCTGTTATCCACTTGAAACTGCTACATGCCTAATTCATATTCTCTTTTTAACATATCTTTTGGTATATCTTACTTCTAATCTTTAGAGTCCTTCGTTGTTTAAACATTTCATCTTGCTAACACTCATCTTGTGATTTTCCTTTGCCTTCTGTTTGATGCTAATTTTCAATTATTTAATGTTGGTTGTATTTATCCTACTGAAAAGAGCAAAAGAATATTTCTACTTTTTAAAAAATGGAACTTTACTTTCATAGGAAGTTAAAGAAGTTTTACAAAGGATAATCCAGAAGCAATATAGCAAAATCTCCTTTTCAACTCTGAGCTCAATTTGTTGATCATCTGTACTTTCTGTTCAGGTGGGACTTATTAATGAACAAGCTCTATAGGTCATCAATACAATGCATGCTGAAATCTGACTAACAGATATTATTTAATCTTTTGATCTTTCCTGTGTAGATTAATAGGTCAGTTTTCTTTGTATAATTACTCATACCTTCCAGGAACCCCTGCAATGCTCTGGTGTTCTATTCTTTCACTATAATCTTTTGCTGAAACAGGAGTAACCACCAAGATATCTTAACCTAATAAAACTCCTTCTGTAAAGTATGGAAAACACTCAAATATTTGTTGATCTAATTTGGGGAAATTATCCATTTTTTGAGTTTCATCATAGTTTACCAGCATATTCTATTAAATTTGCTCCTTTTTTCCTTTCAAGAACCCCTTTCAACAATAGCAAAAAAAAATTGTTGTGAAACCCCATGCTAATTTAATGTACTATTAATAATATTTTTAAAGATTTATTCACTTAGTGCTTATAAGAGCTACAGTGGAAATGTTTGTCCCAAAAACTCCAAATTAGAATTTCTATCATATATTGTAAAATATAAAAATTTATATTCTACCTATAATTATAAAAATTAATTATATTAATTATATAAATATATACAAATATTTGGTGGAATATTCTATAAAAAATCAGTAATACAGGAAGTATGGCAATATTATATATTATATTATACTAATCTTTTATTTTATAAATGCTATTGAATATAAAGAACATTTTAATGAAATGTTACAATTTGGAAAATATTTTTGTATTGAACTTTATTATTTGAATAGCAATTTGAAATAACTAGATTAGTACCAAACATACATGATCTTTAATCTGGCTACACTTATTGAGTTAATTTCTATATTGTGATTTAAAATAAGTAGAAAGTAGAAAATGCTCACTCATATAAATATGTGGCAGAAAAGAGAAGGAAGAAGAATGTTTTAGACTTACTGAGAAGAATCCCTCAAGGGGCAGAGCCAAGATGGCAATGGGAGAAGAGCTTTTCCTAAGTGTTCTCTCCATAATATTTCAAAAATCATAAAATTATGACTCTAACTAAATTTTCAAGAGACAGAAACCACAGAGGGATCCAGTGAGACAATTCTCCAGACCAAGGTAACCTGGAAAATAGTGGAAAGGTTCTGCTCCATAGGATTACAGGGATGGCCTGCCTGAGTGAAGGACCTTCAGCCTCTAAGAGGCAGCCCCAGGGGGCTGGAAACTGTGGCTCACTACAGTGGGGGCAGTTTTCCTGACCTACACCCCGGGGAGATCTTGGAAGATCAAGGAGTGGGGGGGGACCCTCTGCCAGAGCAAGAGTGTGAAGCCAAGTCCTCAGGGCACTCAGCCAGGAACATGGGTGACTGTGACAACCCAGATCCAGGAAATGGAAGAAGGCGGAGCTGGTAAGCAGGAGCCCCAAGGCAACTGAGCCTTGAGTGCTCACCCTACCAAGGGTAGGGTTGTGGAGAGAGACTTCCAAGGTCTGTCCTCTGTACCTGGAACAGGATTCTGGGGCTCTGACCACATTCAGATACTGAGGGGGGAATGAGGGAACCTTCACCCCCATAGAACAGCAGGGCTTCCCCCCACCTCATCCTTGTAGCAGAGGAGTATGCTTGTGGTCATTCACAGACCAGGAAGGAAGACAGAGCTTCACACACTAAGATCCTTGTTGGGGGGGGGGGGTCCCAATAATACTCAAAAGCTCAGGGAACATCCCAAAACCAGGCACAGACTGGGGAAATGAGTAAACAGAGAAAAAAGAGGCACACGTTGTCCATGATCTGTAGAAAGATAAAAATACTTAATCTGAAGATGAGGAAGTACAAGCTACTGCAAAGGGAAAATATTACAAGCAGCCAGAAGGACACAATTCAAATATCATGGAGCTGCAGTCAGGATCAGACAGGACTTAGCAGCAACTACATTAAGGGCTCATAGGGCTTGAAATATAATATTCCAGAAGGCAAAAGAGCTCAGAATACAACCAAGAATCAACTACCCAGCAAAACTGAATATCCCCTTCCAGGAAAAAAGATGGACTTTTCAATGAACCAGAGGAATTGCTCCTGTTGAAACAACCAGAGATGAATAGAAAGTTTGATCTTCAAATGCAGGACTCAGGTGAAGCATAGAGAGTGGAGGAGAAGGGTAAAATATGAGGGACTTAATGATGATGAACTACATGTATTCTTGCATAGAAAAATGATACTGATAATACTCATATGAAACCTCATTTAATAGAGCAGGTAGAAGGAGCTTTTATAGATGAAGCATAGGAGAAAGTTGAATTTGAAGATATAATATATTGCAAAAATGGAGTCAATGGCTAAAAAGGAAATGCATTGGGAGTAAGAGAAAGGAAAGGTGGAATAGGCTATGATATTTCATATAATAAGATTCTTTTTATTGCAATGATATGGAAGGGAGGAAAGTGAGGGGGAATGAGGGAACCTTCACTCTCATCAAAGGTAGCTCCTAGAGGAAACAGCATATATACTCAATAGGGTATAGATATCTAGAGTAAAAAAGAGAGAAGGGGGATGAGGGGAAGTGGGGGATGTGAGTGATGGAGAGAGGGTAACTGTGGGTGGGGGGAGTGATCAGATATAACACATTTTATTTTTTACTTCTTACAAGCGACTGGGATTGGATGGCCTGTCTGGGACCACAGGGCCTGGTGGCTGTTAGGCCTTAGGGGTGGCATGTGGACTCAGAGCCCCTTGGCCCCAGGACTGGGGATCTGTCTGCTGCCCCACCCAGCTACCCTACAGCACATTTAAGAAGAGGGACAGAGTAAAAGGAGAGAGAAAATATAGTAAATGGTAGTGGGGAGGTATGAATGAAGGGAGTTGCAATCAGCAGTGGCAATGGTGGAAAAATATGGAAGAAGCTTTCGTGATGGACTTATCATAAAGAATGTGATCTACCCATGACAGAGCTGATGGTGTTAGAACACAGAATGAAGCACATTTTTTTATTTTTTTCTCTTCACTTTATTGCTCATGATAGTCTATATTTGGGGGGGGCATTATGTTTACTCTTAAACAAGAATATTTTAGTAGTGTATTAAAAAACCCATCATTTGTATAAAAAATAAATATAGGCTTATTGAAACATTAAAAATTTTATATAAGTTTTAGACAATCTATCAGTGAAAATTAGTTCCTAATTATGTATAAATTTTTAACTTTTCTACTGGCAAATGATAAGGACTATGTTTTCATTTGCAAATATTGCTTTTATTTTTTAGAAATGTCAATATATACATCCCAAACTGCATTAATATTTCTACAAATACCAAAAAAACCTTTGGTAAAATGCATTTATCTACATTTAAAAAAACTCAAAACTTAGGCATAGAAAAATCTTTTTAAAAAATGATATAAAATATCTAAAAACAAAAGCTAACATTAATGAAAAAATGTGGAAAAATTAGAAACACTAGAATAGAAGATGTTATGTGCCAGAAGTATCAGCTATTACAATTATCTCATTCAATTCATCACCTCTTACTCCAGTGGTTACAGGTCAGGATCTTTTCTCCAATAACTGTAAGAATAACAATTCCCTTCACCCACTCATCAACTCATTTTCTGTCTAACTCCTTGTGGGAAAAGGCATTCATCCAGCACAGCAAATGGTTCTTTCAGAAAGAAATCTGAAGCTATCCATAGAAATAATACTAAAGAATACTGAAAGACTAAAGCATTTTCATATGCTAAATGTCCCTGGATCTTTCTGTCTAACTCACAGCTAAAACTTCCTGTATTTTTCCCACATTAATTTATGAATTTCTTAAAAGCTGAGACTGTAGGGCAGAGCCAAGATGAAGTTAGCAACTTTACTAAGCTCTTCTAATTCACTCCTCTAAGCAATTTTTTAAAAGAACATCAGACTAAATTCTGAGTGAGATAACTAACAGAAAGTAACACAGAATCACTTTTTCAGTGTAGGGCAGCTTAGGAGGACATGAAGGAAGGTCTGTGAACAGGATGGTAGGAACTGACCTTGATATGCCTTGCCAAAAGTGCTGCAAGTCAGGGGACTGAAAAACAGAAGTGACAGCAGCTGTTAGTAGTGATAATACAGGAAGTGCCCAGGGTCAGTAGATTGAACACCTGATTAGAAAGATTCTAGATGGACCTCTCTGCTTACATTAGGTACAAGAATTATTAGCCATTTTGAAATTCCATCACAAAGAATCAGATTCTAGGTCACAATTCTAAAGTGCAGTCATAGGAGAGCAAGGTTTCTCCTTATATAAGAAACAGAGTCTACAACGAAAAGGCAATAATAAAACTGCAACACAGTTTGGAAGCAATTGAAGACTTAGCAGTCAACAGACCTAGTTTTGAAAAAAGTAGGACATAAAAATCTGAAACTCAGGTCAATTACTGCCCTTTAATCAAAAAATGAGTAGAGAACTACTGTAATAAAATCTAAAGGCAAGGAATATTCTAGAAATAAGAACAAACAACAGTAACTTGAAAATAAAGAGTTACTATGGTGACAGGGAAGTTCAAGACATGAACTCAAATGAAGAAAATGATATGAAAATACCAAAAGCAAAAGAATAAAGAAAAATGCATATTGGACCCAAAACAAACTATAATTCCAAGAAAACATGTAAAATTTCCTGTCAAGTGCTACTTTGGCTGCATTTCACAAGACTTGATATATTGAGTCACTGTAGATATTATCTTAACAATATTAATGATTATTTCTATGATTTGTTCTTTACTTACTCATTCTTTAAGGTTCAATTATCTAATTTCCAATTAATTTGTAATCTGTGCTTCCAAGGTCCTTTATTGAATGTAGTTTTTATTGTTTGATGATCCTAAAGGGGGAACATTTCATGTTTCTGCTTCTCTCCATTTGTTTGTGTTATGAAATATATGGTCAGTTTTTGTAAAAGTTCTACATATATCTTGAGAAAGATGTACTCTTTTATATTTCCATTAATTTTTTGACTTATCTATTATATCTAACTTTTCTAAAGTTCTTTTCATCCCTTTGCTTCTTTTTAAGGTTAGATTTATTCATATAAGAAGGAATAAATTGAGATCTCCCCCAGTATGATTATTACTATTTATTTCTTCTAGTAAATAAATTAACATTTATTTTAAACATATGGACACTATGCTATTCGTTTATACATGGACAGTATTGATACTAATTTGTCATTTATGGTACCTTTTTAGCAAGTTTATGTTGACTTTTTCTTTGAAATCATGATTAGTACCCATGACATTTTTACTTCAGCAGAGAGATCTTTGTTTTCAGAACCTGGTTTTAATTCTGTATATGTGATTCTGTTTCAAATGTGTCTCTTGTAAACAATATATTATTGGATTTCTTATCCATTCTGCTATCCACTTCCATTTTGTGGGTGAATTCCATTCACATTCTCAGTTAGAATAACTTTTTTTTAATCTTACCCCTATTTAAAATTTAAACTTTAATTTAATTTAATTTAAAATAACTTAAAATTAAAAAATCTTTTTTTTCCTTTTTTACCTTGTCTCCTCATTAAATGTCTGCTTTACTTCTTATCTCTGCTTACTTTAATTTAACTTCCCTTTCTTCCTCCAACACCTTTTTCTTTATTCCTTCCCTTCTGCCTTCCCTTTTGGATAAGACTAATCACTATAACCTTCTCTATGTGTGTGTATGTGCATATGTATGAAAATAATAAATACATATCTTCTCTCTTTGTACCACTTCAGGTAACAGTGAGGTTCAAACATTTCTTTTTCCTCCTCACCATTTTCCCCACCTTTGTAAGAAAAAATTGAATATATAATATGCATAATAGAAACAAAATTAAAAGTTTTAATAAAAATAAATCAGTATATAGTTAACAAAGATAAGCAGATCTCATACAAAAGTTTGTATACATGAAAGTTGGATTACATAATTAATAGAATTAGCAAATGTGATCTTGCCTAAAAGTAAAACTGTGTGGGCCTGGGCAAACCACTTTACTTCTTTAAACATTAATTTTCTTATCTGTGATATGAGAATGCACTCCAATTCAAAAAATATTTCTTAAAGTGAGGGGCAATATGCTAAAATACAATGTTACAAAAATGAAATAATCCATGCCATAAAACAAATTTACATTTCACCTTTAGTACAAACTTCACAGGGCATTATGAGAAACAAAATAATTTATATAAAATATTTTGAATAACTGAAGGAAGCTAATATTGTAACTAACCAATAAATATGTTAAAAGGTTTTATATTGTATCAGGCATTGTACTAAGCATCAGCATAGTGTTTCTAAAAATGCAATTTATATTCTCATAGGCATCCCCAAGATTCCTTCAGGTAGTCCACAAGTTTAAAACTATTTTCATCATACCACTAAGATATTATTTGACTACTAAAATACTCTGCCATCTTTCATCTACATGTCTGAGGGCTGGATTTCCTGCATATAGTTCAACCAAAACAACAGATCACAACAAACTGAATACAGAGGCAGGTGAGATCCTAACTCTCTTCTATTAAGCAAGACATTAATAAGATTTTAAAAAACAATGCCACTTCACTTTTTTATTTTGGAAAATATAGGGTTTTTTAATTAAAATATGGTGTTTATGTTACCATATAATAGTTTGTTTTTATTTTAAATGAATAAAAAAATACATAAATTATCATTTTAAATATCTAAATATTGACAAACAACACACAAAAACAAAAATCTTTTGTGGTACTCAATTATTTTTGAGAATATAAAAGTGTTCTGATACTAAGTATTTAAGAACAACAGAGCTAGAAGTAGAAAAAGAAAAAAACATAATGTGATGGAGACAATATATGCATAAATTGGTACATAAGATATATACAGAATAGAAGGTTACTCATTATGGGAAAGAAACTGACAACTAGACGAGCTGGAAAGACCTACCATAGAAGGTAGTGTTTGAACGTAGTCTCATGGGAAGCCAGGGATTCTTAAAAAAAAGAAAGTTCGGAGGGAGCATTTGAGTGCAAAGGAACTGATATGGAACCTGATGCATTGTGTGTGAGAGACAAAGTAAGCAGGCCAGAATGTGTTAGACTTTGAGTGTGTAGAAAAGAATATGTTAAAAGACTGTGAAGATGAAAAAAGGGTCAAAGATGTTAATAGTTTTAAAATGCCGATCCTTAGAACAGTTTATAGTTGACCCTTAGAGATAATAGGGATCTATTAGTTTATTGAGCAGGTGGCAATATTATCAAATCTACACTTTAGGAGAATCACTTTGGCAGCTAACTGAAGGTTGGATTAGAGTGGCAATAAATGAGGAAGGGAGTTCAACTGAAGGTTACTCTGACATTCTAAGCAAAAATTGATGAAGTTTTGAAGAAGGTGAACAAGGGCTAATATGAGTAAAGGGACAAGATAAAGGAAAAGAAATTGATGATAGTGAACAAGTAACTATGAGATATAATAATAATAGTAGTCACAATTGCATTTTATAGTGTCTTATTTGCATTAGACATTGTGCTATGAGTTTTGCAGTTAGGATGTGTTAATCCTTGCAACAACCAAGGAGACAGGCATTATTATATCCTCATTTTATTAATAAAGAAATTGAAGCAAATAGATGTTAAATGACTTTCCCAAGGTTATACAGTTAATAAATGTCTACAGTCAAATTTAAATCTCCTTGACTCCAAGCCCAGCACTCTGTCCTCAGCACCACCTAACTATCTTTCTATTTGGTAATGTAGTGTGAGTGAGAGAGAAGAGTTGGAGGATGACATCAAGATTATAAACCTGGGTGGCTGGGAAGATGGTATCATTGACATAAATATAGTAATAGAGGATGGGTACCTCCATAATTTCACCCAGAATAGAAATGTGATTTTATGGGGGGAAAGATATTATGTTCTCTTTCAGATATATCAAGTGTGAGATACCTACAAGATATTCAATTTGAAATGTACAATAAGCCCTATGGTTGTATAAATAGAACTGGAAATCAAACAATCATAGAGAAATGATAATTGAATTGAGATTACCAAATGAACAAGTAAAGAGAGAGAAGAGATGAGGGTCTAGGACAGAGGTCTGGGGGATCCTCACAATTAGAAGATAAGGCATGAATGAAAATGTAGAGGGGGAGAAGGTTAGCATGGTTATACAGATGAATAGAGAACCCAAAGAGAATAGGGTAGTCAATAAAATTCCAAGAAGAGAGGTTCAACAGTGGCAATTGTTCCTGAAATTCCAGATGGATAAGGATTGAGAAAAGACAATTAAGATATTATTGAGAACTTTTAAGAGAGTAATTTCAGTAGAATAATGAGGTTGAAAATTAAATTGCAGAATGTTTAAGAAATACAAAAATGGAGGCATCAAATGTATTGGTTTTGCAGAGGACTTAAGATGAAGAGAAGACAAATATAGGATAATAGCTGTCAGGCATGACAGGATCTAGTGGGTTTTTTTTGTTTTGTTTTGGGGTTTTTTTAACCAGAAAGGCATGTTTGTGGGTGTGAAAAATAGTAGTTGGAGACAGAGAAGGAAGGAAGAAGAGAGGTTTAGGCGGAGAGAACTGAAACTTTAAAGCAGTTAGAAAAGAAGAAAACATCATAGATCACTGAGTTCCAGAAGGCATCTTAAAACAAAGAAATTGAACTGAAACTATTGGTGTTAATTGTTTCATTTGATTTATATTTATTCATCATAAATTGGTCTTTACTAAAGCAACTTCCTGAAAAGATAATATAAGGAAAAAACACTTGCTGAAACTTTTATAGAAATTTTGAATGTAAGCATTTTTAAAAATTTACTAAAATCTTGAAAGAAAATGCTCTAAAATTTTTGTAAAAATAAATTGTTCACCCCTTCTTGTATAACTGTCTATGAAGCATATTTAATAAATCCTTAAATATGAACAGTGTTCAATAATATCCAAAATCTATAAATTCATGGATTATTATAGTTAAAATTGGAACAACAGACAAAGCAGATTAATGATTGTTATTTAAATAAAAATAGGGTGCTATAGTTTTCTCTTTCTTCCCCCCCCACACTTTTGGCACATTACACCCACACAGACAGACAGAACTGAGAATCATTCTATCCCATCTATTCACATGCCACAATCATATTAATAGTCACATTATCTTACATTCATATGGACCTTTAAAATTTCTAAAACACCTGCAGATTCATGATCTCCTATGATTCTGCAACTACATTTCACCTGAGACTGTGACATTAAGACATCTTAGCTGTTGATCTTGAACAAGCAGCCCAGAGCCAGAAATATAACCCCAAGTTTTTTGACATTAAATAAGCACTCAATAGCCACTTAAAGTGCACAACCTAACTTCAAATCACTCTCTTAGGCAGGAGATGGGGAGATAATCAAGATAAAATATGCTCAGTAGTTTGCATTGACCATGAAACAAAGAACTAAACTCAGGTTCTACCTCTGACATATTGGTTGTGGGTCCCTGAACAGTTCACTTAACATTTAAGCATTTTAGGCAACAATTTTTTTAAATCATAAAGACTATAGAGAAGGTGCCAACCTGCATAGGTAGAGGGAATTTCCTTATCACCCTATACCAAGGAAATCACAGTTTAGTTATTAAACCTAGCCTCGTGGAACTTGAGGCAGGAAGGGGTATGGGGATGGCTCATACACAAAGATGTGATATCTTAAAGTTATTCCATGTGGACAAAAATAAGAAGTTAAGGGTGATACAAGTTGTTACAAGAGATTGGATAAAAAATGGATTATTTCTGATTGGACATAGAGGAATGTGAGGTAATATTTTATAATATGGATAATATTTGAATCTTCAAGGAGAGGTAAGATGTCAGCAGGTAGATGTAACTGCAGTACTTAAAATGTGCTATTACTTGAGTTATTTGTAATCATTTGCCAGATGCTTTTGAGTCATTTTGTTTATGCTCTAAATTTCTACTACTACTACTACTACCACTCCCTTCCAATCCCAAAGAGATTAAATATATTAATGAACTGGTGTGGCTGAGATCCACTGTGAAATTTATTCTTCTTTTTCAGAATTCCTAAGTCTTATTATAATCATTAAAAACTCTGTCTCATGATCAAATGTTCCATCATTAGAGCACAAGGTACAATGAATGGCAAAAGTAGTAATACTCATCTCTTCAATGGACATGAAAGATTAAGATTTGGTTGTTTCATTTCTAATTCATTCCTCTTATTCTATATATACTTTTTTTGCAAGGCAATGGTGTTAAGTGGCTTGCCCAAGGCCACACAGCTAGGTAATTATTAAGTGTCTGAGGCCCAATTATTACTCAGGTACTCCTGACTCCAGAGCCGGTGCTCTATCCATTGTGCTACCTAGCTGCCCCTCTATATACTTTTTTAATATAAGTGGCATTCCTACAGTCCAGCATCTAGTATTTACCAGGTCCTTTTAATCATGCTTTTTCTAAGTGCAACAACTAGTAAGTGTTTTCTCCCTATCCCAAGCAAGAGAACCAAAGTATTAAATGTGTATCTAGGAAATGATGTTTAAAAAATAGCACTACTGAATTTGAAATCTGAACACCTGATTTTCAGCCCCATTTCTGTCACATATTAGTGGCACAACCTTGGTCAAATCATTTATTGTCTCTGGGTCTGTTTTCCCACTGTAGATGAAATTCACAAACCTTAATAATACTGACATCAAGATGAAGTGGATGCTGATCTGGGCATAGAGATAGAAGAAATTAATTCAAAACTCATCTTAGATATTTGTGAGTTGTGTGATGATGGGCAGGTCATTTAATGCTTCAGAGTCTTTATGTCCTCATCCATAAAATGGGAATGATACTGGCCAAACCAGTTTCAAGTTGTGAAAAAAGCACTTTGAAAACTGTACAGTTGTAGTTAAATATAAATTATTATTGTCACCTATGTACCAAAAGGGCCCAATGCCCCTTTCAACTGATAGATAACTTCTAGACACCTTCCAACATTTATATTTTTAAAAAATTTTATTCTGAGTTTTGCATAAAATACTATAATAATTCAATCAATAAGTAGCCATCATTTATTAAGGTTCCTACTAAATGTTAAGCTATAAAAATGTAATATTTGTCAAAATCACACCTTTGGTATTCCAATATCAGATATTTCTTTCCATAAAAAGGAAAGATTTCTGATATCTCTCTGACCTTAGGGATGTATGTATATCTTCTACCATTGTTTCCTGATAACCTTTACAGGTCTTCATAGCCTTTGTAATTTTTGTGCACATCTCATCAGTCTTCCACACATGATCTAACCAAAGTTTTTGCTACAGACCACTCTCCAACTGAAACTCCTCAAAATATAAGTCAATTAAATTCCAGGTACTATGTCCTGTTATCAAAGAGCTCACAGACAAATGGAGAGACAGCATGCAATTGTGTACAAACAAGCTTTGGACCAGAATAAGTTGGGGTTGATCTCAAAGAGAAAAATTAAGGAAGATTGGAAAAAAAGATTTTTGTAGAAGATAACAACTTTAACTGAAACTTGAATGAAACCCAGGAAGCCAGGAGTAAGAGAAGATGAGAATTCAGGCATGATTGGCCAGAAAAATTGCCGGAAATCTTAAATAATGTCTTGTTCTAAAAAAAACAAATTTGATGTAACTAGATCACAAAGTAGTGGAGGGAAGTAAAATGTAACAAGAGGAGAAAGACAGGAAGGGGTGAAGATATGAAGGACTTTAAAAGCTAAGAGAACATTGATTTATATTTGATCATGGAGATAAATTGTAGTGACTGAAGTTTTTTAATAGGAACAGAGATGAGAGGGGTATATGATATAGTTAGAACTGTGTTTTCTATTATTTTTGGTGTTCAGTTGTTATATTCATGTTCAACTCTTTGTGACCTTATTGGGGATTTAGTGGCATAGATAATGGAGTGGTTGATCATTTCCTTCCCTGTTTCACTTTACAGATCAGATGACTGAAGCAAACAGAGCTAAGTAATTTGCCCAGGGTCAAACAACTACTAAATGTCTGAGGTTAGATTTGAACTCATGAATATGAGTCTTCCTGAGTCTGGGTTCAGCATTTGATCCTCTGCATCACCTAGGTTGCCCAACCCATGAGTTAAGGGTTATCAATTTGACAAGGGGGAAGAATGAACTAATTCAGTAAATGACTTGAAACCAATATGGAGGGATCAAAGAGCTAAATCATTACCTTTTCTGCTTATACACATCCTTAAAAATGTTAATGAAGTTGTTATATTCCTATGCATTCATTCAAAATAAAATAAAAAGTAACCAAAGATGTCCTTTAACTACTTCAAGCTGTTTTCTTTTTGTTCCATAGATGATATTATTGGAGAATTCCTGAAGTTAATGATTATAAACATTACTTTTATAACAGTGGGAATGAAGCTTTTAAAGGCTAAAAGGAGCATGATTTATATTGGATTCTAAAGGTAATTTGGAATCATTTTTTAAATAGGAACAGAGAGGTGATATGGGTATATAATAGTCAGAACTGTGTTTTTCTGTTATTGTTATTTTGTAGGCTGCTTAGTTGTGGCCAGACAAGGTATTATAGATGATGCAGAGGAGAAAGTATCCTGGAGAGTAAATCAGTTCTAGTTCCCACTTTGCTACATATTTACTGAAAGTAAATGGCAAGTCATTTCCCCTTTTCTGGTCCTGTTTACTCATGTGTGCAATGAGGGGGTTGGACCCGAAGATTGTTCCCTAAGGTCCCTTCCAGTACTAACATTCTAAGATTATCTATATATTATTGAAAATCCAATTTTGAGTCAAAAGAGAACCTATGCTTGAATCATATCTCATCTACAAGGTATCTCTAGTCAAACCATTCTGCATTCATTTGGTTTCAGTTTAATCATGTTAAATGAGAGAAAATATGATCTATAATATAAATCCTACAATTCTATGAAAATCTTTGCTTTAGCACACTGAAGTTATCAACATGTGCCTGGAGGATCTAGGAAACCTGATCAATGTCATTTATTAGATTATTTAGCTTGTGGGTAAAATTCTATCAACCATCTATCAGGAAGAATTTAAGTACCTACTATATGAAGGACACTTTGCTAAACTCTAGGTATACAAAGGAAACAAAAAAAATTCCTATTCATCTGAAAAAAAAAGAACCTGCAAAAAAAAGTAAAGTAAAACCTACAACATAAACAGACAGAGTCTAGCAAAACAAATTCCTACATTTGGTAATGCTCCCCCAAATTTATGTGTCTCTATATTTTAAGTTCTTTATGTCTATGGTTGTAGATGAGTTTTATCTTTAATGTTCCTCATTTGTGGTTCATTATTACATTGTTCAGAATTCTAACATCTTTCAAAATTTTCTTACTCTATAGTGTTGTCATTGAATAAATTGTTCCAGTTCTGTGATTTTACTCTGTATTCTGAAGGTTCATAGACACCTTCCCAGTTTTCTCTAAAATAGTTCATTTTGTAATTTCTTCTGATACAATTTATTCTTTAATATATCATAATTTGCTTAGTCATTCTTCAGTAGGAGAATATTCCCTTAGTATCTCATTTTAACTACTAAAAAATAAGAGCTGAAATACTTTTATACATTAAGTTCTTTCCATATTTCTTTTATTTCTTTTAGTTATCTGCCTAGTAGCCGCTTAAAGAAGCTCATGTTCTAACAGGAGACACAAGTAATTATAAAAATATTCAACATAAATATAATGTGAATATATGCAAAGTAGTTAAATGCAAGTACTTGTGCTGTACCTCCAAATTGTATTGTGGCAGTGAAGTTCTCTTAAATTGGTGATGTTGCTAGGGATCAAAGTTTAAGTCTTTGTAAGATGAATTAGCATTCCTGCCCTACCTTTCTACAAGGGATTAGTGAAACTGAACTCAGTAGAAAAAGTTGAGAGGTATCAGACCCATAATACCATGATTCCTTTCTTCCTCTAAGCTGGAACTTTTTTTATTGTAGATTTGTTGTTCAAGTTGTTTTCCATTTGGAAAGGAAGAAATTGAGGGAACTAGGAGAGTTAAAAAGATAAGTTGAGGAGAATCAGAATGTTGTTACTTTTCAATGCAGGAGTATCCATCTTATTATTTATTTATTTATTTAAATTTTATATGCAGCCCTTGACAAGTTTTTGCTAGTCAATGTGCCCTAGAAGAGCTAAAAGGTTGCACCCTGCTTTAATAGTTTGATGCTATTTTATTAAACAAGAGGTAAGAAAGAACTCATCTCTATCATTCCCCACCAACAGAAAGAGCTACACTTCAAGGTTGGCAACTGTATGGTCTGCAGAATCTCAGAGCTGTGATAGGATTCAGAAGACAATTTCTCCACAAAACACCTGATCTAGCACCTTTACATCAAGATGTCTTTTAACATTTGCTACAAGACCTCAAGTGCAAGAAGACCCCATTGCTTCTTAAGACAGCCAATATCATTTTGGGGCTGCTCTAATTGTTATGAGATTTTATTTTTATCTGAATCCTAAAAAAACATATCTCAGCAATATCACCTTTGGGAATAATTAAAACAAGTTAATAATTCCTCTTCAATATAATAGCTCTCAACAATTAGAAAATCATTATCATGTACCCTACTCAAATCTTTCCTTCTCCAAACTAAAAAGAAGAAGAAGAAAAACATTTCCTTCAACTAATTTTTGCATGGCATATTATTGTCACAAATACTCTACTGGGCAATTTCCTATTTATGAATGGCACTTCTAAAAATCTGATATGCAGATTTAACATAGTAAACCAGTTGCTTCAGGTCAGAGTAAGAAATAATTATTCCATTTTCTGCATACTATATGCCTCTTCATAGACCTGAAGATTACATTATTTTTGTTGATTTTGTGTGTATATATGATTGTGTTCATCTAGTATATTCACATCACTGGGGCACTTTAAAGGTCCACCAAAATTCTAGAAAATTTTTCAGAATCATTATCTAACTTCATCTAGCTCATTGTATGCATGTTGATATTTTGAATCCATTTTGAGTTTATATCTCTTATATGAAATCTGTTAAATTTGCCCCATTCCAGCCTATTGAGATATTTTAATAATCTGGACTTGCTTTTCAATATGTCATCTATTCTTACTCGGCTTGTGCCTTCTACAAATTGATAATTGATAACTATATCTTCAGCAAAGTCACTGACAAATACACTGGAGCAAACACAATCAAGAACAGATTTCTTAGGCAATTAACTAACAATAACCCTCTCCACATTAATGATGACCTATTTATAGCAGCTGTTTTGCATGGGCATATATCCACATTTTAAAAAAATGCATTTAAGTGCTCTATCATTTAGTCCAAATCTCTTTATTCTCTTCACAAGAATTACACGAGAGATTTTGTCAAATTCCCCAAATCTAGGTGGATTCTATCTATAACTTTCCTAATCTATCAATCTAAAAGTTCTTACAAAAACAACTTGACCTATTCTTTTTAAATTTTAATTCAGTAATCAATAAACTAATTAGTTTTTTTTTTTATTTCTGAAGTAAAATTGGTTTTTGCTTGGTGGGTTTTTTTAATGTGTGAATGAGGAACCTAATAATAACAACCAATATAATTGTGGATTTTTTCCTAAAAATGTTAAAATTTTATTTGAAATCACTCAGTCTAGCAGATAATAATAATCTTTTATTTTGTGGTGGAGAGGTGTCAAAATTAGTTGATTTTCATTTTCACATTATAGTGTTTTTCCAATAAGGTTCACATCACTACTGAATTTTCTTTTTTCAAAAGTAAACTAGTTGACATTGAAACCATGTTTGATTGTATATACAATATTCCACCAACATAGTTCTCAATTTCTCTGGAGGGAGCAAAAATATGTCTCTGAATGTTCTTCTGAACCAATATTAGTCATTAAAGTTAATAGTAGAGGAAAGCTAGGTGGCACAGTGGATAGACCACTGGGCCAGGAGTCAGGAGGATCTGAGTTCAAATTTGTCCTCAGACCTTTATTTACTAGCTGGGTGACCTTGGATAAGTCACTGAACAGCACTGCCTCACAAAAAAAAAACAAACCAATAAAGTTATTTTGGCAGCCTTCAGTAATATTTTTGTTTATATTTAATTTTTGTATAAAATGCTCTCTTGGTTAAACTTTGTTCTTCATCAGTTCATACAACTCTGAATGACATTTATTGTTTCTTACAGTACAATATTATATTGTACAGTACTAATACAATGAAGTATTTTATTTATCACAGTTCACTTTAGTCATTCACTGAAATAACAAATCCTGATTCTTGATGGAGACAAGAACGCCAATATAATTTCAGTACTATTCCCCTCTTTGCTCCCAAATTTATGTAGCCTACTATCATCTAAGATCTGCTATAATTAATGTTATACATAATATTTTTTATTTTTTCTTTGAATTCTGAGGTCTAGGCTCAGGAGAATTATCACTGGGTTGGATATGCCCAGTTTATTGCTATCAGGGGAATAGTTTCAAAGTGTTTCATAGAATGACTGGAAGAATTCATAGTTCAACCACAATGCCTGATTGCTCATAACCTCTGCAGCATTTTTTTTCTAATTTCCTTACTCATTTTTACAAATTCAACATATGTGAAATTGAATTTCATAACTATTTTAATTTGCATTGCTCCAATTAATGATTGGAGCATTTTTCATATTTTCATATGGTTGTTGATAATTTAGATACCTCCTATTAATATCCCTTGACAATTTATGATTTGGAGGGATGGCTCTTATAAGATAAATTAGCTGCAAATTTGTTTCCCCTCTTAATTGATTCCCTTCTAATCCTGCTGACGAATCACAGTCATTTTATTTGTGCAAAACCTTTCAAATTTGCTTTAATCACAATTGTACATCTCATTTTATAGGAACCTTTCTATGCCTTGTTTTTAGTCTTGAACTCTTCCCTTATCCATAGAAACAAAAAGTAACATATTCATTGTTCCTCTAACGTGTTTATAATGTGATATTTTATATCTAAATCATTTGGAATTATAGGTATAAAGTATAATATTATCTTATAATGCTAATTTCAACCAGATTGAATTCTAGTGATCAAATAATGAATATCTGGTGTGTAGGATGTTTCCAGGAAGACTAGCACCTCTGATGTGAGAGTTGCTAACTCCTTTTCTGTGCTCCTTTTCACCTTTAGTGCCCACCTGTTTCACCAATTCTCCCCTGAAGCTCCAATTAGCTCTAGAAGCAGCAGCATGAATAGCGATTCATCCTATTTTATTTTTTTTAGGTTTTTGCAAGGCATACAGGGTTAAGTGGTTTGCCCAAGACCACACAGCTAGGTAATTATTAAGTGTCTGAGACCGGATTTGAACCCAGGTACTTCTGACTCCAGGGCCAGTGCTTTATCCACTACGCTACCTAGCCGCCCCCATTCATCCTATTTTAGCAGACAAACTAAACCTGTTTGAGTGAACTGAGATGTCTCAGTTCCTTCAGTGAGTTTAGGGATATGTCTGACCCAAGCATGTGAAGACTTCTCCAGGTGAAATGGATAAATAAGAACAATTTGTTTCAACAGCCATGAAGGCAAAGGTAGCAAGTTTTGTGGAATGTTTATAGTTTAGTTAGATCTCAAAGATGCCAGTCTTCCATTATATCCCAAAATATCACCAGTAATCTTGACTTTGTCTTGCCATTGGACTTCAATACCTATGGAAGAGAAAGTGAGGCTAACATATTCATATAACTTTGCCTCACATAAATCCAATTTATGCACAAATTACATTACCCATATAAATGTGTGATTTTTACCTACCTCAAAGTCCTGTGGCAACAGGCAAGTAAAGAAGTAGCAGGTGAGGATACACTGGAAGCAGTAGTCACAACCCTGCCCACAGGTGTCCCAGGGGAAAGAGTCATCTTCTGAGTGGACTAAAGCAGTAGTGGGATTTAGCAGGCTGCAGGTTTCTGAGCAGCATTTTTGAAGAACCACACTGAGTACATTCTGACATGAGGAAGGGGCTAGAAAAGTGATGTAAATATTTTGTGCTTCACCCAACCCTAATCTGTTTACTGTGGCAGGTGGGGAACCCACTCTGCAAGTCAAAATACAAAAAATGTACAAAAACTTTTGGAAAGATGATTCCACTCACCATCAGTACATGGAATGTGCACACACTTATGGACAACACGAAATCCAGTAGACCTGAAAGACGAACAGCTGTTGTTGCAAGAGAACTCAGCAGATATCACATTCACATAACAGGTCTAAGTGAAACAAGGTTGGCATATGAAGACCAGCTCACTGAAGTTGGAGTAAGATAAAGGTTTTTCTAGAGTGACCACAGTGAAATGGAATGCTATGAAGCTGATATAAGTTTTACAATAAAAGCTAAACTAGTCAACAGCTTGTAAGCCTCCCAAAAGGAGTGAACAATAGGCTCATGACAATGCAAATTGCCTCTTGCAAGAAAGCGCTACACCAACATCATCAGTGTATATGTTCCTAACATGACAAATCCTGATGAGGTCAAAGAAAAATTTTTGGAATGCTTGAAGAGAACCACATCATCAATGTACCAAAAAAAAAAATGAAGGTTTTAAAATTCTGTATAACTTTAATGCAAGAGTAGGCACAGACTATTAGCCAGGACAGGGAGTCCTTGAGAGGAATAGTCAGAAAAAGCAAACTGAAGACTTATGCATCTCATGACCTTCTCATCACTGTCTTCACACTGTCTTCCATTTACCTAAATACAACAAAAATTCAGGGAAGCATCCTCTCAGCAAACATTAGCAAATTTTATATTACTGTGTCATTGGAAGGAGAAGAAACAGACAGAATGTGAATTATCAAAGGCAGTGTGTGGTGTGATATACTGGACTGATCATAGATTTATCATCTAAAAAGTTAATATTTTCATTCAAAAAAAGTGATTGACCAAAGGCAAGACAACTAACAGAAGACTTTATGTAAACAGATTACATTTTTCCAAATGGGAATAGGTCATTGCTAACCTGGAGGGAAAGCTGAGCCAAGAAACGGTTGGCAACAGTGAAGCACTGGTCAGTTTTCAGGGAATTGTGTGCATTCAATCATCTAGTCTAGAACACTCAAAAACATCAAGTTTGCTATGATGAAAATAATGAGTAAATTCAGAAACTGCTAAATAAAAATGAATACTTCATAGCGTTTGATAGTTTTGATAGTTCATTCATCTCTAAGAAGACAGAATTTAACTCCATCAAAAGTAAAGTACAAGTAAAAAGAGTTACAGGATTCTTGACCCAGTAAGACATCATATGAAATTTGTTTTTATATTGATAGTAATATTTTTACAGTGCCATTAAAGCTATTTTTGAAACAAATGCATTTCAGCTACTCAGGGGTGGTGGAACCACAGTGATTAGTGTGAGTTTCATGATCCTAGACAGCTGAGCTGAACACTTCCATAGTTCTCTCAACAGACTGTCATTAATTAATGTTGAAACAATTAACCATATAACTTAGGTCAAAGTCAGTCTCTCTTCGGTCAAACTTCCAATTGAAGAAGAGGTTGAATGTTATTAGACTCATCTCCTGTGGCAAAGTATCTGGTCCTGATTCTAAGCTGATTCCAGATGAGAATTACATGGCTGGGGGTTCCACTATTCATACAAAAGCTGAATGAAGTTTTCAGGTTATGTGGTAAGAAGTTATTTCCCAGAAGTTCCAAGTATACCCCCATTGTCCATCTCTATATAAGAAAATGAAATAAATTATCCAATTACACTAAGTGGGGTAGCTGGAGTAGGGAGAAATAGAAAGAGGGAAAGGGAGTCTCTCCTTTAGTCATTGCTGGTAACATTCTTTTCAGAGTCCTCCTTAATAGGCTTGTCTTCATCTGGAAGACAAGAGCCAGTGTGGCTTCAGAAAGGCCTGAGAAATGGTTGATAAGGTGTTCATTGCCTGACAACTTCAAGAGAAATACCAGGAGAAGAACACAGCATGTGTTGCTCTGATCAAGGGCTTTGATGTGATCAAGAGGTCTTGTGGAAAATTATTAAATTTGATTTCCTAGAGAAGTTCATCAGAATTGTTCATTAGTTTCAAGATGGCATACTTAGATAGCTTCTGGACAATGAATATTGCTCTCACTTCCCAGTCACCAATGGAGTGAAGCAAGGTTGTGTACTTGCTCCCATGCTTTTTAGCATGATGTTTTCAGCAATGTTATGAGACATCTTCGATTAGGATGAACACGGCATCAAAGTCAAATATTACATTAACAGTAAATTATATAAATTGAGAAGGCAAGATTAAAGTGGAGAGAGAATTGATGTATTTTTTTTTGTCCACATAGGAGATTAATACAGTCTCTGTGACTGAGATTAAATAAAGTTTGTGCTAATTTTGGCCTAATAATTAAAAATAGAAAAACAATGGTTCTCCACCAACCAGAATCACACCATCCTCAATCAGATGAAATGGAGAAATTTTGAGTGATGTGGATAAATACACTTTCCTGGGTAATATACTTTCCAGGAATATACATATGGATGAAGGGGTTGAAACAAGCATTGCCAGAGCTACCTCAGTGCTTGGGAAGCTCCAAAAAAATTTTGGGACAGGAGAACTATTAGACAGTTTGTTAAACTGCAGGTCTACAAAACCATTGTACTCACTGTTGTATGCCTGTGAAATATGGATAATATAAAAATACCAAGTCAAAAATTGTACCACTTCCATTTGAATTGAGATAGGAAGATTTTGAAGATCAATTAGAGAGATAAGGTGGCAGACAATGAAATCTTTTTCTCAAGCTTAATTGCCAGGAATTCAAACTTTACTCCAATTTGCTAACCACATTGATTTAATGCCTGAAAGACAATTTTAGGGATAGCTCACACAAACCAAGCACTCACATGGAGGTCAGAGGAAGCAATACATGAATACTTTCAAGATCTCACTGAAGAATTTTGGAATCAATTGTGTGGCATGGAAAATACTGATAAAGAGCCACCTGATATGGAATGTCCTTATCAAAGAAAGTGCTATGCCCTATAAGCAAAGCAGAATTGCAATAAATCGAAAGAAATGTGAGCTGACAAAATGAGAAAAAATTCTACTCCAAATAATCATGTTGATTATTTCTGCCCAAGTTTGGTCTGATCAATCATTCAGACACACTGTACCTTGATGAATAAAGTGATGTCATTTTGACCCTCTTGAGGAATTGACAACAACAACTAACAAAACATCGTGGTTGCTGAAAGCTTTGAAGCTTCTAAACAGATTCTAGAGTAACAGAACTCAAAAAAAAGATAGAATAAAACAAATTTGCAATTCAAAATATCTTGTAGTGACTTCAGGGAAGGTCTCTCTCACTTGGATAAAAGGGGAACATAGCCCAGGCAGAATATAGGGAAGTCAGCAGGAAGTTCTTAACCATACTACAGATCAGTAACCTAGACCCCAGAGGTACAGTGCAGTGAGAGCCCCAGCCCCAGTGCAGAAGGCATACTACAAGCCCTAGAACAAGCACTATAAAAGGCAGGATTGGGTTGGGCAATTATTTCACAGGGAGAAACCTGCCTGTATCTGAGACCCCAGTGCAGAAAATCAATGACCAGAACCCTAGCCCCTAGTATAAAGAGTTTGGAACTATGCCTACTGTACCATAGGAATAGAACTCAATTTTTAAAATGAGCAAGGAAACAAAAAGAACCCTACTTTGGGAAATAGGAAAATCAAAATGCTATATCAGAAGAGGAAATCAGTGACAAAATGCCTTCATGTGGAGTCCCAAAGGGGATTATGATTTGAGCTCAAAATAGATTTTAAAAAGCAAATAAGAAGTAGAAGAAAAATTTGGGGAAAGAAATGAAGATTTATGATAAATTGGAAAAAGAACAAAAACAGACTTAAGAAAGCAATACCTTTAAAAAGTAGAATTTTCCAGGCCATAATGGAAGAGTAAAGGTAGGGACTGCTGCAAGTTCTTCCCCAAACCATTCCAAATACTTTTAAATAATGACTATACCCAAATTCTAGAGTGGTAGAACCTACTGAAATACTGAGTGAAACAATTTCCCAGAACAAGAGAACTTGGAAGATCTGAGGTGTGTTGTACCAGGAGCCTGGGACTGCAGCACAACTCAGGTCATGACAGCTGTATTGAACAGGACTGGCTCCAGCAATGCAGGAAAATATTGGTGGGGCACCTGGCTCCATGGCAGTGGTGACAGTTTCCAGAACTCCCAACCCAGGAATTACCAAGGAGAACTCAGAAGGTTAGCAGGAAAACTCTGCCACACCGGATGAGAGGGAAGCCCAGTACAGTGCAGGCTGGGCCCCAGGGATGAGAATCAGGCCTAGGGAACCACTCAGAAGAGAGCCACCTGGCAGATGCTTCCAAAGTAAAGTGCTCAACCCATTCATGGTAAGGGAGTCAGAGGAAATTGCAGGGGTCTCTATACTATCCCTGAGTCAGGATTCTGTGGCTTTGCCCATACTTAGATCAAGGTCATAGTCTGGAGCCCCAGTCTCAGGAAAAGGAGTAGAAGCACAACAGAACTTACTGCAGCAGCAGAGCAGAGATCCTCCTCACAGCTCCAGGGCAGAGGGGAATGTTTGTGATCATTCACAGACCAGGCCAGAGAGTCAGAAGGAATTGAGAATTTGGAGGTCCCTGAGGTGTTTCCCTAAAAACAGTTGCAAAAACCCTCAAAAGCTTGAGATAGTGCATCCTCTACTCTAAAACCAGAACCCACTTTAACAGGGAGTTAAAATTAAATTATAGGGGGGTAGCTAGGTGGCAGAGTGGATAGAGCACCAGCCCTGGAGTCAGGAGTACCTGAGTTCAAATCCTGCCTCAGGCACTTAATAATTACCTAGCTGTGTGACCTTGGGCAAGCTACTTAACCCCACTGCCTTGAAAAAAAACTAAAAAAATATCAAATTATAGGCTTGGAAAATGAACCAACAACAGAAGAAAAAACATCCGACCACAGACAATTACTTTGGTCCCAGGGAGGAAAAAAATACACATTCAGAACATAACAAAGTCAAAGCTTTGGAATCCAAAGACTCCAAGAAAAACATGAATTGCTCTCAGGCTAAGGAAGTGCTCAAAAGAAATTTGAAAATCAAGTGAGGGAGGTAGAGGAAAATTTGGGAAGAGAAATGAGAACAATACAAGAGAGTCATGAAAACCAAATAAATGTCTTGGTGAAGGAGATTGCTCATTGGAAAATTAACTGACCTGGAAAACAGATCCAGAAGAGATAAATTAAAAATTATTGGGCTACCTGATAGTCATGAAAAAAAAGAACTTATAATTCATTTTTCAAGAAATTATCCAGGAAAACTGGTCTGATATCCTTGAAGCAGTGGGTAAAATGGAAATTGAAAGAATCCACTGATTACCTCCTAAAAGAGACCCCAAAATGAAAGTGCCAGAAATATTATAACCACATTTCAGAACTCCCAAGTCAAGGAGAAAATATTACATGCAGTCAGAAACATACAATCCAAATATCATGAGTTTACAGTCAGGATAAGACAAGATTTAGCAGCTTCTCCATTAAGGGCTCATAGGGCTTGGAATATGACATTCTGGAAGGCAAGAGCTTGGATTCCAACCAAGAATCAACTAGCCAGCAAAACTGAATATCTTTTTCCAGCGTATGGACATTCAATGAAATAGGGGACTTTCAAACTTTCCGGATGAAACAACCAGAGCTGAACAGAAAGTTTGATCTTCACGTAGAAGATTCAGATGCAGCCTTCTGAACATTCTGAAGGAGACATCTGGGCTACTTGGGAGAATATTGAAGAGAATGACATTTATGAACCAGCTTCCTGGAATTCTTATAAAGAGAGACTGTTCATCTATATTGAAGGAAACAAAATAGAATGCTCTGACCAGAATCATACAGAGATCCTAGCAGTCTGTGAGAACCAAAGACATACTATAATAAGATCTTGAAAATATATTATCCATCTCTCATTCCTGTGTTTTTGAAAAGGTTTCATCTTTGCCTCTTAGAATCCCTAGCTTCCTTTAAGGTTGTGACTAATAAAAAGTTGTAGAGATATAATTTGGGGTCATTAATAATTAGTTTGTGCCAAATAATTAGTTGTGCCAAAGATAAAGCTTGAGGGTGGGTATTCTTGTCAGGTGGAAAGCAACTCTCATTGGTTGGCAATTAATGAAAGAAGGAATATTATGAGAAGTGGGTCTTTTCTAATGAAGGGCTGAGTACATAATTATGCTTATAGTCATATAGTCACTTTTTAAAAAAAATTTTATTTAAGGCAATGGGATTAAGTGACTTGCCCAAGGTTACACAGTTAGGTAATTATTAAGTGTCTGGGACCAGTCCTCCTGACTCCAGGGTCAGTTCTCTATCCACTGTGCCACCATAAACAAAGAGACCCATCTCTACCCAGAACACCCCCAGCTTTTGCAATCTAGACAAAAGGATGTATTCTCTACCCAGTCTTACCTGAATAAAACAAAAGTGGGGTTATAGAAGAATTCCACCTAGATAAGGGTCTTTACTCTTTAATGAGAACTATGCTTTCGCTGTTGGGTGGATCTTGTCCATGATTGAACCTCATGATAGATCTTTTCATCAACATTGTCCTTAAGAGTTTGTTTTGACCCAGTAACTAAATGAAAGGGAGAAAAAAATCTGGTTCTTCCCTTTATTAATAATTTGTTATCAATAATTGCTTCTCTGAAAGTTTAGTGAGTTACTTTCAATATGATATTTTCCATAATGCCCCTAGGCCCTATAATTCCTTTCACTTTAAATTACCTGCTATCTACTATCATATATATATATATATATATATATATATATATATATATATATTTATCTATGTACATGGTAATAAATTCTTAACAAATAAAAAAAATTGTCCAATTGGAAAAAGATGACAAAATCTTTAAAAGTAAAATTGGTCAAATGGTAAAAGAGATACAAAAGCTAACTGAAGAAAAAATAATTTAATATACTTAATTAAAAGTGAACAAGTGGAAATTAATAACTCTGTGATACATCAAAAATCCATCAAATAAAATCAAAAGACTGGAAAAATAAAAGAAAATGCACATTATTTCATAGGAAAAAATGAACAAACTAGAAAACAGATCCAGAAGTGATAATTTACAAATTATTGATCTACTTGAAAGTCATATCAAGAGAGCCAGGACAATACCTTTCAAGAAAGTAGCAAAGAAAAATACCCTAATATCCTAGAGAGGGTAAAATTGTACTTGAAAGAATCCACTGATCACCTCCTGAATGAGATTCTCCCCCCAAAAAAAAATTAAATAAACTCCAAGGAATATTGTAACAAAATTTAAGAATTATTAACTAAAGGAGAAAATACTGCAAGCAGCCAGAAAGAAACAATTCGCATACCAAGGAGTTAAGGCCAGAATTAGGCAGCACTTAAGATTAAAGGTAGAGAGTCCTGGATAATGATATTCCAGAAGGCAAAGGAGCTAGGGAAAATGGCAAAAAATTATGATCAAGAATTAACTACCTTAAAAAATGCAGTATATTCATTCAGGGAGAAAGATAGACATTCAACAAAATAGAACTAAGTAGAAAATTTGATCATAAAATAAGAGATTCAAGAGCTGTAGAAAAAGGTTAAAAACAGTCAGTAAGAATAAATTCTTTACATCACTATATGGAAAGATCATACCAGAAATTCTTGAGAATTGTATTTATATAATAAAAATTTGGAAGGATTATGGTAAGACAGAGGGTATGGCTATAAGTAATTCATAATAGGATTATATTTTAAAAATTAAGACATGAAAAAAGTATTATATTGGAAGAATAAAGAGGAGACAGAAAAGGCTAAATCATATCACATGAAGAGGTACAAAAAACCTATTATAGTGAGAGAAAGAAGGAAGAGAGTGAGTATTAATTAAATCTTACTCTCAAGGGATGTGACTCAAAGAAGAATAATATAAATTCCTAACAAGGAATTTGGAGGTGAAAGGAAAAAAAGGATAAAATGGGACAATAGAAAAGAGGGAAGGCATAGGAGGGAAACTGGGAAAGAGAAGGAGGGGTCTGATACAAGGTAGGGCTGATTTAAGGAGGAGGTGGTCAAAAGTAAAATACTGGTGAAGAGGGATAGCAAGATGGAAGAGAAAATTATAAATGAGGGAAAACAGGATGGAGAAAAAGACAAAGTTAATAATCATAACTGTGAATTTGAATGTGGAGAGCTCTCATAAAATGGAAATGGTTAGAAGAGTGGATTTAAAACCAGAATCCTACAATATGATGTTTACAAGAAATACAGTTGAACCAAAGAGATACACAGAATTTATTCTGTGTAAAAGGTCAGAGCAAAATATATTATTCTGGTGAAATTTTTTTTTAAAAAGCAAGTGTAACAATATTAATGTAAGACAAAGCAAAAGCAAAAATAGTCCTAATTAAAAGAGATAAGGAAAAAAACTATATCTTTCAGGAGACTTCCAAACTAGATGGCAAAGAAAAGACAGGCACTGTCTTAAGTGTTCCTGATTCCCCTCAAAAATAACATGAAAGAAGCCTCTCAACAGAAATTTGAACAACAAAACCCCAGAAAAAGAAGCTAGGAGAAGAACACATACCAAAAAGTCTGTCTCAGGGTAAACAGGGAGCAGAGACCAGAGGGCCAGCACAGGACCAAGAATGGGGGGAAGCCAGAGGATAGGCCTCAGTCCCATAGGTTATGGTGAGTGGCAGGTGAGAAAACCAACGTTAGCTGCAGAATCTTTGGCCAGGGGAAGAGGAGGTCTGGTGAGCCCCAGTTGACAGAAAGGTGAATTCCAACACAGAGAATCTAAGAGAATGTCTGGAAAATGACCAACTGGGCAAGGGACTTGAGATGCATACTTTCAGCAGAACCCTCTTCCCAAAAAGAATGACAACATCGCCCTATTCCCTCAGACTCAGGGGTGGGCAACAGAGTTCACTCATCTGCAAAGTAGATTAAGTCCTTCCCCCAGGGCCAGCCCAATGTGCAAGGTCAACTCAGACTCTGCTGCTGAGGACCTCAACTCCAGAGAGAGCAAACAGTGGCCCCTACTGGGCAGCCCTTGGAATTACTAAGACAAATGAACAAACCCTCTGGAGTTTTACAAAGCAAACCTAGGAGAGCCAGCACCTCCTCAAAACACAAGATCCTAGGAAGATGGAGAAAGGCCAGCAAAAAGGGGGACCCATGGAGAAATACTTAGAAGAAATAAATTCGAACCCAGTGAGATCTAGCACTTTTGAAGAGAATATCAATTGATCTACAGCCGAGAGACTTTCTTGAAGAAATCAGGAAGGAATTATAAATCAATTGGAAAAACTGGGAAAAGAAACTCAAGAGAAAATTAACATTTTACAACAAGAAAACAAATCCTTGGAAAATACAACTGGACAAATACAAAAAGAGAATAATTCTCTCAGATCCTCAATTGGGCAAATGCAAAAAGAATATGATTCTCTCAAATCCTCAACTGTGCAAATTTAAAAAGGAAATGATTCACTCAATACTACACTTTGGCAAATAGAAAACTCCTTCAAAAATAGAATTGACCAACTGGAAAATGAGTTGCAAAAGGTAAATTAAGAAAATAAGAATAGAATTGGGTGAAACTAATGACTTCATGAGACAACAAGATTCTGTTAAAAAAAATCAAAAGAGCAAGAAAATTAAAAATACCTCATCAACAAAACCACCAACCTTAAGAACAGATTGAGAAGGGACAATCTGAGAAGTAATAATTCTCAGGACTTCCCGAAAACATTGAAGAGAGAAAAAAAGCCTGAGCTAATTATTATAGGATTTAGTGATGAAACATTGCCCTGGTATCATGGAACAAGGGGACAAAATAGTTATTGAAAGAATACAACTATATCCTCCAGAAAGAGATGCTAAAATGAAAACACCAAGGAATGTGGTGGCCAAATTCCAGAACTATCAGATAAAAGAGAAAATCCTACAAGCACTCCGAAAGAAACAATTTAATTATCAAGGAGCCTCAGTTAGGATTATGCAGGACCTGGCTGCATCAACATTAAGGGATCAAAGGGGCTGGAACAAGATATTTCAAAGAGCAAGGAGCTTGGAATGAAGCCAAGAATACACTATCCCACAAAGCTGAGCCTTCTCTTCCAGGGAAAAAGATGGACATTTAGCAAAATGGAAGAACTCCAAAATTTCCTGATGAAAAGACCAGAACTAAATAGAAAATTTGGACATGAAACAGGAGGTTCAAGAAACACATGAAAAGGTAAAATGAAAAAAAATGGGGGGACGATAAAAGAAAAGAAACTGCTATCCAATAAGTTGAAACTGGCTATATTCCAGCATAGGGAAAAACATTCTCATAAATCTTGAGAATTGTAACTCTAACAGAGTGAATAGACCTAGCCAGAAGAGATGGACATTCATGAACTCTATCCATGAGACTGCTATCCAGTGGAATGTAACGGGATTTAACCCCACTTGGGAGAAAGATTCCAATAACTCTCAAGAATTTTAACTCTATTAGATAGAATGCACTTAGGTAAAAGTGACAGATAATCAGAATTTTCTATGACTCAGATAGAATGATCGAAAAAACAGTACCTCCTTAAAAAGGGGGACATGAAGGACATGGGAGGAGTGAGAGGATTGAATGGAGTAAATATCATTACCCTAAGAGGTACAAAATACCTATGGAGGGGGTGACTAGGAGGCATAGTGGATAAAGCACCGGCCCTGGAGTCAGTAGTACCTGGGTTCAAATCCGGTCTCAGACACTTAATAATTACCTAGCTGTATGGCCTTGGGCAAGCCACTTAACCCAGTTTACCTTGCAAAAAAAATCTAAAAAAAAAACCTATGAAAATAAAGGAGAAGAAGGGAGAAGATGAGAAACAACTGCATCTTCTTCTCATCAGACTTGGCTTAAAGTCAACTTACACATACTTAGTTAACTTAAAAAACATCTAACTTTTTAAGTATTAAAAGGGGAAAGGGGGATGGGGCTCGGAGAAAGGGCAGGAGTGTGGAGGAAAAGGGAAACTAACAAAAGGAAGGGAAAGGAAAAGGGGAAATGGCAAAGAAATTGGAGGGGTGATATAGGAGGGCAAACACATTGAAGGGGGTGGTATTCAGAAACAAAATACTGGAGAATACAGATAAGGGGGAAGGGAAAAATACAATCTGAGGGTAAAAAGCAAGGAGGGCAATAAATAATTAGTAATCATAACTTTGAATGTGAATGGGATGAACTCTCCTTTAAAATGTAAGAGAATAGCAGAGAGGATTAAAAACCACAATCCTACAATATGCTGCTTACAAGAAACTCATTTGAAGCAGAGAGGTACATATAGAGTAAAGGTCAAAGGTTGGAGCAAAATATATTTTGCTTCAGCTGAAGTAAAAAAAGCAGGGGTATTATCTCAGACAAAGCAGCAGCAAAAATAGACAGTGTTAAAGGAGATAGGGAAGGAAACTTTATCCTCCTAAAAGGTACCATAGACAATAATTTCAATACTGAATGTATATGCACCCAATGGGACAGCATCCGAATTCTTAGAGGAGAACCTGAAAGAACTACAGGAAGACAGAGAGCAAAACTCTCTTAGTGGGAGACCTCAACCTCCTGCTCTCAGATTTAGAAAAAATCAAATTATAAAATAAACAAGAAAGAAGTTAAGGAGGTAAATAGATTGTTAGAAAAACTAGGTATGGCAGACTTATGGAAGAAATTGAATGGGGATAGAAAGGAATATACCTTTTTCTCTTCAGTACATGGAACTGATGCAAAAATTGACCATGTACTAGGACATAAAAACCTAATAATCACCTGCAGAAAGGCAGAAATAGTGAATACATCTTTCTCAGATCACAATGCAATAAAAGTCATATGCAATATTGGTCCAAGGAGATATATACACAGAAACAATTGGAAACTGAATAACCTCATTTTAAAGAATGAGTGGACCAAAAGACAAGTTATAAAAAGAATTAACCATTTTATCCTAGATAATGATAATAATGAAACACCATACCAAAACCTATGGGATTCACTCAAAGCAGCTCTCAGGGGATATATTATACCTTTAAATGCTTACATGAATAAAATGGAGAAAGAGGAAATCAATGAACTAAACATGCAACTAAAACAATAGAGAAAGATTCAAATTAAAAATCCCAAATTAAATAACAAATTAGAAATTCTAAAAATTAAAGGAAAAATTAATACAATCGAAAGCAAAAATCTATTGAATTAATTAAATAAAACCAAAACTTGGTATTATGAAAAAACCAATAAAATTGATGAACCTCTGGTCAATTTGATTAAAAAAAGACAGAAGAAAAACAAATTGCTAGTACCATAAATGAAAAAGGTGAACTCACCACAAAATGAGGAGGAAATTAAAGTAATAATTCAAAATTATTTTGCCCAACTCTATGCCAATAAATTTGATAATCTAAGGGAAATGGATGAATATTTACAAAAATATAAGTTGTCCAGGTTAAATGAAGAGGACATTAAATACCTAAACAACCCTATCTCAGAAAAAAGAAATTCAAAAAGCCATCATTGAACTTCCTAAGAAAAAATCTCCAGGGCCTGATGGATTCACAAGTGAATTCTACCAAACATTTAAGGAAAAATTGGTTCCAATTCTATATAAACTCTTTAGGAAAATAGGGAAAGATGGAACTCTAACTCTTTCTATGAAGCCAATATGGTACTGTTACCTAAAACAGGAAGAGTTAAAACAGAGAAAGAAAATTACAGACCTATCTCCCTGATGAATATAGATGCAAAAATCTTAAATAAAATTTTAGCAAAACGATTACAAGTTATCACTAGGATAATGTATTATTATCAAGTAGGATTTATCCCAGGAATGCAGGGTTGGTTCAATATTAGAAAAACTGTTAGTATACTCAATTATATCAACAACAAATCTATCAGAAATTATATGATCATATCAATAGATGCTCAAAAAGCTTTTGACAAAATACAGCATCCATTCCAAATAAAAACACCAGAGAGTGTAGGAATAAATGGACTGTTCCTTAGAATAATTAGCAGTATCTATCTGAAACCATTAACAAGAATTATATTCAATGGAGAGAAGCTAGAGGCATTCCCAATAAGATCAGGGGTGAAACAACGGTGCCCATTATCACCACTACTATTCAATATTGTATTAGAAATGTTAGCTTCAGCAATTACAGAAGTAAAAGAAATTGAAGGAATTAGAATTGGGATGGAAGAGACAAAACTCTCACTCTTTGCAGATGACATGTTGGTCTACCTAGAAAATCCCAAGAAATCATCCCAAAAACTACTGTAAACAATTAGCAATTTTAGTAAAGTTGCAGGTTATAAAATAAACCCTCATAAATCCTCAACTTTTCTATATATGTCTAGCAAGATACAGCAAGAAGAGCTAGAATGAGAAATCCTATTCAAAGTAACCTCAGACAATATAAAATACCTGGGAGTCTATTTGCTAACATAGACTCAGAAACTTTTTGAATACAATTATAAAACAATTCTCACACAAATTAAATCAGCTTTAAATAATTTGGCAAACATCAACTGCTCATGGATAGGTAGAGCTAATATAATAAAAATGACAATTCTACCAAAATTAAACTACCTGTTTAGTGCCTTACCCATCAAAATTCCAAAAAATTACTTTAATGAGTTAGAAAAAATTGTAAATTCATATGGAGAAATAAAAAGTCAAGAATTTCCAGGAGCTTAATGAAAAATGTGCAAAAGAAGGTGGATTAGCCCTACCTGATCTAAAATTATATTATAAAGCATCAGTCATCAAAACTATTTGGTACTGGCTAAGAAATAGAGTGGTAGACCAGTGGAATAGACTCAGTGCAAAAAGAAGGAGACGATTATAGTAATCATCCAGCTATTGGGATAAAATCTCCCTCTTGGATAAAACCTGCTTGGAAAATTGGAAGTTAGTATGGAAGAAAATTAGATTAGAACAACACCTAACACCCTTTACCAAGATAAGATCCAATTGGTTACGAGACTTAGACATAAAAAACAATACTATAAACAAATTAGAAGATCAAGGACTAGTTTACCTGTCAGATCTATGGAAATAGGAGCAGTTTATGGCTAAGGAATATTCAGAGAATATCACCAAAAACCAACTAGATGATTTTGATTACATTATATTAAAAAGCTTTTGCACTGATAAAACCACTGTAACCAAGGTCAAAAGAAATGTAGTAAATTGGCAAACAATTTTTACATCTAGTATTTCTGACAAAGGACTCATTTGTAAAATATACAGAGAACTAGGTCTAATTTTCCAAAAAACAAGCCATTCCCAATTGGCAAATGGTCAAAGGATATGCAAAGGCAATTTACAGATGAGGAGATCAAAGCAATCCATAGCCTTATTAAAAATTGTTCTAAGTCATTAATTATTAGAGAAATGTAAATTAAATCTTCTCTGAGGTACCACCTCACACCTCTCAGATTGGCCAATATGACCAGCAAGGATAATGATCATTGTTGGAAGGGTTGTGGGAAATCTGGGACATTATTATACTATTGGTGGAGCTGTGAACTCATCCAACATTTCTGGAGAGAAATTTGGAACTACGCCCAAAGGGCAACAAAAATCAGCATACCCTTTGACCCAGAAATACCATTACTGGGTCTATACCCTGAAGAGATGATGAAAAATGGTAAAAACATCACTTATACAAAAATATTCATAGCAGCCCATTTGTGGTGGCAAAGAATTGGAAATCTAATAAATGTCCTTCAATTGGGGAATGGCTCAGCAAACTGTGGTATATGTATATCTATTGTTCTATTAGAAACCAGGAGGGATGGGATTTTAGGGAAGCCTGGAGGGATTTGCATGCACTGATGCTGAGTGAGATGAGCAGAACCAGAAAAACACTATACACCCTAACATCAACATGGGGGTGATGTTCAACCTTGAAGGACTTGCTCATTCCATCAGTGCAACAATCGGGAACAATTTGGGGCTATCTGCAAAGGAGAGTGCCATCTGTGGCCAGATAAAGAGCACTGGAGTTTGAACAAAGTTCAAGGACTATTCCCTTTAATTTACAAAAAAAAAAGAAACAGATATCTTATTGTCTGATCTTGTTACCTCTTAGACTTCTTGTCTCTTCCTTAGGGATATGATTTCTCTCTCATCACACTCAATTTGGATCAATGTACAGCATGGAAACAAAGTAAAGACTGACAGATTGCTTTCCATGGTGGGGGGGAGTAAGATTGGGGAGAAAACTGTAAAATTCAAATAAAATCTTTAATAAAAAAAAAAAATTAAGAAGGGGACAAGGCTGATTCCAGCTTAAAAGATCACCAGTCTTTAGTGTTGTTTCAAGCTCTGATAAATTCTCTGTACAACTTTGAGCAAATTAATAAATAATAATAAAAATTATGGTAGTAGAAGTAAGAAAAAAGAATGAGTGGATCAAGTAGAAAATTATAGAAAGAATTAATTATTTCATCCTAGATAATGACAATAATGAAACAACATACTGAAACATATAGGATACACTAAAGGCAACTGTCAAGGGATATATTATATCTTTAAATGTTTACATGAATAAATTAGAGAAAGTTGAAATCAATACGCAACTAAATATGCAGCTAAAAAATTAGAGAAAGAAAAAATTACAAACCCCCAATTAAATACCAAATTAGAAATTCTAAAAATTAAAGGAAAAATTAATAAAAATCAAAAGCAAGTAAACTATTGAACTAACAAATAAACCCAAGAGTTGGCTTTATGAAAAAAACAATAAAATTGATAAACCTCTGGTCAATTTAATTTAGCCTTTTTTTAAGGGTTTTGCAAGGTAAATGTGGTTAAGTGGCTTGCCCAAGGCCACACAGCTAGGTCATTATTAAGTGTCTGAGGCCAGATTTGAACTCAGGTACTGCTGACTCCAGGGCCGCTGCTCCATCCACTGCACCACCTAGCTGCCCTTGGTCAATGTGATTTAAAGAAAGAAAGAAGAAAACCAAATTGCTAATATAATAAATGAAAAAGGTGAATTTACCACCAAACAGAAGGAAATTAAAGTAATAATTCAGAATTATTTTGCCCAAATCTATGCTAATATATTTGAAAATCTAAATGAAATAAGAGAATATTTACAAAAGTATGAATTGCCCAGGTTAAATGAAGAGGTAATTAAATACCTAAACAGTCCAATCTTGGAAAAAGTAACTCAACAAGCCATTGTTGAACTCCCTAAGAAAAAAATCTCCAGTTATTGGGATCACAGATACCCAGATGGATTTACAAGTGAATTCTGTCAAACATTTAAGGAACAATTGATTCCCATTCTATGTAAACTCTTTGGAAAAATAGGTGAAGACAGAACTCTACCTAACTCTTTCTGTGATGCCAAGATGATGCTGATACCTAAAGCAGGAAGAGTTAAAGCAGAGAAAGAAAATTATAGACTTGTCTCCCTAATACAAAAATCTTGAATAAAATCTTAGCAAAATAATTACAAGAAGTTATCATTACATTATGATCAAGTAGCATTTATCCCGGGAATGCAGGGTTGGTTCAATATTAGGAAAACTGTTAGTATTATTAATTATATCAATAACAAAACTCTCATAAATCATACAATTATATAAATAGATGCTGAAAAAGTTTTTGACAAAATACAGCATCCATTCCTACTAAAAACACTAGATAGCATATGAATAAATGGATTGTTCTTTAGAATAATAAGCAGTATCTATCTGAATCCATCAATAAGCATTATATACAAAGGGGATAGGCTTGAGGCATTCCCAGTAAGATCAGAGGTCAAACAAGGATGTCCATTATCACCACTACTATTAAATATTATATTAGAAATGTTAACATCAGCAATAAGAGAAGAAAAAGAAATTGAAAGAATAAGAATTGAGAAGGAAGAGACAAACTCTCGCTCTTTGTAGATGACATGATGGTATAACTAGAGAATCCCAAAAAATCATCTACAAAACTACTAGAAATAATTAGCAAATTTAGCAAAGTCACAGGATATAAAATAAACTCATAAATCCTCAACATTTCTGTATATGACTAGCAAGATGCAGCAGAAAGAGATAGAAAGAGAAATCCCATTCAAAGTAACCTCAAACAATATATAATACCTGGGAGTCGGGAGACTCAAAAACCTTTTGAAAATAATTACAAAACACAGGGCATCTAGGTGGTGTAGTGGATAAAGCACAGGCCCTGGAGTCAGGAGTACCTGGGTTCAAATCCGGTCTCAGACATTTAATAATTACCTAGCTGTGTGGCCTTGGGCAAGCCACTTAACTCTGTTTGCCTTACAAAAACCTAAAAAAAAATTACAAAACACTTCTCACACAGATAAAATCAGATTTAATTAACTGCACAAATATCAATTTCTCACGGATAGTCAGAGCAAATATAATAAAAATGATAATTCTACCAAAATTAAACTACTTGTTTAGTGCCCTACCAATCAAAATTCCAAAAAAAATACTTTAATGAGTTAGAAAAAATTGTAAATTAATTCATATGAGAAATAAAAAGTCAAGAATTTCCAGGGATTCAATGAAAAAAAGTGCAAAAGAAGGAGGTTTAGCCTTACCAGACCTAAAATTATATTATAAAGCACCAGTCATCTAAACTTTCTGGTATTGACTAAGAAATAGTGTGGTGGATCAGTGGAATAGACTGTGCAATAGCAGAAATTGATTATAGTATTCTGCTGTTTGATAAACCCAAAAAGTCCAGTTATTGGAATAAAAACTCTCTCTCTTCAATAAAAACTGTTGGGAAAATTGTAAGTTAGTACAGAAGAAATTTGCATTAGACCAGCACCTCACATTGTACACCAAGATAAAATCAAAAATGACGCAAGATTTAGACATAAAAAACAATATTATAAGCAAACTAGAAGATGAAGGAGTTGTATATCTGTTAGATCTATATAAAGGAAAGCAGTTTATGACCAAGGGATAGATATAAAACATCACTGAAAACAAATTAGATATTTTTTTTCCAAATTGCATTACTTATTTTTATTTTGAATTTCATAATTTTCCCCCTAATCTCGCTTCCCTCCCCCATCCCCCACAGAAGGCAGGCAGTTAGTCTTTTGATTGTTTCCATGGTGTACATTGATCTAAGTTGAATGTGATGAGAGAGAAATAATATCCTTAAGGGAAAAAGATTAAGTATAAGAGATAGAAAAATTACATAAGATAACAGGTTTTTTCCTAAAGTGAAGGTAAGGGACTTTGGTCTTTATTCAAACTCCACAATTCTTTCTCTGCATACAGATGGTATTCTCCATCACTGATACCCTCAAATTATGCCTGATTGTTGCACTGATGGATTGAGAAAGGCTATTAAGTTTGATCATCTCCCCCATGTTGCTGTTAGTATGTACAATGTTCTTCCTGGTTCTATTCATCTTGCTAAGCATCCATTCATGCAAATCCTTCCAGGCTTCACTGGAAGATTATGCATTTTTTCCTGTAATTTAACATTTAATTTGTTTTCCAATTATTTACAATAGTAGTATCTACCTAACATTTTTTGTAAGGTTTTGAATTTTACAATTATTCTCTCACCCTCCCTTCCCTACCCCCTCTCCAGAAGGCAGTCTGGTAGTCTTTACATTGTTTCCATGCAACACATTGATCGAAATTGAATGTGTTATAAGAGTAAACATAAAACCCCCCTGCCCCCGAAGAAGATAAGAAACCTCAAGAATAGAGAGAGAGAGAAAAAAAAAATGTACTTCACTCTGAATTCAGATTCTGATTTCTATGTCTCTAAGGTGGGTTGCTTTCTTTATCATAAGTCCACCAGAGAAGTTGCTTCAATATTTTTCCCACAGTTATTATTACTAGCTATACTGCTGCTCTATTCCTCCCCAATCTCATTTATTCTATTATCTCTCTCCTTTGATACTGGCCCTGTCCAAAATTGTATTGTATCTGAGTACACTCTCCCTGGATCTTCCCTCTCTTCTGTCACCTATTCCCCCCTTCCCTCTCTCCATTTCCCCTTATCCCATCCCTTTCTTCTTATTTTTCTCTAGGGTAAGATAGATTTCCTCACCCTATTAAGTGTGTATGTTTATTTCCTCTCTGAGCCATTTCTGATGAGAATGAAGGCTCACTCATCCCCCCTTGCCTTTCCCCTTTCCATTCCATTGAAAAATCTTTTTCTTGACTCTTATGTGCAATTCCTTAGCTGCTTCTTCATCTCCTTTCCCTTCCTCCCAATACTTTCCTTTATCACTCATTGACTCCATCTTTTTACTTTATTATTCCATCATATTCCGCTCCTTCCTATGTTCTGTCTATATATGCTCCTTTCTTTAGGGTTTTTTTGCAAGGCAAATGGGGTTAAGTAGCTTGACCAAGGCCACACAGCTAGGTAATTATTAAGTGTCTGAGATCAGATTTGAACCCAAGTATTCCTGACTCCAAGGCCAGTGCTTTATCCACTACACCACCTAGCTGCCCCTATATACATATATATGCTCCTTCTAACAGCTCTTATAAATGAGAAAGTTTATATGAGTTATCAATATCTTCTTGCCATGCAGGAATACAAACAGTTCAATATCATTATGTTCCTCATAGTTAGTCCTTCTCTTCCATCCCCTCTATGGTTCACCAGAGTCCTGTACTTGGAGATCAAACTTTCTGTTTGCTTCTGGTTGTTTCAACAGGAAAATTTGAAAGTCCCCTGTTTCATTGAAAGTCCATCTTTTCCCCTGAAAACAGATGTTTAGTTTTCCTAGGTAGCTGATTCTCAGTTGTAAACCAAGATCTTTTGCCTTCAGGAATATCATATTCCAAAACCTACAAGCCCTTAATTATAGATGCTGCCAGATCCTGTGTAATCCTGACTATGGAGCCTCAGTAGTTGAATTGTTTGTTTCTGGAAGCTTTTAGAATTTTCTCTTTGATTTGGGAGTTTTAGAATTTGACTATAATATTCCTGTAAGTTTTTCTTTGGGGATCTCTTTCAGGAGGTGACAGGTGAATTCCCTCAATTTCTATATTACCTTCTGTTTCTAGGATCTCAGGGCAATTTTGCTGTATAATTTCTTGAAAAATGAAGTCTAGGCTCTTTTCCTGATTGTGGCTTTCAGATACCCCAATAATTTTTAAATTATGGCTTCTGGATCTGTTTTCATGGGTGGTTGTTTTTCCAGTGAGATATTTCACAGTTTCCTCTAATTTTTAGCTTTTTGGGAGAGTTTTATTTCTTCCTGATTTCTTGCAAAGTCATCAGCTTCCTTTAGTTCCATTCTGCATTTGAAGAAGTTATTTTCTTCAGAGAGCTTTTTTATCTCCTTTTCCAGCTGGCCAATTCTGCTTTTTAAGGCATTCTTCTCCTCATCTGCCTTTTGTTTTGCTTTTTCCATGAGGCCTAAACTGATTTTTTACATATGATTTTCATCAGTATTTTTTAATTTCTTTCACCAAGCTTCTGATTTGATTTTCATTTTGCTGCATTGCTCTCATTTCTCCTCCCAATTTTTCTTCCACCTCCTTTAATTGCATTTAAAAGTCATTTCTGAGGGGGCAGCTAGGTGGCACAGTAGATAGAGCACCAGCTCTCCAGTCAGGAATACCTGAGTTCAAATTTGGCCTCAGACACTTAATAATTACCTAGCTGTGTGGCCTTGGGCAAGCCACTTAACCCCATTTGTCGTGCAAAAACCTTAAAATAAAAAAGTCTTTTTTGAGTTCATCCATAGTCTGACCCCATTTTTTATTTCTCTTGGAGGTTTTAGATATGGAAGTTTTAATTTTTTTTGTCATCTGAGTGTGTGTGTGTGTGTTTTGATTTTCCATGGGACTAAAGTAATTCTCTATGGTCAGATTCTTCTTTTTCTGTTGTTTACACATTTCCTCAGCCCAAGACTAATTTATAGCACTTCCAAGGCTTTGGAGTTTTTTGGGGGGGGGGGGGTAGACACCCCATTGGGACCTTTATTCCTTCAAAGTCTTATGCTCTCTTGCCTGTGCTTTGATATGTAGATGACCACTTCACTTCCCTCTGCCCTGGAGCTGTAAGGAGGATCCTGCTTGGTCACTTAGTATGGAAGCCCAAACAGCAACCTGGATCTAAGTGTAGGAAAACAGTAGAGTCCTACCCCAGGGGAGAGTAGAGAAATTTCTGCAGTCTTTCCTGACCCCTTACCATCTCAGGGGGTGCTGGCTGTTTTCTCTAGATTCTCACAGCAGTTTCTGTGGCCAGTGCTCCTTACTCCACACTCATTCTGGTGTAGCAGAGTTCTCTCACTGCCCCCTTCAAACTGTTGTTGGTGATCACTGGACTGGGCTGGATTGAGCTGGGCTGGGCTGGAATGGAGGCCTTTTTCCAATTCCCAGTCTTGGTGAAACATACCTTTTATATGGAACTTCTTTTTTTTAGGTTTTTGCAAGACAAATGGGGTTAAGTGGCTTGCCCAAGGCCACACAGCTAGGTAATTATTAAGTGTCTGAGACTGGATTTGAACCCAAGTACTCCTGACTGCAAGGCCAGTGCTTTATCCACTATGCCACCTAGCTGCCCCTACATGGAACTTCTAAGTTATCTTGGCCTGGGAAAAAGTATCACTCAGTCTTCCCGTGGGTTCTGCTCCTCTAAATTTTGGCTAGAGTCATAATTTGTCAGCTTTTGGAGTTTTGGAGGGAAGGAGCTCCCAGGAAATGCTGCCTTCACACCACCATCTTGGCTCAACCCCTAGATAATTTTGATTACATTAAATTAAAAAGCTTTTGCACAGACAAAACTACTGTCACCAAGATCAAAAGAAATGTATTAAATTGGGAAACAATTTTACAACTAGAATTTCTGACAACAGACTCATTTCTAAAATATACAGAGAAATGAGTCAAATTTTCAAAAAAACAAGCCATTCCCCAATTGACAAATGGTCAAAATATGCAAAGGCAATTTACAGATGAGGAAATCAAAGAGATACATAGTTATATGAAAAATTACTCTAAATCACTGCTTATTAGAGAAATGCAAATTAAAGCTTCTCTGAGGTACCACCTCACACCTCTCAGACTGGCCAATATGACCAGAAAGAACAATGATCAATGTTGGAAGGGATGTGGGAAATCTGGGACACTAATGCATTGCTGTTAGAGCTGTTAACTCATTCAAACTTTCTGGAGAGCAATTTGGGATTATACCCAAAGGGCAACAAAAATGTGTGTACTCTTTGATCCAGCAATACCACTACTGAAGAGATTATGAAAAAGGGTAAAAACATCAATTGTATAAAAATATTCATAGCAGCCCTTTTTGTGGTGGCAAAGAATTGGAAATTATGTGAATGTCCTTCAATTGGGAAATGGCTTAACAAACTGTGGTATATGTGTGTATCATGGAACACTATTGTTCTATTAGAAACCAGGAGGAATGGGAATTCAGGGAAGCCTGGAAGGATTTGCATGAACTGATGCTGAGAGAATGAGCAGAACCAGAAAACATTGTACATCCTAACAGCAGCATAAGGGTGATGATCAACCTTGATGGACTTGCTCATTCCATCAGTGCAACAATCAGGGACAATTTGGGACTATCTGTGATGGAGAATACTATCTGTATCCAGAGAAAGAATTGTGGAGTTTAAACAAAGACCAAAGACTATCTTATTATGTAATTTTGCTATCTCTTATACTTTGTTTTTCTTTCTTAAGGATATAATTTCTCTCTCATTACATTCTTCTCTCATCACATTAGTTCAATATATACCATGGAAACAATGTAAAGACTAACAGAGTGCCTTCTGTGGGCAGTGGGAGGAGGGAAGCAAGAACAGGGGGAAAATTGTACAATTCAAAAATAAATAAAAATCTTTCTTTTAAAAAAAACTACTTCTTGCTAAAAGGCACCACAGATAATGAATAGTATCATTACTAAATATATTTTCACCAAGTAATATAGTGTCCAGATTCTTAGAGGAATAGTTAAGGAATCTACAGAAAGAAAAATAGTAAAAATATAGTGAAACTATACTTATAGAAAACTTTAACCTCATTCTCTCAAAATTAGATAAATCTAACTACAAAATAAGAAAGAAGTGAAGGACCACAAAATAAGAAAGAAGTGAAGGAGGTGAACAGAATCATAGAAAAGTTAAGTATGATAGACCTCTGGAGAAAAATGAATATAGAGAAAAAAGAATATAGGGTTTTTTTTTCCATTGGTACAAGACATTTATATAAAAATCGACAATGTACTAAAGCAAAAAAATCTTAAAGTCAAATGTAAAAAAGTAGAGCTGTTAAAGGCATTTTTCTCAGATCAAAATGCAACAAAATATGACATGAAATAAAGGTCTACAAAAAAGACAGAATAAAAATTAATTGGAACTAAATAATCTAATCTTAAAGAATGAATGGGTCAAACAATAAATCTTGTTTCTATGAAACAAAAATTTCATCCAAGAGAATGACAAAATGAGACAACTTACCAAAACTTATAGGATGGGGTCAAAGGAATTCTTAGGAGAAATTTTATATTTCTAAATACTTACATGAATAAAAAAAGAGAAAAAATAAATCAATGAATTGGGCATGCAACTAAAAAAAACTAGAAAAAGAACAAATTTAAAGTCCACAATTAAATATCAAATTAGAAATTCTCAAAATCAAAGAAGATATTACTATAATTGAAAGTGAGAAAACAACTGAATTAGTAAATAAAACTGAATTGGTTTTATGAAAAAAAAACAGAACAGATGGACCTTTGGTTCATTTTATTTAAAAAAGAAATAAGAAAACCAATTCACCGGTATCAAAAATAAAAAGAGTGAATTCCCACCAATGAAAGTGAAATTAAAACAATAATTCCAAACTATTTTCCCTAAATATGCCAATAAATCTGCCAATCTAAGTGAAATGGAAGAATATTTACAAAAATACAAATTGCTAAAATTGGGAGAAGAGGAAAGAAAATAATTGAATAACCTAATTCAGAAAAACAAATTGAACAACTCATCAATGAACTCCCTAAGAAAAAATTCTCCAGGGAAAGATGAATTCACAAGTGATGTCAATGAAAAATTTGAAGAATAAGTAATTCCATTACTATATAAAGCATTTGAAAAAATAGGTGGAGTCCTACCAAATTCCTTTCATGACACAGATATGGTGCTGATATCAAAACCAATTTTCCTAATAAATATTAAAGCAAAAAATTAAATAAAATATTGGTAAAGAGATTACAGCAAGTTAGGAGTCATACCAGGAAGGTAGGGCTAGTTCAATATTAGGACAACTATCAGCATAATTGACCATTCAATAATAAGATTGACTCAATGGAGGCCAAAAAAGTTTTTAGTAAAATATAGCATCCAGAAAGCATAGAAATAGAGTTTTCCTTAAAATAAAAATAAGTAACCATCTTACACCATCACTAAGCATCATATTCAATGGGAATTAACTAGAAGTCATCAAAAAAATCTCAGGGGTGAAACAAGGATGCCTATTAACACCACTATGATCAATATTGTACTAGAAACATTATCACTAGCAATAAGAGAAGAAAAACATTAAAGGAATTAGAATAAGCAATGAGGAAACAAAACTCTCACTCTTTGTAGATGATATAGTGGTATATACTTAAAGAATACTAGAGAATCCCCTAAAAATAACTTGCATCAATTAACAACTTTAGCAAAGTTGCAGGATATAAAATAAACTCATATAAATCATCAGTACCAATAAAGCCCAGCAGCAAGAGACAGGAGAAATTCCTTTAATTTACTTAGCTTTTTAGTTGATTTTATAGGACTTCTAATTATACCATCTGCAAAGAACCATGATTTTGTTTAATTCCTTCAATTTCTTTTTCTTTTTTTACTTCAAGACTATCATTTCTAGGGTAAAGCTGTTTAATAGTAGTAATAATGGATATCCTTGTTTCACCTCTGCTCTTATCCCCATTAAAGATAGATTCTACTTAACATTCTTATTGTATTATATATATATATATATATATATACATATATATATATATAAACTACTACTATTATGTTGCCATTATAATCATTAGTTTATCAAGAGATACTTATTTTTAAAATTACCTTTCTGTTTAACAGATTCTAGAAGCTCTGAATTTTAGAACTGAAAGGGACCATAGAAGTCATCTAGTCCAGGGCAGCTAGGTGGTGCAGTGGATAGGGTACCAGCCCTGGTGTCAGGAGGATCTGAGTTCAAATCTGACCTCAGACACTTAATCTGGCCTAGTTGTGTGACATTGGGTAAGTCATTTAACTCTATCGCCTTAAATAAATAAAATTTAAAAGAGAATAAGCCATCTTGTCCAAAGCTCAACTGAAGATGACCTCTAATCAGATAAATGGTCATCCACTGATTTAATTGGATGTCTTCATGGTGTCCTTTTCAACTCTGATATATTGATTCTGTGATTTCTTTGTGTTTTTTCTCTGCATTTATAGATAGAAGAGTCTAGGAAATATAAAAAGACAATTTAACATTTAGTGTTAAACAACTCTTAAAACAATTAGCAGTAATTATTGAAGTATTAACTTGATTCAAATCCAGCAAACCAATACCTCTTCCCCTCAAAAAAAAATCAAGAAATTTTATTAAAGATATTGATAATGCTATATTAGATTAGGTTGTTCCATAAAGTTTTAGTCATTAAAGGACATTACTGTTCATTTTTAAGATGAAACAAACATATGAGAAAAAGAGACAGTACTGTCAGCATTAAGGATAACAAGCAAAGTATTTGAAGGTCCATGTATTTGTTATTAAGTAATTAATGAAGAAAAGCTTACTTAGAACACAGAAAGAAAGATATTCTTGCTTAATTTTCTCATAATTTAGGCATCAAAAATGGATTTAATATATTAAGAATGCTAGCATCTACTAATATTATTTAAAGAGTTTATTTACTTCCTTTTGGACAAATTTAAGAATGGTAAACTCTCAATATGCATATATTAAACAAATGGACAAAGATTGAATAAATGAATGATTAATAATTGTGTAAATGGTTATACCATCTCTGTGATTACACTTGAAATTGATATTTTTTAAAGTTTAAAAACAAAAATAAGTTAGGAAAATGAGGAAATAACAACAAAAACAAAAATGCTAAATCATAAAAAGCAAATGTTGAAAGGGATGACCAACACACACATTCAGTAGAAGACAATAATTTAAATGCAACTACCTCCAAAAGAAATCTAAAATAAAAATTCAAATTGGACCTAGGCCTAAAAAGAATTCTAAGAAGAGTTCAATAATAACATAAAATTTGGAGGGAAATGGTAAATTAAATTTGTTTAATTCAAGAAAATTATGAAATGAAAATTAATAGCTTGGTAAAAGAGAGAAAGAATATTGAGGACCAGAAATGGCCTAATGGTAAAAAGGCACAAAAATTCAGTGAAGAAAAGAAGTTGTTAAAAAGAAGACCAGGACATATGGCAAAAAAGGTTTAAAAAAAATCACTGAAGAAAAAATTTCAAATGCAGATATGGCTGAATGGGAAAAAATAGGGTACAAAAATTCACTGAAGAAAATAATTCCTTAGATATCAGAATTAGGCAAGTAAAATCTAATGACTCTATGAGACATCAAGGAACAAAATCAAATAATGAAAAAATAGAAGAAAATGTGAAATGTCTCAAAGGAAAAACAACTCCCTGGGGGAAAATATCAAGGAGAAATACTTTGAGAATTATTGGACGGCCTAAGGGTCATGATTTAAAAAAAAAACCTTGACATCGTATTATAAAAGGAAATTACCCCAACATCTTAGATGGAAAGAATTGATCAGAAGGCAGAGCCAAGATGGTAAGGTAAGGACAGAGATTTGCCTGAGTTCTCCCAAAATTCTTCTCCAAATTTTAAATAATACCTAAAAATGAATTCTAGAGCAACTAAATCAACAAAAAAGATAAGTGAAATGATTTCAGGTTTATCTCATTGGACTGAGAATGGAATGCAATAGTGGAGGCAAATCAGTAACAGGTTTTGAGGATTATAGAATAGTCATGGGTGGTTTCTGAACCTCTTAGCTCTTAGACAGTAAGCAGTTCAAAGTCTGAAGGAGATTTTAGGAGAATCTTTCCTAGCATGACTCTGTTGTATTATCTATATGCAGTTCCAGACTGCAATCTCCAAGCATTGACCATGGTCATAGTTCCAAGGTAGGAAAGAGTGCTTGTGTTTACTCACAGACCAGAGTACAGGATAGAAAAGCAGTAACTGCACCTCTCCTTAGATCATACCATGTTGGAAGAACTGAAAACTTAAGAATCCCAAGATTTATCTCTGGAAATAGGAAGACCAAAAAACTTAAGTTTGGGATAGTGCCCCCTCCACCCAAGTGGCAAACTTTAAAAATCAAGAAAGACAGCAAATAAAAAATAACAAAAATAACAAATTAAAAATTACAAAAAAAAAAAGAACCTGACTATACAAAGTTACTATGGTGGGTGACAGGTAAGATCAAAATACAAACTCAGAAGACAACAATATCAACACTTCTACATCCAGAACCTCAGAGGAAAATGCAAATCGGTCTTAGGCACACAAAAATAGATTCCTGGAAGTGTTTTAAAAATCAAAGAAAAGAAGTAGAGGACAAATTGGGGGGAATGGGAAGTATGAGCGTGATGCAAGAAAATCATAAGAAAAAAGAATCAACAGCTTGATAAAGAAGGAAACAAAAAATGAAGAAAATTTCACCTTTAAAAACAGAATAGATAAAAGAATCACAAAAATCCATTGAAAAGAACAACTTATAAAGCAAAATTGATCAAATGGAAAAAAAAAATCCCATCTTAAAAAGTACATTTGTCAATGGGAAAAGAAATACAGAAGTTCACTGAAGAAAATAACCCCTAAAAATTTTAAAGGTGGAAATTAATGGCTCCATGAAACAACAAGAACAAGAAAATAAAGTAAAAAAGAAATGACAAAAATGAAGAAAATATAAAATACCTCATCAGAAAAACAATAGATATAGAAATAGATTAAGGAGAGATACTTTACAATTTATAGAACTAACTAAAAACCTTGATCAAAAAAAGAGTTAGACATTATTAATCAAGAAATTATCAAGGAAAACTTCCCTGGTATTCTAGAACTAGTCAGTAAAATAGAAGTTGAAAGAATCCTCTAATCAAATCCTGAAAGAATTTACAAAATGAAAACTCCTAGGAATATTACAGTCAAATTCTAGAGCTCCCATGTCAAAGAGAAAAATATTGCAAGCCCCTGAAAGAAATCTTTGAAATACTGTGCAGTCACAATGAGGCTAATACAAGATTTAGCATCTTCTACATTAAAGTGCCAGAGGACTTGGAATATAATATTTGGGAAGCCAAAGGAGCTGTAATTACAACCAACAATCACCTACCCAGAGAAATTGAATATAATCTTCCAATGGAAAAAACTGTATGTTTAATAAAATAGAGAACTTTCAAGCATTCCTAAATGAAAGGAACAGTGATGAATAGAAATTTGACTTCCAAATACAATACTTGAATAAAAAGATAAACAGGAAAGAGAAATCATAAGGAATTCAATAAAATTAAACTGTTTACACATAAGATGATACTTACAGCTTCTAAGATCTTTATCATTTTAAGTCATTTAGGAGTATAAAGAGAGGATCCAGATATAGTTGACTATAACAGAATAAAATAAAAAGAATTAAATGATGCATTCAAAGAAAGAATGGGCTTTTTATATCACATATAAGAGATGTGAAAGAGCTTTTTCAATGGAGGAGGAACTAGTGAGTGGCAGGCAATGTTTTAACTTTACTCTCATCAAAATTTTCAGAACTTGGTTGATATTATGTAATTTTTCTATCTTATGTGCTTTTGCCATCTCGATATGATTTCTCTCTCATCACATTCAATTTAGATCAATGTATACCATGGAAACAATGTAAAGACTAATAGACTGCCTTCTGTAGGGGTGGGGGGAGGGAAGCAAGATTAGGGGAAAAATTGTAAAATTCAAAATAAAATCTTTCTCAAAAAAAAGAGCTCAGTTGAATATAGAATCTATATTATCCTACAGGGAAGATGTAGAGAAAATAAAAGGGGCAGGGGTGCTGTTGATAGAAGGAAGGGCAAATTGAGAAAGGTAGTGGTCAGAAGGAAAACAAATTTTTGAAAGGAATAGCATAAAAAGTAAGAGAAAAGATAAGTGGGGAGGGGCAAAAAGGAGATAAATATAGTTACTAATCAAAATTGTAAATTTGAATGGGATGAATTCTCCTATAAAATGAAAGGATATAACACAGTAGATTAAAAACCAGAATCCTACAATTTGTTAATTTACAATACAGAAAGACACACATGCATACACACATACACACACACACATAGCAATCCTATTCTCAGACAAAGCAAAAGCAAAAATATGTCCAATTAAAAGAGATAAGCAGAAAAACTACATTTGATAAACAGTACCATGATGAATTATCAGTACTAAGCACATATGAACCACATGAAATGGCATCCAAGTTCTTTAAGGAAGAGTTAAATGAGTAAGAGGAGGAAATAGTAACCACACTAGTGTTGGAACTCAACGTGTCTCTTTCAGAATTAGATATAGCTAACCAAAATATAAATAAGAAGTTAAGTAGAAAAACTAGATATGATAGACTTCTAAAGAAAACTGAATGAGGATTAGGGGTGGCTAGGTGGCGTAGTGGATAAAGCACCAGCCCTGGAGTCAGGAGTACCTGAGTTCAAATCCAGTCTCAGACACTTAATAATTACCTAGCTGTGTGGCCTTGAGCAAGTCACTTAACCCCGTTTGCCTTGCAAAAAAAAAAAAAAAAAAGAAAATTGAATGAGGATATAGGAAGATGTGTGTGTGTGTGTGTGTGTGTGTGTGTGTGTGTGTGTGTGTGTGTGTATCCCTTTCCATTTTCTTTGATTTTTTTGGTATATAGACCTAGTTGTGGTATTGATTACATTAAATTAAGAAGGTTTGCAAGGGCAAAACTACTGCAGTCAAGATTAAAGGGAAAGCAAAAAACTGGGGAAAATTTAAGTTTCTTGGATAAAGGCCTCATTTCTCAACTATATAAGGAACTGAGTCATGTTTATAGGAATATAAATATATTTGATAATCAAAGGAAATGAAAAGGCAGATTTCAGAAGAAGAATCATAGTTATCTATAATCATATAAAAATGTTCTAAATCACTTTTTTATTTTGGCAAGGCAATGGCTTTAAGTGACTTGCCCAAGGTCACACAGCTAAGTAATTAAGTGTCTGAGATTGAATTTAAACTCATATCCTTCTGACTTCAGAGCCAGTACTCTATCCTCTGCATCACCTAGCTGCCTCTCTAAATCACTTCTGATTTGAGAAATTGACTTTATTTTTTTTAAGAAATGGACTTTAAAATAGCTCTGAGGTACCCCATCTCATAGTTGTCAGATTACTTTAATATGACAGAAAATAAAACTGATAAATATTGGAGTGTAATAATCTAAAGAACTATTATTAGAGGTTTGAACTGATTCAACCATTCTGGTGAGCATTTTAAAACTATGTCAAAATTTTATACATCTTTGCTCCCAACAATAACACAACCAGGTATATATACCAAAAAAAATCAAAGAAAATGGAAAGGGATACACACACACACACACACACACACACACGTGTGTGTGTGTGTGTGTGTGTGTGTGTGTGTGTGTGTAGAGAGAGAGAGAGAGAGAGAGAGAGGTCTTTCTGTGAAGACAAACAATTGGAAATTGAAAGGATGCTCATCAATTAGAAAATGGATGTGCAAGTTGTAGTGATTGTGAAGTATGATTGTGTAGAAATACTATTTTACTATAAGAAATGATGTTCAGGATGACTTAAGAAACACCTGGAAAAACTTACATGAATTGATACAAAATAAAGTTAGAAGAGCCAAGATAATATTGTGCATAATAACAGAAACAGTATACTATGATTAGTTGTGAGTACCTTAGATATTCTTAGCAAAGCAATGATCTAAGACAATTCAGAAAACTCATGATGAAAAATAGTATCCACCTCCATTGAAGTTTGAATGCAACTGAAGAATACTTTTTTTTAACTTTCTTTGCTTTTCTTGGGTTTGTTTTTTGGTCAATTTTTTCTTTCACAACCTTTCACAACCTAATGTAAAAATATGTTTTACATGACTGCATATGTATAATCCATATCAAATTGCTTGCCTTCTCAGAGATGGGTTAAGGCAGAGAAGAAGGAAATCTGGAATTTTAAATTTTAAAAAAAAACATTTTTTCCTTATAGGAAAAAGTAAAATATTCTTTTAAATCTTCTACCTATCCCTTTCTGAAAGAGATCCCAAAATGAAAATTATAGCCAAACCCAGAGCTCCCAAGTCAAAGAGCAGAAACAATTCACATATCATGAATCACTGTCAGAATCATACAAGGTTTAGCAGTTTCCTCTTTGAAGGACTGAAGGATTTGAAATATGATATTCCAGAAGGTAAAGAAACTACGATTACAACTAAAAATGGCTTACCAAAACTGAGTGTAATGAAATAAAAAATTTCAAACATTCTTGATGAAATAACCAGAACTAAAATAGAAAATTTGACATTCAAATAGAAATGCATAAAAACTCAATAAAGACTCAAAGGTGTTAACTCTTTACAATCTTATATGAGAAGCTGTTAATACAAATTACTCCCTAAGAAATTTATCAAGAGCGGCAGCTGGGTGGCTCAGTGGATAGAGCACCAGCCCTAGAGAACCTGAGCTCAAATCTAGCCTCAGACTCTTAATACTTACTTAACTGTGTGACATTGGGTAAGTCACTTAGCCTCATTACCTTGTAAAAATAAAGAAAGAAAGAAATCATAACTTTATCAAAATCATTTCAAAGGAAAAATTAAAAGACTTATAGAAGGAAATAGTAAAAATATATTAGCAAGGGACTTCAATTTAATACTCTCAGAACTAGATGATTCTAACAATTAAATAATAGGAAAAAAAGTTAAAGAGATGGGCATAATTTTATAGAACTTAAATATGAATGACCTCTAGAGAAAACTTAAAGTTAATAGAAAAAATATTTCTATATCTCAGCAGAGCATTGCACTTTCACAAATACTGATGATGTATTAGGGCATAAAAACTTGATAGACACGCAGAAAAATAAATATTAAATGCATCCTTTGGGACTATAATGCAAAGAAATTACAATCAATGAAGAACCTTTGAATCATAGGCTGAAAATTAATTGGAAACTAAATTATATAATCCCAAAGAATGAATAGGTAAAAGAACAAATCATGGAAAAATCAACAATTTCATTAAAGATAATGATAAACAACATAACAAAATTTGGGGGATGTAGTCAAAGTACTTGGTGAAAATGTATCTCTATTAATGCTTACTTCAATAAAAGACAGAAAATTAAGATCAATGAATCAGACATTCAACTAAAACAAATTAGAAAAAGAACAACTTTAAAATTCCCAATTAGTCACCAAAATGAAATCCTGAAAAATCTAAGAAAAGATTCTTAAATTAAAAGTAAAAAAAATTGAATGAGCTGGGTTTTATGGAGAAAAAAAATGTAAACTATAAAACATTGATTGATTTGATTTAACAAAAAGGAATTAAACCAAATTATGGTATCAAAAATGAAAAGGATGAATGTATTAGCAATGAAGATGAAATTAAAACATTTATCAAAAGCTACTTTGCTCAATTATATTCCAAAAATATTGACAATTTTATCAGATTGGTTCAATATTTTTCTCTTTGTTTTTTTTTGGGGGGGGGTTGGGTTTTTTGCTTGTTTTTACAAGGCAATGGGATTAAGTGATTTGTCCAAGGTCACACAGGTAATTATTAAGTGTCTGAGGTCACATTTGAACTCAGGTCCTCCTAACTCCAGGGTTATCCACTATGCCCCCTAGCTGCTCCTGAATATTTTCAAAAATATAAACTGCCCAGATTAACACAAGAAATAAGTTAATTAAATAATTCTATTTTGAAATTGAATAAACCATAAATGATCTTCACAAGAAAAATTCCCAAGATCAGATTAATGTATGTGAATTCTACCCTACATTAAAAGAACAATTAATTCCAATATTTTCTCTAGAGGTCAGTCATATTTAAGTTCTATAAAATTATGCCCATCTCTTTAACTTTTTTCCTATTAATTATTTGTTAGAATCATCTAGTTCTGAGAGTATTAAATTGAAGTCCCTTGCTAATATATTTTACATTTCCTTCTATAAGTCTTTTAATTTTTCCTTTGAAATGATTTTGATAAAGTTATTTGAAAAATAGTTAAAGAAAGTTTTAAATGTTTTCTATAACTCAAATATGATTTTGATACCTGACCAGGGAGACCATAAAGAAAGATCACTACAAGGGGTGGCTAGGTGGCGCAGTGGATAGAGCACCAGGCCTGGAGTCAGGAGTACCTGAATTCAACTTTGGCCTCAGATAATTACCTAGCTGTGTGGCCTTGGGCAAGCCACTTAACCCCATTTGCCTTGCCAATAAAAAAAAAAGAAAGATCACTATAAACTATTTCCTTATTGAATATTGATGCAAAAATCTTAAAATAAAATGTCAGCAAGAAGATTACAGCACTATATCACAGGGAGCAAGCACTATGAATATATGGAAATTATACTAAGAGTGCAGTGCTGGCTCTACATTAGGAAAACTATAAGTGAAATTGACCTTATCAATAACAATAGCCTAAAAATCATACTTTTATAAAAACCATTGCAAATCATAAGAAGAAATGAAACTTTCTTAAAATAATAATCAATGCTTTCTAAAATCACAAGCAAACATTCTCTATTCTGGAGGTAAATTTGCAGTCTTGACAATAAGACAATTTTGAAGCAAGGATACATTATCCCCACCACTCTTCAATATTGTATTAGAAGTACTATAGCAATAAAACAAGAAAAAAGAAATTAGAGAAATAATTACAGGAGATGAAGAAACAAAGAAACAAAACAAAACTATAATTCTTTGCAAGATGATATGTTATTATACTTAAAGAAACCCTAGAGAATAAACTAAAACACTAGTTGAAACAATTAACAACTTAAGCAAAGTTACAGGACATAAACTGGCCCCACATAAATCATCAACATATATTACCAACTAAACCCAGCAGGAAGAAAGAAAGAAATTGCGTTTAAAATAATTGCAAATAGCATAAAATACTTAGGAATTCATCTGTTAAGACACACAGGAATTTTATGAACACAATTACAAAACGATTTTCATACAAATACACTAAAGTGATTTTCCTAAAACATAAATATGAACATGTCACACCATTCCCTCCACCTCTCAATAAACTCTAGTGGATTTTTATTACCTGCAGGAGTAAAGACAAAAATGCTCTGATTGGCATTCAAAGTCCTTCATAACCTAGGCTCTTCATATGTTTACAGGTGAGAAAGGTGCAAACTTCCTCAAGTCATACTTTTAAATCCAGTAATACTGGTCTCCTGTCTGTTCTATGTTGCTCTCTGTTCCAGATGCTCTCCCTAGCTACCCCCATTCTTAGAATGTGCTCTCTACTTAGCTCTAACTAATGATCTTCAAGGTTTCTTTAAGACCCAACTAAAATTCTTCTTTCTACAGGGAGTCTTCCCTAATCCCACAGAATTTCAGTGCTTGCCAAATTTTAATTATTTTTTTATTTTTCCTGTATGTAGCTTGATTTATATATACATATATATATATATATATATTTGTTTCATGTCATCCTCTCCTTTAGATTATAAACTCCTTAAAAATCAGGAAGTGTCCTTTGCTTCTTTTTGTATCCTCAGAATTTTGTACAGTGGCTAACATTAGTACTAAGTGGAGCTGCTAAGCATAACAATAAGAGAGTTTCTTTTCTGAAATTGCTAAGAAAGAGAAGAGAAAGAATAAAAAAGTATTTTAAGAATTTTTAAAAGAAATGGGACTTCTCATGAAGATAAAAATATGAAAGTTCATGGAACAGCCTGACTCTCCCATATAAACCCAGAAAATGTATAAAAAGGACCCAGATCAAAAACTGATGAAGAAAACTTAGAAATAAAATTAAACTAGTTAAACCAGTTTAGAAGTAACAAAAATACAGTTAAAATACAGCAGAGGGTATAGGAGAGATTATCCAAAGGAATCAGCATGAACTCTGATAAACAAAGAAACCACTGGAGGCCAGTAAAAGGCGTGCATTAAGGAAGACAGTGCAAATCATAATGCATGAACTAAAAGCCAGAAAAATCACAAAAGAGATAGCCACTGAAATTGCCACAACTAGTCCTAAAGCCATCTGGCACTCTAAACAAAGGGTCACAGATCAATAGGAACTCCATTAATTGAAGGGTTGAGATTTCTGGCTGACATGTCAGAATAAAAGATGATAGAGCAAGTGACTCACTAGGTAAATCCATAGGGATTGATCATGCATTTATTGGAGCATCAAGATCTATAAAAGGAGAAACAATTGATTTGAAACCTGGGTCCTCAAACAGGGGAGTGATCTATAACATCTGTTCAGACTGACCTAAGCAAAAAAGTCCTAATTCAAGAACTGAGGTAGAAATATTGCATGAGTAAACAGAATAAAGTATGGAACAAATGAAGAAATAATATATATTAAGAATTATATACATATATATAGGCATACTCAAGATGGCAAAAGGGAGGCAACAATGCAGTGAAACTCTTTTCTTCATAACAACTTTAAAATAACACTTGATATTGAATTTTTTAGCAATGGTAAAGAAAAGATCAGAATGAGACATTTTTCAGCATAAGACAAATTAGAAAGTCAGGAAGAAAGGTTTGTGACCTTGAGTAGGATCCAGCCTGAAGTGCAAGTAGCAACAGCATTAGCAGTGGGCTTTAGAGGTGGTTGCAACAACACAGCACTAACTTTGGGAGTTCTCAGGTTAGAGCCAGCAAGAGATTTGCACAGCTGGACAGAGTGTGATTACAGAAGTTGTTGTTGTTGTTGTTGTTGTTCCAGGTATAGAACTGTGTGCTGTGGCAACTCTATTATCCATTAACAGTTCTGGGTCCCAGTTACAGGGCAGAGAAAAGCTTGTGCCGTGGGTCACAAAGGAGCAGGAGCAGAGAAACGGGATCTGGTCATATTTTCAGGACCAAGCAGAACATTAGTGTGTGGAACTATAAAGGGAAAGGAGCCTTCCTGGGTAAAGACTAGAAGGAAGACCAGGGGAAAAGTGACCACAGCTCTTTCTGAATCACAGCCCTAGAAGCTGAGAAGAGCATTTGATGGGAGAAATATTTATACTAGTCACACTAAATTTGAGCCGATCTCTCAAGGGTCAAAGAAGAAAACTTGCAGACCTTCAAAACTAGCTCTGAAAAGAACAATACCAAAAAAGGCTGAATCTTGGAACGATGTACAGTTGAAAAGAGCAATCTTTAATATAAAGGTCAAAGTCAAAAACAAGGCTGAAAATGAGCAAACAAACAAAAAGATGAGCTTGATGATTAAGTAACTACTATTTTGGCAAAGAGCAAGACACAAACTCAGAAGCAGACAACAATATCTAAAACAATTATAACTAAAACCTCAAAGAAAAAAAATACTAATTAGATACAATTCCAAAAGAAATCCCTGAAAAAGTTCAAGAAGAATATAAGAGTCCCAGAGAAAAAAATGGGAAAAGAATGTGAATGATGCAAAAAATTTTACAGTTGGTTAAAAAAAGGCATTAAAAAGTACTGAAGAAAATAATAACTAAAGCAATAGAATAAGTCAAATGTAAATAGAGGTAGGAAAATTCAACAAAGCAAAAAAGAACTCCTTAAAAAGCAAAATTTTCCAAATGGAAAGTTACAAAAGATGTGCAGAAAGAGGTTCAATAAAAAGTCAAAAGAATGAAAATAGAAATAATTGAAAGATCATCTCCTGAAAGAGATCTCAAAATAAAAACTCCCAGGAATATTATAGTCAAATTTTGGAGCTATAAGATCTAGGAGGAAATAGTGTATGCACCAAGAAAAAAAAATCCAAATATCATAGAACCCCAGTCAGGATCACACAGGATTTAATTTACGGAGTAGAAGGTTTAAAAATATGATAATCTGGAAGCAAAGGAGCTAAGATTAAAAAACCAAAAATAACCTACCCAACAAAATTAAATATAATCCTTCAGGGGGGAAATGGAAATTTACTAAAATGAATGCTTTAAATATTCCTGAAGAAAACTGCAAAACTGAATATAAAATCTAACATTCAAATGCAAGGTTTAAGAGAAGCATAAAAAGCTAAACATGAGAGAAATCAAAAGGGGCTCAATAATCTTAAACATGTAGCTCCTAAGAACATTATCTTTGTTAGAGAAGCTATGAGTCTACATAAACAGTGGGCACATAAATGAGACAATTGTATTGGAATGATCTCAAAAAAAATGAAGAAGGGAAAAGGTATGCACTAGGAGAAAGGGGAAGAAAAGGGGGGGAAGAGGTGTTTATGAAAGAGCTTCAAAAGTGGAATAGAAAATGGAAAGAGGAGGTGGGCAATATTTAAACCTCAGTCTCATCTAAATTGGTTCAAAGAGTGAAGAATTCATACACACACTAAGTTGGGCATAGAAATCTAACTTGCTCAACAGATGAGTGGGAGAAGGTGAGAAGAGACAGGGAAGAGGGGAATGATAAAAGTGAATGCAGATTATGAAAGGCAGGGATTAGAAGTAAAATAGACTGGAGGAGAGACAGGGTAAAAAGAAAGAAGTGGCAGTGAAAATTAGGGCTGAGGAAAAACCACAATTAGTAATCATAACAATGAATGTTAGTGGAATAATTCACTTGTAAAACAGAAACAGTAGAATAGATTAGAAACTAGAATCCAACAATATGTTGTTTATAAGAACACACTGAAATTAAAAGAGTTAATATAGAAGCATAGAATTGAATCTATTATGTTTCAGTGAAAGTTTAAAAAAAATCAGGGGTAGGAGGGCAGCTAGGTAGCATAGTAGATAGAGCACTGGCCCTGGAGTCAGGAGGACTTGAACTTAAGTTCAAATCCAACCTCAAACACTTAACAAGTGCCTAACTAGGTGACCTTGGGTAAGTCACTTAACCCCATTGCCTTAAAAAATAAAATAAAAAATCAGGGGTAGCAATCATGATCTCAAACAAAGCAAGGACAAAAATAAACCTATTTTAAAAAGAGATAATGACAGAAATATAGTCATTCCCCAATTGATAGATTTCCAATTCATAGGCAATTCATTGCCACAAAAAGAGCTGCTATAAAGATTTTTGTCCTTAAAGACTTTTTTCCCTTTTCATTTTTTAAAATCTCTTTGGGATATATACCTAGTACAGAGGTGAGGAACCCTTTTTCTACCAAGGACTGTTTGAATATTTATAATATTCAAAGGTCATATTTGCTAGAGCATTTAATTCACCCTTAAGAAGTTACTAGATTTACTGAATTTTGAGAACAATCAGCAATTGCCTTAGCAACCACAGAATAATTCAGCTGACACTGTATTAATAGTAATGCTACGTCTTTATAAACCACATAAAAACCATAGTTTTAAAGCCTTTTGACCATAGTTCCAAATTGTTCTCAAAAATGACTGAACCAGTTCATGTTTCATATTTCAACAGTTCATTAATATATCAATTTTCCTATATCCCCTCCTGAATTTATCATTTCTGATCTTGAGTATGTACCTGAGAGTTTTTTTGATTTACATTTCTCTAATCAATAATAGCTTAGAATATTTTTCATATGATTTTATAATTTGACATTTTCTACAATAAGATTTGGAAAATAGATCTATCCATTATGATGATGATGATGATGATTATCATTTATTATTATACCAACAAACTTGGGATTTTGTGTGATTTTAAGCCATTACCCCAGATATATATATATATATATAAAGACAACACCTAACATTAATTTGATAATTTATTGTATTTGGAAGATTGTTGGAAATGTGTATTTTTCTTTAATTTGGACTTAACTGTTAAAAGACATGCTAAAATGATAATAATTAATAATAGAATTAATATAAATAATAATAATTAATAATAATAATGATCAATAGCAGATTAATAACTGGGTTAGGGTGTCAGTTTTTTAAGATTTCAAGATCTAGCTCCATGCTTAAGTTAAAGTTCACTGATTTGACTTCAATTAATAACTAGAAATTGCAAAGGACAAGATTTTAGAAATCAGTTTATCAACTGCAGTCTAAGAGTAAGGTCAGATAAATCAACAGGTTAATCATGTCCACTTATCTTTCAAGACAAATCTGCAGAAAGACCTTATTAAATTTAACACCACATAAATATTGGATATGGTAAATACATTGGTTATTACAACTTGTGATTATCATATGAATCTTGTGTGTTTCCTTGTACTGTTCAATTATTTAATTATTATTTAAGTAATTCTCTGAAAGCTATTGATGGTTTCTACCTCAGGGAACTGGCTAAGCCCTTCCAGCCTTAAGTCAAATTTCTTACACCTCTTTGCCTGAATCAAAAAGCCATAAAATAGCTTAATATTTAAGTATATTTTAGTCTAACATATTTTAAGCTAACCTGATGGTAACAAGTATGATTTTAATCTGTAAAAAAAAAAAAATATATATATATATATATATATATATATATATATATATATATCCTTGAATGCACAGTTTGAAATTCCCAAGAATATGGGAATGGGAAGCTAGAACTTCTCAAAAGCAGAAGTGGGAAATTACAGTTCTTAAAAGGAAAAAAAATTATTTGAGCTGGAAATTTTCACCATACTTCTTTAAAAGAAAAAAGGAAATAATGAGTAACAATCCTTTTTCTTTTAAAGTGCTGAGTACTAGGCCTTCTCAATTGAAATGTTATCAAGAGTGATTATAAATTCAGATTTGATTTAAGCCAAAACCTGAACTGAAGGAAAAAAGGAGCCTGAGAGTGCTCTTCTTATCAGGATTTTTATGGTAAACTATAACCTAACACCAAAAAAAAAAATATTTAAGAAATTTATTAGTTGTAAGGCCCCAAGAAAGTTCTATTTACTTCAGCTTACTGTTGTGAAACAGAGGACCACAATCCTGCAAAGTGTTTGGCAGAAAGCTTGAATGTTAACTATTTTTATTAACTCTTTAATTGAGTGTAATTGCATCATATTTGATAACTTTATAAGGATTTTTAGATGTGATCAATATGCAATGTCAATGGTTTTATGATGAATGATTTTGAAGTTTCAAATATAATTTATTAAGGGTATTTTTAGATTTCTAAATGTTTTTATATTGTATAATTTGGTAAATAGTTGTAAAATGTTGTTAGGAAAGCAATTTCTTTTATGATCTAGAAGTTATTAGATGAATAATTGCACTACTTTAAAAAAAAAAGATAAAACAAGTAATAAATGGGTTTGAAACTGTTAGGTCATTCTATCAGCCCTGCTAATCATGTGTTATAATATTCTGAAGGACTATTTTCTCCCTATGTAAAAGGAAACTCACCCTGTCTGTGGTGGCAAAGAATTGGAAATCAAGTAAATGTACTTCAATTGGGGAATGGCTTAACAAACTGTGGTATATGTGTGTCAAGGAACACTATTATTCTATTAGAAACCAGGAGGGATGGGAATTCAGGGAAGCCTGGAAGGATTTGCATGAACTGATGCTGAGAGAGATAAGCAGAACCAGAAAAACACTGTACACCCCTAGAGCACACGGGGGTGATGATTAACCTTGATGGACTTGCTCATTCCATCAGTGCAACAATCAGGGACAATTTGGGGTTATCTGTGATGGAAAATACCATCTGTATCCAGAAAAAAGAATTGTGGAGTTTAAACAAAGACCAAAGACTATTACCTTTAACTTAGGAAAAAACTGATATCTTATTATGTAATTTTGCTGTCTCTTATACTTTATTTTTCTTTCTTAAGGATATGATTTCTCTCTCTTCACATTCAACTTAGATCAATGTATACCATGGAAACAATATAAAGACTAACAGACTACCTTCTGTGGGGGTGGGGGGAGGGAAGCAAGATTAGGGAAAAAAATTTAAAGTTCAAAATAAATAAAAGCTTTCTAAAAATAGAAATAAAAAGCATAAGAGGAAGGACAAAAAATAAAAGAAAGCTCACCTAAAATTATGTGGTTATCACTTAATGAAAATTATGAAATTGCAAACTAAATTATTTGGAGTCAATAACTCCAATAACTTGATCAAGTATTTATATAGGTATTTTCAAAACAGAAATTGTTAATTGTAGAGAGAAAAAACTTTGCAAAATCTTTTTTTGTAAATCAACAAAGATTCTTAGATATCTAGTAAAGAATTCTTAAGCAATCCCTAAAGAGTTTTCTGTGCTATGGAATTTTTGCAGAGTAAATTGAAATCTATTGAAATTGAAATCTATGTACCAAAATCTATGCACCAAATAGGTGTATGATTTTCAAGCCTGTTTGAAGTATTTTTTTAAAATATATTTAATTTGGAGGTATATAGTAATTGGTCAGAGTTGTTTTTGTAAGGGTCTAAGTGAACTATCATATATGCACAATTTATATGGGATTCCAGAATGTAATTGTTTTTTCTTGATGTCCATTTATATATTTAAAAATGAAGGAAAAAAAGAAACTGGGTAAACTTTTAAAGACCTGGTAATATTTGTTAATTATTATAAGACTATTTTAAATGTATATGTTCATTTTGACTTGTACAACACTTTAACTAGAGGGCAATGATAATTAGGAAGTTAATTTGATTTCTATGGTATTTGGTAGTATATTTATGTTAAAGACAAAACTAATTTGGCCTTGATACATTCTAATTTTAAAAGTTTATTTTTATTTTAAAGTTGAATAAGAGAAGAAATATATCTGTAATTTTAGAGGTTTCCAACTAATTTACTTCATGAAATTTTTAGTTGTTTTTAAGACAGGAAAATACTTTTAAAAGGAATATTTAAACTAAAAACATTTTTGTCAAAAAATAATTTGTGTGATTTTTAAAAGACTAAATTAGATTAAATTTTATTTGCTAGGTAATTTATTACAGTAATATGACAATATTAATAGCAATTGTATTAATATTTACTATGATTATCAAGATTACTACTTGAGGGCAAAATTTTGGTTTTTGGATGAGGAGAAGGGAGTCTTGAAAACTCTTTTTTTTTGGAGTTTTATTCTTGGGTTAGCTGTGTCATAGAACAATCCTTAAATGCGTGACTTCAGAAAAACATCAGAAATCAGTGGCTCCATGGAAGCAATATTTGAGGTCCAAGGCTAGTTTTTCTATTTCTAATATTAGGGTAAACAAATTTCTATTTCCAAATTCTATTATTAGGGTAGACAAAAAGTGGAAGTTTCCTGCTGCAATACTGGTTATGAGAATAATACAAAAGCATCTGAATTACTCTAATAAGCTATGTGGAAAAGATCTTGCTATTTTGAGCTGAATTTATTGTCATTCCATGACCTGAGCAAGAGTTAAATTAGCTTGAATTTATCATATATATATATATATATATATAGCATATATATATATATATGATTCAATTTCTGAAGTTTCTCATTCTTTCAGAATGATATAATTATAATTAGACAAGCTTGTGAAACAAAGAGTGATCTATTAAGTTGTAATGTTAAAATCATGAGCCTCCTTTGCTTTTTGTTTTTAATGAGTAGGATTTCATATAGTCAGTTATGCTAGAGAAGTGTTGTTATGTAAAGGACTCTTTTCTAAAGTATGTGGAGAATTAAGTCAAATTTATAAGAATACAAGTCATTCTCCAACTGATAAATGATTGAAGGATATGAACACAGCTTTCAGATGGAGAAATTAAAAGTATCTATAGTCATATGAAAAAATATTCCAAAACATTATTGACTAGAGAAATGAAAATTAAAACAACTTTGAGGTGCCACCTATCAGATTGACTAAGATGGCAAGAAAGGAAAATAATCAATATTAGAGAGCATGTAAAAAAACTGGGACACTCATGCACTATTGGTGGAGTTGTGAACTGATCCAGTCATTCTGGAGAATTTTAATTATATACCATAACTTGTTCAGTCATTTCCCAGTCAATGGGCACTCTTTCAATATCCAATTCTTTGCTGCTACAAAAAAGAGCTGTTATAAATATTTTTCTATATGTGGGTCCTTTCCCCTTTTTTATAATCCAGCAATACTACCACTTGTGATCAAAGAGATTATTAAAAAGGGGAAAGGACCTACATATACAAAAATATTTATAGCAGCTCTTTTTTGTAGCAGCAAAGAATTGGATATTGAAGGAATGCCCATTGACTGGGAAATGACTGAACAAGCTATGGTATATCAATACCATGGAGTTCTATTGTTCTATATGAAATCATTAGTGGCCTGAATTCTGAAAAGCATGGAAACTCTTGGATGAACTGATGCTGAGTGAAGTGAACAGACCAGGAGAACTTTATATATGCTATGAGCAACTCTGTGAGATAATCAACTATGACTGACACGACTCCTCTCAGCAGTTCAGTGATCAAGAACAGTACTGAGAGATCTGTTAAGGAAAATTTCATTCACATCCAGAGAAAAAACTATGGATTCTGAATGCAGAGCAAAATATACCATGTTATCTTTTTAAAACTTAAAAAAATAAGTAGTGATTTAAAAGCTATTTTATGTCACCTTTAATGAGAAATCTGATTTTACTTATGTTTGTTATTTAATCTGGGATTAAAACCTCTGTGCTCTAAAAATGGATGCAAACTACTTATAATTAGGCAAATGATGCAAAGAGTTGTGAAACTAAGATGTATTCAGTTATCTTAACTATCTCGGTTGTAAATTAAGGAAAAGGATATCAATATAATTAATTATCCTAGAAGAAGAATTACTTGTGGTCTACCTTAAAGAGACACTTGTTAGGGATTATTCATGAACATGACTAGAAGTTGAAGATATATATATGATAAAAAACCCTACTTGATATGCGCTATTTCAATACTGATTACACAATGTATTTATGTATCCCAAAACCTTCTGTTAGAACTGAAGTTAATCTAGCAACTTTTAGATGAATTCTTTTTTGTATTAGAGTTCATCCTCCTTTTTAAAAAGGGTTCTGTTATAAATACTTTAGGGAAATCTCATCTTCCTATTAGGGTAATAAATAATATCACATGTAAAAACTGGTTCTAATTTTCTATTTGTACCCGAATTTTCTATGTATAACCACATGACAATTAGCTGGCATAAAATTTAAAATTCCCTAATTTAAAAAGTTTCAAATTTTATTTTCTAGTAGGAGACATAAGTTTTGAACTATCTTTCATTATCTGATCTAGTTACTGGCAAAGTAAATTTAAATTTGTGTAGGATCAATTTTTTAGGACATTTTTAGCAGAGAAGAGAATTCCTACAAGTGGCATTAGTCAGAGGAGAAACTGCTCTGTGACCACATCCAAAATAGACTGAATCAGATGTTTCCAGAGGAACAGATGGAGACACAAATATGAATTTTATTTTGTTGTTTACTTTTCCCCTTTGTGCTTTTTATCTTGTCAAAGAGGATTGCCTTATTTGAATTTCTCAAAATTTGATCAAAGGGGATTTCCCCCTTTGATTTGACAAAGAGTTATCCATTTTTTTCCTTTTTCCCCTCATATAGTCTCCCTTAATAAAGATGATAGTTACAAATATTTGATGAAACATTTGTCATGTCAGTCAGTGTTTCATTGAGGAGACCAGGGCTTTCAATAAAATCAAATGGGAGAATGTGAAAAATTATTATTGATAACCAATAATTTGGTGGTAATTAAGAGCTTTCCTTTCCTTCTAAAGCTTTTTAAAACTTCAGTCTTGAAAGACATTATTGATAATGAGATTGAATTAACTCAGAACCCAACTAAACTTAGAAGGAATTTAATCTAAGATGGGGAAACTTATTCTGTTCCACTTAAGTCTTTGAGTCTAGATGTCATAAGGCTGGGCATGTTCTGAAAACTTCTCTCATAAAAACATTTCTATATATGACTAGCAAGATACAGCAGAAAGAGCTAGAAAGAGAAATCCCATTCAAAGTGACCTCAGACAGTATAAAATATCTGGGAGTATACCTGTCAAGGCAGACTCAGAAACATTTTGAAAACAATAACGTAACACTTCTCACACAAAATGAGACTTAAATAACTGGACAAATATCAACTGCTCATGGATAGGCAGAGCAAATATAATAAAAAATGGCAATCCTTTCAAAATTAAACTACTTGTTTAATGCCCTCCAATCAAAATTCCAAAAAAAAACTACTTTAATGAGTTAGAAAAATTGTAAATAAATTCATATAGAGAAATAAAAAGTCAAGAGTCTCCATGGATTTAATGAAAAAAAGTGCAAAAGAAGGTGGCTTAGCCTTACCAGATCTAAAATCATATTATAAAGCATCAGTCATCAAAACTGTCTGGTATTGGCTAAGAAACAGAGTTGTGGATCAGTGGAATAGACTATGTACAGTAGCAGGAAATGATTATAGTCACCTGCTGTTTGATAAACCCAAAGAGTTCATCTATTGGGATAAAAACTCTCTTCAATAAAAACTATTTGGGAAAATTGGAAGTTAGTATGAAAGAAACTTGGATTAGACCAACACCTTACACCCTATACCAATATAAGATCAAAATGGATACAGGATCTAAACATTAAAAAACAATATTATAAGCAAACTAGAAGATCAAGGAGCAGTTTACCTGTCAGAGCTATGGAAAGGGAAGCACTTTATGAACAAGGTAGAGATAGAGAACAACATTAAAAACAAACAAAATAATTTTGATTACATTAAATTAAAAAGCTTTTGCACAGGCAAAACCACTGTAAACAAGATCAAAAAAAATGTAGTAAATTGGGAACCAATTTTTATGACTAGTGTTTCTGACAAAGAACTCATCTCTAAAATACACAGAGAACTGAGTCAAATTCTTTTAAAAAAAAAGACTAGCTATTCCCCAATAGAGAAATGGTCAAAGGATATGCAAAGGCAATTCACTTATGAGGAAATCAAAGTAATCCATAATCATATGAAAAATTGCTCTAAATCATTAAATATTAGAGAAATGCAAATTAAAACATCTCTGAAGTATCACCTCACACCTCTCAAACTGACCAATATGACCATAAAGGAAAATGACCAATGTTGGAAGGGATGTGGGAAATCTGGGACACTAATTCATTGTTGATGGAGCTGTGAGCTCATTCAACCTTTCTGGGGAGCAATTTGGAATTATGGCCAAAGGGCAATAAAAATGTGCATACCCTTTGATCCAGCAATACCACTACTGGATCTATACCCTGAAGAGATTATGAAAAAAGGTAAAAACATTATCTGTACAAAAAATGTTCATAACAGCTCTGTTTGTAGTGGCAAAGAAATGGAAACTGAGGGAATGTCCATCAATTAAGGAATGGTTTAACTAACTGTGATACATATACATATATACATATATTTTATATATATATATATATATATATATATATATATATATGATGGTACTCTATTGTTCTATTAGAACCCAAGAGTGATGGGAACTCAGGGAAACCCGGAAGGACTTGCAAGAACCGATGCTGAGCAAGATGAGCAGAATCAGAACATTGTACACCATAACAGCAACATGGGAGTGATGATCAACCTTAATGGACTTGCTCATACCAATAGGGCAACAAGCAGGCACAATTTGGGGGTATCTGTGATGGAGAATACCATCTTATCCTGAGAAAGAATTGTGGAGTTTGAACAAAGACCAATGACTATTACCTTTAATTCTTAAAAAAATGTTGTCTTATTATGTAATTCTGCTATATCTCATACTATCTATTTCTTCCTTAAGGATATGATTTCTCTCTCATCACATTTAATTTAGATCAATGCATACTATGGGAATGATGTAATTACTAGAAAACTGCCTTCTGTGGTGGGGGGGAGGAAGCGAGATTGGGGGAAAATTTGTAAAACTCAAAATAAATAAAACCTTTCTAAAAAAATCTGCTAATCAAGGACTACCTTTAATTACCTTTAATTTAGAAAAAACTGATATCTTATTATCTGATCTTGCTATCTCTTCTACATTATGTTTCTTCATTAAGGATATGATTTCTCTTTCATCATATTCAATTTGGATCAATGTATACCATGGAAACAATGTAAAGACTGGCAAATTGCCTTCTGAGGGGAGTGGGGGGGAAGGAAGTAAGATTAGGGGGAAAATTGTAGAACTCAAAATAAATAAAATCTTTAGAAAAAATATGCTAGTAATAACAATATACTCTCTTAAATTTAGTTCTCCAATACTGAAACTTTAGATATTTTCAGTTTATTTCTGTTTTTATTTTGCCCAAACCTGATAAAAGAAATCTTTAAACAAAATTCACAAGGTTCTAATGTTAAAAAAAACTCTTCTAACTTGTAAAATTTAGAGACAGATGCTCTAAAATGGGAGAAATAATTACTTTATATTATCAAAATAATTCATATGCAAAATTCTTAGCACAATTTTGAGAACTTATTACTAAAAAATATTCAAACCCTGAATTTGTATGCTAGTTACATTTGGAAACCAATCATATACATATGTCTATCATTCTTAGAGAAAATATTCTAATTCTATTGCTTTCCTCTAAATTTACTATTTTATTTACCATATCTCCCCATGTATAAGACACACCCCTTTTTGAAAATTTTGGGATCAAAAAACCAGGAGTATCTTATAAAGTGGCTGTAGATATTTTTTACTTGGTTTTCCCATTTTTTCACACTTGTTTTTGTACTCGTTGCTGTAGATTTTTTTTACTTGAATTTCCGACTTTTTCACACTTGTTTTTGCACTCATTGTCGTAGTTTTTTTAATTTGCATTTTCCACTTTTTCCCACTTGTTGCCTTGTTTCACATCTGTTACTGGTATATTAGATTACATTTTGCCATGTTCTGCCCAGAAATGGCTCAGAAAAGATTTTTGTTCATTGCTGAATTCAAGTTCAAAGTGATCCAGTTTGCAAAAGTGAATGGAAATCATGCTACTGAAGGTCAGGGTGGTCCTCCACCAACTGAGGAAATAATCTGAGACTGGCTACAGGAAGAAGAAACGTTACTGAAAATGCCCAACAGAAGATCCTGAGAGACAAGTCAGCCAAATGGCCTGAGTTAGAGAGGGAAGTGAAGAGATGGAGCAAAGGGCCAGTGGAATTCCTATGTCCACAAAGAGGGTCATCAGGAGGCAAGAAAAAAATGATGATGAAAAGACATGACTGATCTCAAAGAAGGACACAATTGTTGCTTCAGGTTCATGAAAGGTAATAGACTGACATGCGTCCACACAACAGACTTACCCAAAAAATGCCTGAAAAGCTAGGAGCAAAAGGTCCTTGAATATCATGATGAATAAAACTTGAATTCAATAATCTTATGTAACATATTTTTTTCAAATTTCAGGACCCAAAATTAAGGTGTGTCTTAAACATGGGAAAATACAGTAATTAGATAACTTTAATATTTACATCTTTGTCTTATTACTTTGTCAAATTTCCTCTTTAGGAGTATATCATTCCTATATTATAATTTCCCCACAAATATAGATTAAAATTGTAAGATTTTTTCATACTTGATAACATACTTATAATTCAGAAATGTTCCAGTGTCAATACATTCATGAATAGATTTACTATTATACTCACAGAACTTCTACTGCTCACCTGCAGAAATATGCTAGGAAAGGAAAAGGAGGTATATAATTATAATATCATATATTACAACAGAGGAAAATCTCCCTTAGATTTATTTCATTCCAGGCATAAGTCATATTTGACAGCCAATAATGTGGTCACAGGATAGCAAAAGCATTAACCAGGCAGGGAAGTCTTCTGTTCAGGGGGGGGTGGGGGGTGGGAATAGCACAATAGGGAAATTGAAACAAAAGAATCCCATCTTTGGCCATGCCAAGGATATCCCAAAACTTTTACCGATCATAGACATTTACTTTTAACAATTCTTATGCCATTTTTCTACTCTTGGCTTCATTACAATTAAGATAACCATCCGTGTAATTAAAACTCAGAACAATAATAAACTACATTTTGAAGATTATTTTAACCTCAAAAAATAAAATTTCACTACTTAGGACTTGAATATCTTTTCATATACATATTCATATATATTCTTATAAATATTCTTTTTTATATACATATATTCTAAAACAAATTCTAAAGAATGGTATCAAAAAATTCACTAAGATATTTCAGAAGAGGGTGAGTTCCAGGAATACCAAAGACTCCTGCAATCTTAAAATGATTAATTTTCAAACTCCTTAAGGATTTATCTCAAAACTCCTTTATCTCCAAACTTTCAAAATCTACTAAGATATTTTTAGAAGTTCTACAAACTTTGATTATCTGACTTTATTTCCGTAACTTCAATGTGGTCAAGACTGAAAAGCTGGGGGGAATTAACCTGCAGAGTAGTGTTTCCTTTTTTTCCTTATCACCTATCTTCTGCTGAAATCCTAAAGTAGGATACAGATCTGCTTACTGGGTAGGTTGCTTTAAGTAGGAAACTCAATTAATCATTCCCAGCATTCTAAACTCTTTGGACATAGCCATTTTAGTAGTTTTTCTTGCTGGTCACATTTTCCATTTAAAAATCCTACATTTTTCAAAGACCCAAAAAGACAGACTAAAACAGACACATAGAGAGCATATAAAGAAGAAACCCCTTTTAGGTACATGTAGACAGAAAGTTGCCCAGGCAAATCATGGAGATAGCTAAGTGGTGAAGTTGATAGAGCTCCAAGACTAGAATCAGTAACACCAGAATTCAAAAACAGTTTGCTGTATGTCCCTAGGCAAGTCCCTTAACCAGAGAGTTGTTTCAGTTTCCTCATCTGTAAAATGAGTTGAAGAAGAAAATGGCAAACCACTCCAGTGTCTTTGCCAACAAAACTCCAAATGGAGTCACAAAAAGTCAGACATGATTGAAACAACTGAACAGCAAAATTTAATCTGATATAAATAAGATATTTTAATCTTAATTCCTTTAATTTGAAATAATGATGAGTCAAATTAGCTAAAAATATCAGCTGAATCAATTACAGTTTTATACTTTTGAGTGATTTTATTATCCTGTAATGTAAAAGGCAATGTTTGGAAATTTACCTTTTCCATTTGAAGAGAATACCTTTAAAGGATTCACTTGCTCTTAACACATTTGAAAATAAAATTGCCGTCTGTATTAGACAACGGATAATTTTCAGACTTTTCAAAAGAACATTTCCCTTTGAAGGAAATCTCTTACACAAAGTTTTTTCTATTATTGCTTGTGGATAAAATGAGAAGAGAAAAAACTAGGGTTTTTAAAAGACTTTAAAGAGTAATGTGTATATGATGGGGGAGTTTTATTTGGGAATTATTTATAAAGGTTTATTTTTAAACAAATTTGAAATCTGGATTTTTTTTAGCTTCCTTATGTTTACTCTTAAAATAGAAAATGTTCTGCACTGACAGTTTATTAGACTATAACATTTATAAAAAAGAACTGTTGTCAACTGTTCTCCTTTCCTTCCTCATCCTTCATTCACTAGTGTGTTAATAATTTACCTTAGAAATAATAGAGTTGGGTTGGTTAGGTGGCACAGTGGATAGAGCAACGGCCCTGGGGTCAGGAGTACGTGAGTTCAAATCCAGCCTCAGACAGTTAATAATTACCTAGCTGTGTGGCCTTGGGCAAGCCACTTAACCCCATTTGCCTTGAAAAAAATCTAAAAAAAAAAGAAATAATAGAGGTCATATGTAGCATCTAAGCTAACATTTGCCTTGTTTTCCATCACTATCTAGCTTGGTTATTTCTTTTAATGTTTACTTTAATAGCATTAAATCAATGAATTTTTGTTTTTGAAAAGCTTGGTAAGCATGAAATTTGGGGCTTCTACAATCTCAGAGAATCCAGTGACTAAAATTTTCAAGATTTTCACATTTGTTTTCTGGCAATTTGCTAAAAATATTTAAAGCTCACTAACAAAATTTTTTCATATGGTTTGAAAGCAGTTATTCTATCATGGTACAACCCTGAACCATTCTAAAGGTTGCATGTTAGAATTTTTTTAAAAATCTTTAATAGAGAAGAAGAATGATATTATACACTGTGCTGCAGTGTCATATATTACTAATTATCTGGTGCTTTGAAAAAAAAATCACATACATTCCCAACTTGTAAAAACCCTCAAAACTTCAGCTTTAATAAAGTCTGAACTTCTGGCCAAGATGGCAGAGAGAAGACAGGCATAGTTCTAAAGTCTCCTGATCTTTCCCCATCTATCATATGAAACAAACTTCTTAAAAGAAATCCAACCCACAAAACTCAGAAAGAAAAGCCAGGAGAAAGAATATCTACCTCAGGATCTGTCTCCCACAACAGCATTGGGCAAATTTGGGCTGGTGAATCTGGGCGCAGAGAGCCGATCAACCACGGATTAGCCAGATTAGTAGGTGAATTGGAGCTGGGGGGGGGGGGGGGGTCTGAGGGCCTGAGAGCCCAACCTGCTGGATCAGCAGTGGGTCTAGATAGCAGGGGCTTGAGTAAACTAGGAAGCAGAGGCATTGGTGTTGGCTCTAACCCTCTGTAGCTTGCTGACAGGTCTGGGGGGAGAGTTCCAGTGCAGGAGAGCTGCTGACACGATCCCTGGGCTTCTCTGGTCTGAGAAACTCTGAGTCCACACCTCCATTACAGCTGAGGCCTCTTCCCAGAACAAACAATAGCAGACTACTTCTGCTTCACTCATAGGTGTGTGAGCAGAAGAACCAGCCCAGCTGACAATAGGGAGAGGAATGACTTCAGAACAGGGTGAAGCCCACCATTGATTGAAGGCAAAAGGATTAAATAACTCCAACCCCTCCCTTAAAGCTAAGGCAGAAGGCCTCAATCAAGGTCACAGACACTCCAGAGAAAGCAACCAGCACCGCCTACTGGCCAGCCAGAGAAATTGTACTCAGTGAGTAAAGCCTCTAGTGATCCCAGGCCCCTGTGAACCAGCCCCTCCCCAACTCAAGGTCTTAGCAAAATGAAGAAGGGTCAGTGGAATGGTGGATCCATAGAAAAATTCTTGGAAGGAAAAGACTCTAACTCAGAGTAACCTAGAACCTCTGAGGAGAATACTATCTGGTCTTTAGCACAGAAGGACTTCCTTGAAGAAATAAGGAAGGAGTTTAAAAATCAACTGGAAAATTTGAGAGAGACAATTAATACATTGAAACAAGAAAGCAAATCCTTAGAAAATACAATTGGACAAATATAAAATAAGAAGAAATCTATCAGATCCTCAATTGGACAAATACAAAATGAGAATAATTCTCTCAGATCCTCAACTGGGCAAATGCAAAATAAAAATAATTCTCTCAAAACCTCAACTGGTCAAACAGAAAGCTCTCTCAAAAGTAGAATGGACCAATTAGAAAAGGAATCGCAAAAGGTTAATAAAGAAAACTTCTCACTAAAAAAAAATGGAATCTGAAGAAACTAATGACTCCATGAGACAGCAAGAGCCAGTTAAACAAATTCAAAAAATAGAAAAAATAGAAGAAAATGTAAAATACCTCATCAGCAAAACCATTGACCTTGAGAATACATCAAGGAGGGGCAACCTGAGAATTATTGGACTTCCTGAAAATATTGAAGAGAAAAAAAAAAGCCTAAGCTTAATAATACAGAATCTAGTGATGGAAAACTTCCCTGATATCATGGAACCAGAGGGCAAAGTAGTTATTGAAAGAATACATCAATCCCCTCCAGAAAATGACCTTAAAAGGAAAACACCAAGGAATGTTGTGGCCAAATTCCAGAACTATCAGATGAAAGAGAAAATTCTGCAAGCAGCCAGAAAGAAACAATTTAAATATCAAGCAGCCACAGTAAGGATCACACAGAACCTGGCTGCATCAACATTAAGGGATCGAAGGGCCTGGAACGAGATATTTCGAAGAGCAAGGGAGCCTGGAATGCAGCCAAAAATCCACAGTTCCGCAAAACTAAGCTTTCTTTTCCAGGGAAAAAGATGGACATTTAATGAAATGGAAGAATTCCAAAAATTTCTGATGAAAAGACCAGAGCTAAACAGAAAATTTGGACATCAAACAGGAGGTTCAAGTGACACATGGAAAGGTTAAAGGGGGGGGCGGCAAAAGAAAAAAAGCTGCTATCCAATAAGTTGAAATTAGCTATATTTCAGCATGGGGGAAAAGATTCTTATAAATCTTGAGAATTGTAACTCTAACAGAGAGTATACCTAGCCAGAAGTGATGGACATTAATGACCTATCCATGAGACTGCTATCCAATGGGATGTAACTGGGTTTTACCAGACCTGGGAGAAAGACTCTAATAACTCTCAAGAATTTTAATTCTATTAGATAGAATGAACTTAGCTAGAAGTGATAGCTATTCAGAATTTTCTATGACTCAGATAGAATGATCTAAAAAAAACACTACCTCCTTAAAAAGGGGGGCAAGAAGGAGATGGGAGGAGGGATTGAATGGAGTAAGTCTCATTACATGAAGAGGTACAAAATACCTATCGTAATAGAGAGGAAGAAGGGAGGAGATGAGAAAAAACTGCATCTTCTTCTCATCAGACTTGGATTAAAGTCAACTTACACATAGTTAACTTAAAAAACATCTAACCTTTCAAGTATTAAAAGGGGAAAAGGGGAGGGGGATGGAGAAAGAGGGGAGTTGGGAAAAAAGGGGAACTAACAAAAGGAAGGGAAGGAAAAAGGGAAAGGGGAAAGAAAGGGGAGGGGTGATATCAGAGGGCAAACACGCTGAAGGGGATGGTATTCAGAAACAAAACACTGGGGAATATGGATGAGGGGAAAGGGGGAAAATACAAGCAAAGGGAAGAAAGCATGGAGAGCAATAAAGAATTAGTAATCATAACTTTGAATGTGAATGGGATGAACTCTCCCTTAAAACAGAACCAAATAGCAGAGTGGATTAAAAACCAGAATCCTGCAATATGCTGCTTACAAGAAATTCATTCAAAGAGTAAAGGTAAAAGGTTGGAGCAAAATATATTTTGCTTAAACTGAAGTAAAAAAAGCAGTGGTAGCAATCCTTATCTCAGACAAGGCAGCAGCAAAAATGGATAGTGTTAAAAGAGATAAGGAAGGAAACCTTATCCTCCTAAAAATACCATAGACAATAATTTCAATACTGAATACACACACACACACACACACACACACACACACACACACACACAGACAGACACACATACATAGACACACACCCAATGGGATAGCATCCAAATTCTTAGAGGAGAAGCTGAAAGAACTACAGGAAGACATAGAGAGCAAAACTCTACTAGTGGGAGACCTCAACCTCCCACTCTCACATCTAGATAAAGCAAATTATAAAATAAGCAAGAAGGAAGTTAAGGAGGTAAATACATTGTAGAAAAACTAGATAAGGTACACTTATGGAGGAAATTGAATGGGGATAGAAAGGAATATACCTTTTTCTCCTTTTTCTCTGTAGTACATAGAACTTATACAAAAATTGACCATGTACTAGGACATTAAAAACCTAATAAGAAACTGTAGGACAGAAGTAGTGAATACATCTTTCTCAGATCACAATGTAATAAAAGTCATATGCAATGTTGGGCCAAGGAGTTATAGACCCAGCACCAATTGGAAACTGAATAACCTCATTTTAAAGAATGGGTGAACCAAAAAAAATTAGAGAAAAAATTAACCACTTTATCATACATAATGAAAATAATGAAACAACATACAAAAACCTGTGGGATTCACTCAAAGCAACTCTCAGGGGATATATTATAACTTTAAATGCTTACATGAATAAATTGGAGAAAGAGGAAATCATTGAACTAAACATGCAACTAAAATATTAGAGAAAGAAAAAATTTAAAATTCCCAATTAAATACCAAATTAGAAATTCTAAAACTTAAAGGAGAAATAAATAAAAGCAAAGGCAAAAAACTATTGAATTAATAAATAAAGCCAAAAGTTGGTATTATGAAAAAAACAATAAAATTGATAAACCTCTGGTCAATTTGATTAAAAAAAAGAAAGAAGAAAACCAAATTGCTAGTATCGTAAATGAAAAATGTGAACTCACCACCAATGAGAAGGAAATTAAAGTAATAATTCAAAATTATTTTGCCCAACTCTATGCCAATAAATTTTATAATCTAAGGGAAATGGATGAATTTTTACAAAAATATAAGTTACCCGGGTTAAATGAAGAGGACATTAAATACCTAAACAACTCTATCTCAGAAAAAGAAATTCAAGAAGCCACCATTGAACTCCCTAAGAAAAAATCTCCAGGGCCTGATGGACTCACAAGTGAATTCTACCAAACATTTAAGGAACACTTGGTTCCAGTTCTATATAAACTCTTTGGAAAAATGGGGAAAGATGGAACTCTGCCTAACTCTTTCTATGAAACCTATATGGTGCTGTTACCTAAACCAGGAAGAGTTAAAACAGAGAAAGAAAATTATAGACCTATCTCCCTGATGAATATAGATGCAAAAATCTTAAATAAAATCTTAGCAAAACGATTACAACAAGTTATCATTACCATAATACATTATGATCAAGTTGGATTTATCCCAGGAATGCAGGGTTGGTTCAATATTAGGAAAACTGTTAGTATACTCAAAACATCAACAACAAACCTATCAGAAATTATATGAACATATCAATAGATGCTGAAAAAGCTTTTGACAAAATACAGCATCCATTCCAAATAAAAACACTAGAGAGTGTAGGAATAAATGGACTGTTCCTTAGAATTAGCAGTATCTTTTTGAAACAATCAACAAGCATTATATTCAATGGGGAGAGGCTAGAGGCATTCCCAATAAGATCAGGGGTGAAACAAGGGTGCCCATTATCACCACTACTATTCAATATTGTTTTAGAAATGTTAGCTTCAGCAATTAGAGAAGGAAAAGAAATTGAAGGAACTAGAATTGAGAGGGAAGAGACAAAACTTTCACTCTTTGCATATGACATGATGGTCTACCTAGATAATCCCAAAAAATCATCCAAAAAACTACTGGAAACAATTAGCAATATTAGCAAAGTTGCAGGTTATAAAATAACCCTTCATAAATCCTCAAATTTCTATATATGTCTAGCAAGATACAGCAGGAAGAGAAAGAGAAATCCCATTCAAAGTAACCTCAGATAATATAAAATACCTTGGAGTCTATTTGCCAAGACAAGAAAAAACAGATATCTTATTGTCTGATCTTGTTATCTATTAGACTTTTTGTCTCTTCCTTAAGGATATGATTTCTCTCTCATCACACTCAATTTGGATCAATGTACAACATGGAAACAAAGTAAAGACTGACAGATTGTTTCCGTGGGGGTGGGGGTGGGGGAGGGAAGTAAGATTGTAAAACTCAAATAATATCTTTAATAAATAAATAAATGAGTGAATGAATAAATAAATAAAGTCTGAAGAGAAAGTGTTCAAAACTTATGCTTTCTTATTCCTCTAAAGAGAATTCAATTAAGTAAGATAGAAATGAATTTTCATTTTTTAAAGAGAATCTGATTTTTAAAAAATATTTAGGAATAGAAATTAATGAATAAATCTACTCTATAAACTGGCTTGTGATGCAACTATTACAAACCTTGACAGGAAATTTTCTTTGACTAACAGTCAAAATATCAAATTGCTACATATTTTTAGTTTAATTTTATTTATTTTTTAATTACATTTTAAGTTCTGAACTGTCTCCCTCCCTCCTGCTCTGCCCTGCTATAGAAAAAGCCATCCTATAAACACTTCTACTTATTAGTTCTTTCTTTGGAAGTACATATCATTTTTCTTCATAGGTTATCTATAGTTTATTTGTACATTGACAATACTCAGAATAACTTATTCTTTGAGCAAATTATTGTACATAATGTTTTCTTGGCTCTGTTGACTTTACTTTTCATTATTTGATGCAAGTCTAAAATCGATGAGTTCATCATTGCTTACAGGAGCATAGTATTCCATTACATATACCACAACTTTTTTTAACTATTCTTCAATTGATCGACATCCCCTCAATCTCCAGTTCTTTGTCACCACAAAAAGAATTACTATAAATATTATAGAACACATAGATTATTTTCCTTTTTTATTCCTGATCACCTTGGGAAACAGATCTAATAGTGCTAAGTCAAAGGTATACATGGTTTTATAACTCTTTGGACATGATTCCAAATTGCACAGCAAAATGATTGGAGGAGTTCACTATTACAATTAATGTCTCAATTTTTCCCCATCCCTTTCAACATTTGTCATTTTCTTTTCTATCATTTTAGGCAATCTAAAAGGTGTGAGATGATATCTCAAAGTTTAATTGGCATTTATTTAATCATTATGATTTAGATTATTTTATATGACTATATTTAGTTTTGATTTCATTAAAAACCATATGTTCATATACTTTGACTATTTATCAATTAGGTAATTATGTAAATTTTTAAAAATTTAATAAGAAGCTAGGTGGTGTATTGAACAGAGCACTGGCCTTTGAGTCAGGAGAACAGAAGTTCAAATTCAGTCTCAGACACATGACACTAAATAGCTATGTCACCCTCGACAAGTCACTTAATCCTGATTGCTTCTCATTCAAGGACATCTCCAGTCATCCTAATTCATTTTTGACCACTGGATCCAGATGCCTCTGGAGGAGAAAGTGAGAATAGTGTCTTAGCAAGCATCCTCTCACTCAAATCCAATTCATGTGCTTGTCTTGATATCATTTCCCTGATGTCATAGTCTTCTTTGGGAACAAAGGGCAAAACATAATTATTAAAAATTCTCTAAGTTGTTGATATGAGAGCTTTATATAAGAAACTGTCTATGAAATTTTTCCCATTTTATGCTTTCCTTCTAATCTTGGCTATATTGGCTTGATTTGAACAAAAAAACTTTTAATTTAGTGCTATTAAAATTATCCCTTTTACATCTCACAGAGTTATCTCTCCTTTATTCATAAATTCTTCTCTTATCTATAAGTCTGATAGGTAATGTGTTTCAAGTTCTTCTAGTTTTCTTGTGATATTTCCTTTTATTATAAGGTCATGTGTACATTTTGACCTTACATTGGTATGTGATATTAAACATTGATCTATACTCAATGCCTACCAGACTACTCTCCAGGTTTTCCAATGGTTTTTAACTAATATTGCATTCTTATTCTGAAAATTTAAATATCTACATTTTTCAAATACATTTACCATAATTATTTACTACTTTATTTCATTCATCCATATTTCTACTTCTTAGACCACATTAGATAGTTCTGATGATTATTGCCTTATAATCAGATCTAGCACTGCTAAACATCTATTACATTTTTTCATAAATCCCTTTTAAATTCATAACATTTTGTTCTTCCAAAAGAAATTTTCATTATTTTTTTCAAGTTCAAAACAGTTTTTGTCAATTTAATTGAGATGTCATTGAAGAAATATTAGTTTAGGGAGAATTGTCATTTTTGTTATATTGGTTCTGTCCATCCATGAACAAATAATATTTCTCCAATTACTTAAATATGACTTTATTTATATCAAAAGTCTTTTATAATTATATTCACGCAGTTCCTGGGTTTGACTTGGCAGATAAGCTACATATTTTAAAAAACTTAAAAAAACTAAAAAACCTAAAAAACAATTTAAGTGTTTTACATTATTGCACAGATACAATCTAAATTAAATTTCTTACTATCTTAGGGTGGGGGAAGGCAAGAAAGGAGGGATACAATTTGTAACTCAAAACTTTGAAAGAGCCCACTGCCTCTCTCCTCTGAATCCTGCAGAGCTAGCCCCATTCATAAATTCAACATGTCGATTTTGGAGATCATTACAAGAGAGATCTTTGAATCTCGTGAAAACCCCCACCATTGAAGTTCATATCTACACTTCAAAAGGTCTCTTCAGAGCTGCTGTGCCCAGTGGGGCTTCTACTGGCATCCATGAAGCCCTGGAGCTCTGAGACAATGATAAGACCCGCTATATGGGGAAAGGTGTCTCAAAAGCGATTGAGCACATCAATAAAACTATTGCCCCGACCCTGATTAGCAAGAAACTGAATGTTGTGGAGCAGGAGAAGAATGACAAATTGATGATAGAGATGGATGGTTCTGAGAATAAATCTAAATTTGGAGCAAATGCCATACTGGTAGTGTCTCTGGATTTTTGTAAGGCTGGGGCTGCAGAGAAAGGCGTCTCCTTGTTCCGCCATATTGCTGATCTTGCAGGCAATGAAGAAGTCATCCTGCCAGTTCCATCCTTCAAATGTGATCAACAGTGGCTCCAATGCTGGTAACAGGCTAGCAATGCAAGAGTTCCTGATCCTTCCTGTTGGAGCATCAAACTTCAAGGAGGCCATGTGCATTGGAGCTGAGGTCTACCACAACCTAAAGAATGTGATTAAGAAGAAATATGGACAGGATGCCACCAATGTAGGAGATGAAGGTGGCTTTGCTCCTAACATACTGGAGAATAAAGAATCAATGGGCAAGGCTGGCTATACTGACAAAGTTGTAATTGGCATAGATGTTGCTGCCTCTGAATTCTTCTAGTCTGGGAAATATGACTTGGACTTCAAGTCTCCTGATGATCCCACCAGATACATCTCACCTGCTGAGCTTGGGGAACTTTATAAGAGCTTCATCCGGGACTATCCAGTGGTGTCTATTGAAGATCCCTTTGACCAGGATAATTGGGAAGCTTGGAAGAATTTTACTGAAACTGCAGGCATCCAGGTTGTAGGGGATGATCTCACAGTGACCAATCCCAAGAGCATTGAAAAGGCTGTGAATGAGAAAGCTTGCAATTGCCCCCTGCTCAAAGTGAACCAGACTGGCTCCCTGACTGAATCTCTCCAGGCATGCAAGTTGCCCCAGTCCAATGGGTGGGGAGTAATGGTTTCCCATCATTCTGGAGAGACTGAAGATACCTTCATTGCAGCCCTGGTGGTGAGTCTCTGCACTGGGCAGATCAAGAGTGAGGCCCCCTGCCGATCTGAGCGTTTGACCAAGTGTAACCAAATTCTCAGAATTGAGGAAGAACTGAGCAGCAAGGCTAAATTCGATGGAACTTCAGAAACCCTTGGGCCAAGTAAGCTCCATGACCATGAAGCCTCAGAGCTAGTAGGAGACAGTCACCTCAGTAGAAGTCCTCCAAAGAATGGGCAGCACCAGGTAGTAGACCAGTTTTGTTTTGGGGATGGGGGCTCTGCTACATAACTCCACCCCTCTCTCTTCCACCTTTCTGTGTTCTCACTGCTTCTTCTGGTACCTGATCATTTGGTCCTTTTTTGGAAGACCTCATCTTGTGACAGGGTAGAATGATCTGTTCTCACCCCCACCCTCAGTGTTGATGTGCAGAGTTATATACTTATGATGCAGCCCCCCAACAAGCCCGTGGGCCAGATCCTTTAGTGGCTTCTATGTGCAGAATAAAAGTATTCAGTAATCCACTGGAAAAAAAACTTTAAATGAATTAATATTAAAATTGCTGTTACATATATTTTGGTGTGAAAAATAAAATATTTATAAAAGAAAATTTTCTTTAAAATATTTTTTAGTTATTGCAAGGCAATGGGGTTAAGTTGCTTGCCCAAGGCCACACAGCTAGGTAATTATTAAGTGTCTGAGGCTTGATTTGAACTCCGGTATTCCTGACTCCAGGGCCGGTGCTATATCCACTGCATCACCTAGCTACCCCTCTAAAATATTTTTAAAGAATTTTTTTAAAACTGCTTTGAGACACTTCTTTCAACTTTAATGCCTTGGTTAGTAATTCATTTGATGAACTGAAATTCTACTGATGAATGAATCTACCCATTAAAGAGGCTGAGCTTAACTGTGGCTTGTTGTCCAGGACCCTTATCATCTGACTTTAGTCATAGTCCACTGCCTCCCAGATCTAAGCAGATGGAGAAGTTGAGAGCCTAAAGTCTCAGTTATACTCTTTACCTCAGATCTATCAGAAAGTCATATTCTTCCTAGGAATCTTCTTTGAGTCACTCCATGATCTGTCATGAATGCACAAAGTAGAATAAATTGCCATATCACCAAAAGTCAAGAGGTCCTTTTATTGATATGATCCTGTGGATGATCCTGAAGTTGTTTTAAAAACTTGAGTTGGAAATACATCATTTGATCTTCCTCACAAATGAAAATCTTAATGTTTTCAATATTTCTAAAAACTAATTCTTCAGAAAAATATCTGATCAGCTTGCCAACATCTTGGGCAAATTATGATGACTTTCATGCACAATTAATTGAATTTCCCAATAAATATCAATATCTGTATTCAAAAGAGGGAAAGTTGAATACAAGGTTGTGGATCTAGTAGATGATTATAGAATGAAGTATTGAAAACAGTTTCTGTAATACTGGAATTAATTGTTTTTTGAATGTTTGATAGAATTTATTTAGATCTTTTCTTTGAGAGTTCATTAATAATTTGTTCTATTTCTTCTGATATTACTGAATCAAATAATATTTTTCTTCTTTTGTGAATCAAGGCATCTTATACTTTGTAACTATTCCTCCATTTTCTCTAAGTCATAAGTATCCAGCCTTTTGATTCTTCTGTGCTGCATCATCCAACAAAAAGGTGTCAAAGGCCTCATGTAGAATTTAATATTTATTTGAGATTACAATGTAACTCTTATTGTCAATGAGTATAATAATAAATGAGTAATAATGTCACATGAATGGACTTTGAGGGTTGGACACACCTACTCTAAATTATAAAATTTATTTACATGAAATTTGGCATACTACTTCTAAAGATTTCTTTTATTTCCTCTTCAATTGTTCTGGTCTTCTTTTTCAGTTTTTATATAAACAAACTTGTTTTTCCATCTTTTTAAAATCATATTAACCAGGGAGGAAGAGTCAAGATGGCTAAGTGAGAGGTAGTAATTTTTGCCTTAGCTCCTTCATAATCTCCTCTAACAATTACCTGGATAAAATATGAAATCAAATTGTGATCAGGAAAATTAAAGAAAAACGTAATTTCTCCAATATGTGGCAAGTTAGAAAGACAGATAAAAAGGTCAATGTGCATTAAAATGTCACTAGCCAGGAGTATAGTGCAGTATAATGACAGCAGAGAGCAGTCGGAAGTGACAGTAGGCTGTGATGATGGCAGCAGTGCACAAGGATTTTAAGGGGAGTGAGCACCTGCAAAGAGAGAGATATCAAAACACCCAGGTACTTGCAACAGGAATGGGTCCCATCTAAAAGCTCACTTGTTATTACCTGGTTCTAGGTCATACAGTTTTAGGGCAGGAATAGGTGCTCATGGATGTGGTCACTAAGGACCAAGAGCCCTATATGTATAAGGAGCAAGGAACAAATTCCAGAAACTTAGCTACATCGATATTTAACCCCAGAGCAGAATGATGACTCAGTTCTAACTTTTGGCCCATATAAGTGAAAATGGATTAAATCAAGTCAGGAGAACAAAACCAAAGGGGAACGAGAAATTTAGTTGTTTTCAATCTATGGAATTTTCCATTCAGCTGGAAGGTGAGACCAGCAATTTTCTATTGAAAATCAAGTACATAGTCAAAGGATTAAACTGGATCAGGAAATTTCAGATCATAGACAAAGAGAGCAGTAAACAGACTTCTCAAATGAAGCACCAAAAACTAACAGCCCAGACTGAGCAATGAAAGAAGCAAGATATAAAAGACAGAAGATTGGATCAGACATTCTCTGCAGAGGTTGACAAAATATAACACTTTCATAAACTCCAAAGTCAAATAGTAAAAAAAAAGAAATAAGTAGAAAAAAAAAGCTCAAGCAAAGAGAAAGATGATAATTGAAAACATCTAAAAAAAAAGTAAAGTCACAATGAAAAATTCAAATTGAATAAAATTCATACACAAAAAATTCCCCTAGGAGAGTTAAAGAAAAAGGCAAACAAGAGCAAAAAAAAGTTTTAAATCACATAAATAATAAAGGAAAAATTGGAGGTAAAATAAAAGATCTGCAAGCAAATTATGAAAAAAATTAAAAATTTAGCAAAACAAAAGTTAAAATTATTTTTAAAAATTGATATTTATTTGAAAATTAGAATTGGCCAAGTGAAAGTTAATGATACTCATGAGACAATAAAGAAAATAAAATGAAATTTAAAACACTGAAAAAATATGAAATATGAAATATCTCATAGTAGAAACAATTGACCTGGAAAACAGATCAAGGAGGAATGAATTAAAAATCATGTAATTACCTAAAAGCCATAAACAAAAGAAAAAAAACCCAGAAGCATATTTTAAGAAATTACAAAGGAAACCTCAAAGCAATAAAGCAAAATAACTTCAATTATAAGAGAAAATCAAGGATGGGAAACCTTTTTTTCTGCCAAGGTTCATTTGTATATTTATAACATCATTCACAGCTTATATTTGGTCAAAGATTTAATTAATTCACTGGTAAAAAATACTACTAGATATACTGAATTTCAAGTCCCATCTGTGGTTGACTTGAAAAATCTATAAGAATACACAAGAAAGAAGTTAATGAGATGAATAGAATTTTAGCAAAGTCATATAAGAGAAACTTCTAGAGAATATTGAATATAAATAGAAAGAATTATAGCTATTCTCAGTGATGTATGGCACCCTCACATAAATTGGCCATGTACTTTAGGGCATAAAAACCTTATAAACAAATGCAGAAAGATAGAAATATTGGAAGTCATTTTTTTCTGATCACAAAGCAAAAAAATCATTTTGAAAAATGAAATGAGGGGCAGAAAGGTGGTGCAGTGAATATAGTACTGACCCTGGAGTCAGAAGGAAGGAGGGAAGGAAGGAAGGAAGGAAGGAAGGAAGGAAGGAAGGAAGGAAGGAAGGAAGGAAGGAAGGAAGGAAGGAAGGGAGGGAAAGGGAAAGGGAAGAAAAAAATTTTAATTATAGAAATTAGTTGGAAATTAAATAACCTAATCCTAAAGAACAAGTGATTCAAAGTATAAATCATGGAAACAATAAATAATTTCATTAAAGATAATGACAAAAATAAGACAGCGTGTCACAAAAAAAATATAACAAATGGATAATTGATTAATTGATTAAAAAAATCTAAATTACCAGTGTCAAAAATTAAAAAGGTAAATTCACAACCAGTGAAGAGGAACAAAAGCAATTATTAGGAGTTATTTTGCTCAACTATATATCAACAAAATTTGCAATGTAAAGGACCTAGATGAATATATACAAAAATATTAATTTCTCATATTACCAGAATAGAAAATAGAACCTTTAAATAATTTTACCTTAGGAAAAAAGAAATAAATTGATTCATAAATTCATCCCCTAAAGAAAAAAACTGGAAAAAATGGGTTTAAAAGCAAATTCCACAAAAATTTAAAAAACAATTAATAATGATATAAACTCTGAAATATAAATAAAAAGTCCTACAGATTTCTTTCTATGATATAAATACGATCTAAAGAGAGTCACAACAGAAAATGAAAATTATAGACCAATTTCCCTAATGAGAGAAAATGCTTTTATTAAGGAAATATTTTAAAAATAAAATAACTTAGGGTGGCTAGGTGGTGCAGTGGATAGAGCACTGGCCCTGGAGTCAGGAGTACCTGAATTCGAATCTGGCCTCAGACACTTAATAATTACCTAGCTGTGTGGCCTTCGGCAAGCCACTTAACCCCATTAGCCTTGTAAAAACTTAAAAAAAATAAAATAAAATAATTCAAGGAGACTACAATGATCTATCACAAAACTCTTACACTAAACCCAAGATGGAATTGTTATACCAGGCATGCAGAACTAATTCAATATTAGGAAAACTACAACATTATTGAACACATTAGCAACAAAAGCTAAAGAAAAAAAAATCAAATGATTACATCAATAAATGCAGAAAAACTTTTGAAAAATATAATAATTAATTTATTTAAAATACTTGTCCTTCATTTTTTAAGAAGACCATGACATCATGCTAGGACAAGTATGTGAATTGACTTGAATGAGAGGGGTGCTATGCTAAGTCACCAACCTCATTTTCTCCTTCAAAGTCATCTGGGTCCAGTTGGCCCTGGATTCAAGGTAATCAGGGTTCAGTGACTTGTTCAAGGTCACACAGCTAGTAAGAATCAAGTATCTGAGGTTGGAGTTGAATTCCTGTCCTCCTGACTCCAAGGTCCGTGCTCTATCCACTGTGCTACCTAACCTCCCTAGAAAGCATAGGAATAAATTGAACTATTCTTAAAATGATAAGCAGTATCTATTTAAAACAAAATCAATTAGAAGAATAGACTAGAAGTCTTTCCATATGAACAGTGGCAAACCAAGGACCATTATCATTATTATATAATATTTAACCAAAAAATTTTGCTATATCAATGACAAGAAAAAAGAATTGAAGAAATAAGTATATGCAAAGAAGAAACAAATTATTCCTTTTTGCAGATGATATGAAAGATACTAAAAATTAATTAAAACAGGGGAGGCTAGGTGGCGTAGTGGATAAAGCACTGGCCTTGGAGTCAGGAGTACCTGGGTTCAAATCTGGTCTCAGATACTTAATAATTACCTAGCTGTGTGGCCTTGGGCAAGCCACTTAACCCCATTTGCCTTGCAAAAAACCTAAAAAATAAAAAAATAAAAAAAAATTAATTAAAACAACTATTATCTTTGGCAAAGTTATAAAAATAAGATGTAAAATAATTAATCTCAAATAAATTCACAAAGATCTTTGGCATTTCCACATATTGGTAAGAAAACCCAGCACAAATAAAATAGAAAAATTCCATTTACAATAACTACAGACAACTGGGAGTCCCCCTGCCAAAAAAAAAAAGAACTATATGCACACAATTGCAAAATAATGTTCACATAAATAGAGTTCTAAATAATGGGAAATAATAATTGCTCATGATAGACAGAGACAATATAACAAAAATGACAAACCACCTAAATTAATTTACTTATTCAATACAATATCAAACTGCTCAGGGAAAGCTCTTTCAAACAAAATAAATAAAATTTGGAAAATTTTGGGAAAAAATTGGAAAAAATCTAGAAAAATGTCAAGAATATCAAGGAAATCAATGAAAATATAAAAAGGGGAGGCCAAAAGTAACAGATCTCAAATTATACTAAAAAGCTATAATGATAACAATAATTTGATAGTGGATAAGAAATGAATGGCTTATCAATGATATACAGTAGCTTTTTACAATACACCAAAACAAATATGCACAATAACCTTGTGACTGATAAATCCAAAAATCCTATCTAGTAGACCAAGAATTCACTATATGTCAAAACTTCTGAGAAAATTGGAAAGTAGTCTGGCAGAAACAAGGTTGAATACAATAAATATCTCATATCATTTATTAAGATCATCTCATAATGGGTCTGTAATTTAAATATGAAGGATGATTTTATATGCAAATTAGTTGAGCTTGGAAGAAATTATGATCTAAGTAGGGGAAGATTTAATGATGAATAAAATTTAGATAGCTCTGTGGGAGATTAATTGTGCAAATGAAGACATTTTTGCAGTAAAAAAACCAATTCAGTTAAAATTTGAAGAAAAATATGGAAACTGGAAAAAATTTTTGAAGTAAGTTTCTCTGATAAAGGTCTCATTATATACATATATATATCTATATATATATATATATATATATATATATATATGAAACCAAGTTAAATTTGCAAGAGTATGAGTCATTCCCCAAATAAGTGATGATTAATAGATATGAACAGATTTTGTAAGAAGACATTAGTTATTAAGAGTCATGTAAAAATGGACTACATCACTATTGGAGAAATGAAAATTAAAAAACTCCAAGCACCTCAGAACTCTCAAAACTACTAAAGTGACAAAAAATGAAAATAATAAATGCTGATGAAGTTGTGTAGAAGCTAATTTAAAAAGTCATTGATTGGGGCAGCTAGGTGGCATAGTGGATAAAGCACCGGTCCTGGAATCAGGAGTACCTGGGTTCAAATCCCATCTCAGACACTTAATAATTACCTAGCTGTGTGGCCTTGGGCAAGCCACTTAACCCCAGTTGCCTTGCAAAAACCAAAAAAAAAAAATCATTGATCTATAGATCTATATATCTATAATCAGATCTATACCTCAAAGATGTCAAAGAAAAAAGGAAAGGACACATGTATACAAAAGTATTTATAAAAGCTCTTTTTTGGTAGCAAAGAATTAAAAAGTGAGGGGATAGCCAACAATTGGTGAATATTATTGTGCTATATAACAAAGCAAATGTTTTCAGAAAATCTGGGAAGAGTTTTATAAACAGATACAAAGTAAAGAGAGAACTAGAACAATTTATATAGCAACAGCAATATTGTAAAGGAAATCAACTATGAAAGACTTAGTAAGTCTGATCCACTTAGTGGCCCACCACAATTCCAAAAGACTACAGATATTTCCAAATAGAGAATTGATGAACTCAGAATATAAATTGAAGTCTATTTTTGTCCTTGTTTCCTTGCATTTTGGGGGGAATGAGAGGAAACATGATCAATGATAAAAAAAATTTTGCATGAATTCATGTGTACAATAGATATTGTACTTCTTGTCATCAAGAAGTGACGAGAATTTATATTTGAAAATAAAACAAAATTGAATTTTAAAATTAAATTAAGTTTGTTGTTTTTACAAAAAAATCTAGATTTATCAATTCAATTTTTATCTTGATTTCAATTTTATTAATCTCTTCTCCAATTGTCAGAGTTTGTACTTTGTTACTTGAGATTTTAAATTTTTCTGTTTAGGTTTTTTAGATACATGCGTAATTCATTGACTTGTTCTTTTTCTCTTTTGTTTATGAAAAACATTCAGAAAGCAATGTCAGATTCAGACGAGGAGGAGACCAGAGGTGGTTATACAGGGTGAGGCATGACCTCAGTTTCTAGACTGGGCATTGACTGAGGAACAAGTTCACAAGAAAATAGCAACTATATGGTTTGGACCTTGTATAGAATAGGGTCTCAGTTTCAGTCTGTATCCTAATTTAAAGACTGAGGAATAGTGAGGGAAGCAGTCCCTGACCAAAGTGAAATTTAAGAGTTCTGTCACTCTGAATAAGAAATGTTTTCCAGATTATTGATAGAGATCTCCATAAATCCGATATCTATATCTCCACATAACTGATACCTATAGCTGATATATGTGCTTAGAGTACAGCAGTTTACTGAAACCACCAAAAAATAAAAAGGAGTCTAGCTCATAGCCAACTGCTCAGACCCAAACTCAGGTCAAGAAATTGCAAAGGCCAAAGCTGGGGGGTGGGGGCAGCAATCAGACTTCTCCACAATCAGACCACTTTGGGAGTAATAAAAGATTCCAGTCCCTACCTAAGCTGTGCAAAATAGAATAATACTCAGCTACCACAACAAAGTAGCAACATGTGTTTAAACATTTCTTCCAGAACTATGTAGATCCTGGCCCTAATATTAACATCCTGATTCCACCACAGTTGGAAAGGACTCATGATATAAAATACTTTCCACTTCCAAATAGAGAACTGCTGGGCTCAGGTTGCAAATTGAAGTTTATTTTTTCCTCTATCTTTTTTTCTTGCATTTTTGGGAGATTGGAAGAAACATGGCTAGAGTAGACTAGAAGAATATGCAAAAGAAAAATAAAAAAAAAGAATTTCACCATAAAAAGTTACTATGGTAATAGGACATTAAAGATCCAAACCCTGAAGAAAATAACTCCAGGGGCAGCTAGGTGGCACAGTGAATAGAGCACCAGCCTTGGAGTCAGGAGTACCTGGGTTCAAATCCGACCTCAGACACTTAATAATTACCTAGCCATGTGGCCTTGGGCAAGCCACTTCACCCCATTGCCTTGAAAAAAAATTTAAAAAAAAATAAGAAAATAACTCCAAAACATTATTAGCCTCAAAGAAAAAACAGTTTGAGCACAAATTCAAATGAAATTCTTAAAAACGATGAAGTCATGTGTTTTTTAAAAAGTTAAAATTATTTTTAAAAATTAAATGAAGAACTATGGAAGAAAGAATTGGAAAGGAATTAACAACTTGGCATTAAAAATACAAAATTTATTGAGACAGTAAGAAAATATTTCAACATGAAGTCAAAATTGAAAAAGAAGAAAATCAAAGATATTTCAGAGCAAAAATCTGACATTAAATACATATCAAAGAGACTGATTTTGAGAATAATTGGGTTACTTGAAGGTTATAACCAAAAAAAAAGAACTTATATATCATACATCAATAAAATATTAATAGAAAGTTGCCTGGATCTCTTAGAATCTGAAAGAACCCCCAAGATGAAAAACTACTAGGAACATCATAGTAAAAAGCAGCCAGAAAAAAAAAACATTGAAATACCAAGGAGTCACAGAAAAATACACATGATTTAGCAGCCACTACTTCAAGAGAGTGAAGTCTGAAATACACTATTCTAAAGGCAAAGAACATATATATATATATATATATATATATATATATATATATATATGCATGTATATATATACGTATATATATATATATATATATATATACACATGTATATACATACATACATATATAAAGGAAGGAAGTGGTTAAGTACATAGTTATACCACACAGTTGGGTACAGAAATCCATTTCAATAAACAATGAAATAGAAAGGAAAGGGGGGGGGGAAGGAAAAGGAGGAACTAGAGGGAGAGTAGCATAAAAGAGATTCTGTGGCTATACAAAATAGCTTTTTGTGGTAGCAAATAATTGGAAAATGAAGAGTTGCCTATCAACTGCAAAATATCCAAATATGTTATTGCATATACATGTGATAGAATAGTATTGTGCTATAAGAAATGATAAAGGAAATGACTTTGAAGACAATTGGAAATATTGGAATGCACTGATACAAAGAAAAGTGAGTAGAGACAGGAGGACAATTTGTAAAAATAAAATAGTAAAGTCAAAAAATTTTGAAATACATAACTACTCTGATCAGAATAATGATATTCATAATTTCTGAAGATTAATAATGAAAAATGCTGTCTACTATATGATAAAAAAACCTCAGAGTGCAACATGAGACATTTTTCTAGACATTAACAATGTAGAAATTTTTTTCATATTATGTATGATTTCAATAGGAGTTTTACTTTATTTGTATATTTTGGGGAGAGAATTACAATTTTTCTTGACTGAAAATATAAATGAAAAATTTTAAATCTGGGTAATTTGTATTTTTGAAATATTCACGTCCCTCTAAGTTACCAGTTATGTCAACACACAATTGGGAAAATTAGCTACTAATGAATTTCTCTAGTTCCTCTTCAACTGTTGGAAGGTCTCCTTTTCCATTTCTAAGGTTCTCCTATTTCCATTTCAATATGAAAATTTTATATACAAAAATTCTCTCTTAAGAATCAAGTTAGCAAACTTTATTTTATTCATTTTTACAAAATCAATTTAGGAGTTGCTTCAGGAATTTATCGGTTACATGATATTTTTATAAAAAATTAATTAATTTATAATTTTCCTTATTTCTATTTTGTAAAACATCTGAATTGAGCATGGTAATCTCATATTAAATGCAAGAAAGTGATTCAAGAAACTTTCAACATTTCTTGCTGATGAATAAATAATAATTAAATAAATAATAGAAAGTGATAAATAATCTACATAATTATTTTCTTTCAGATAAGGCTATAATAAATGTAGATAGAATAAAAAAGTAAAACAGGAAATTACAATATGTGCAAATGTACTATAGGTAATAAATAAATATAAGTATTTATTTCTTTCTCTTTAAAGATTTTATTTATTTTGAGTTTTACAATTTTCCCCAATCTCACTTCCCTCCCCCCACTCCCCCCCCACAGAAATGTAAGTCTTTACATTGTTTCCATGTTGTACATTGATCCAAATTAAGTGTGATGAGAGAGAAATCACATCCTTAAAGAAGAAACATAAATTATAAGAGATAACAAGATCAGACAGTAAAATAGCAGTTTTTTTTTCCTAAATTAAAGGGAATAGTCCTTGAACTTTGTTCAAACCCCACTGTTCTTTACCTGGATACAAATGGTATTCTCCATTGCAGACAGCCCCAAATTGTCCCTGATTATTGCACTGATGAAATAAGCATGTCCATCAAGGTTAATCATCACCCCCATGTTGCTGTTAGGGTATACAGTGTTTTTCTGGTTCTGCTCATCTCACTCAGCATCAGTTCATGGAAATCCCTCCAGGCTTCCCTGAATTCCCATCCCTCCTGGTTTCTAATAGAACAATAGTGTTCCATCACATACATATACCACAGTTTGCTAAGCCATTCCCCAATTGAAGGACATTTACTTAATTTCCAATTCTTTGCCACCACAAACAGGGCTGCTATGAATATTTTTGTACAAGTGATGTTTTTACCCTTTTTCATCATCTCTTCAGGGTATAGACCCAGTAGTGGTATTACTGGATCAAAGGGTATGCACATTTTTGTTGTCCTTTGGATATAGTTCCAAATTTCTCTCCAGAAAGGTTGGATGAGTTCACAGCTCCACCAACAATGTAATAGTGTCCCAGATTTCTCACAACCCTTCCAACAATGATTGTTATCCTTTCTGGTCACAATATCAGTATTTAATTATTAAGTTGCTAGATTCTTAATTTTAATAATATTTTATTTTTATGTGTAAAAATGATTTTAATATTTGGGTTTTTTAAGTTTTGTTCTATCCCTTCTTCACTATCCTCTCCCTTCCCTGGGACAGTAGGTTATTTGAATAGTAATACTTATTACATGCTAACTAAATACCATAGCATCTAAATAATTTAAAGGAAAAAATTAATAAAATTGCAAAGAGAAATGGATGGTAAAGCAATAAGCTAATGAGCTTTCAGACCTAGATAAATCTAACCCAAAGATAAATAAGAAAATTAATAAAGATAAAAATCATAAAATTCTAGTAGATATTGAAAGGGAATAGAAAGCAGTTTATTAACTTTTCAGCTACATGCATCATCTATAATCTCAGCAAAATGGGAAAATTTGAAATATTAAACTTATTATTTAATGATAAAAATGCATGTAAAAATCTCTTGATGAAAAATCAAGTCATTAAATCATTCTAGAAATTTATATAACAAAGTGTTTTAAAGCGTACATACTCTTTCACCTATATAATAGAAATATACATATAGAGAATCAAAGAAAAATTGAAAAAAAATCTATGTGTTCAAAAATGTATATAGTAGATTCTTTTCCTAGCAGCTAAAAATTGATATTGAGGCATTCTCATGTTGAAAAATATGTTTAAAAAAAACCCAAACTTATAGAATATGAATGCAATGGAATAGAGTTGCTCCAGGAAAAAAAATAAAGTGCATGATTTCACTGAAAATTTGGAAATTTCTATGAACTGATGCAGATTTACTTGGGCAGAAGTACAAAAACAATTTGTAAAATAACAATAAAAAGAAAAACAATTTTAAAACATTTAGAAATGTGGTGAATGCAATAAAAAAACTGTAAGTTGAAAACACCAAAAAAAGCATGCCATTGCTTTCTATTAGAGAAGATAAATCCAAAATGCAGAAAGACATACATACATATTCAGGCATGGAATTTATTCTGCTATTCTATGTATTTTTATGATGAGGGCTATAGCTCTCTTTTTTTCAGTTCAGTTGGACTGAAAGGAGAGATTATAACTTTCTGTAAAATAAACATTTTAGTGTGTTGGATCATTTCATTATGTCCAATTCTCCAATATCCCATAATAAGGTTTTCTTGGGTTTCCTTCTCATTTTACATTTGAAGAGCAAAGGCAAACAGAGTTAAGTAACCTGCCCAGGATCACACAGTCTGAAGTCCAATTTAAACTCAGGTCCTCCTGACTCCAGTGTAGGCTCTCTATTCACTGCATCACCTACTTGCCCAAATATTTAAATACAAAAAAGGAAATTCAGAAGTAGCTGGAGAAAAAATAATGTAATTCTAATGACTAAGTGGGTCAAAGTACAAATTAAAGAAAAAATAGAAAATTTAATCAAGGTAAAAAAATGAGGAAGAACAAATTGATGGGTTGAGAGGAAATTTACAAATAACTTGTTCAATACATCAAAATCCCCAACCAAACAACAAAGAAGAAGTTTTAAAATTAAAGAAAATGTAAAAGATTACTGAATTGATACATAAAACTAAATGTTTAAAAAATAAGCTAAACAACAGGCAGTGATTAAAGGAATAGAGAAGGAAATCACGTTCATGTCAAAAATGAAAAGAACTCTCAATAATTAAAAGCAAATAAAAGAAATCTTCAGAAATTATTTTGTCAAATTAAATGTTTATATAAGTAACAAAATAAAAGAAAAAGATGAGTACATATAAAATTATAAAATAGATCAACAAGAACAAAGACAATCAAATAAATTAATATCTGAAAAAAGGCATAAATGAACTCCAGAGAAATGCATTTACTAAATTTGCATTTAGAAATGAGGTCAATGGGGCAGCTAGGTGGCACAGTGGATAGAGCACCGGCCCTGGAGTCAGTAGTACCTGAGTTCAAATCTGGCCTCAGACACTTAATAATTACTTAGCTGTGTGGCCTTGGGCAAGCCACTTAACCCCATTTGCCTTGCAAAAACCTAAAAAAAAAAAAAAGAAATGAGGTCAATGCAAAAAAACTGTGAGTTGAAAAGACTAAATATAAAACATGCTATTCATTGCTATTAGAAATAATGAACTCTAAATGTATTTATATTACATTTCTCTCAAACATTCAAAAGGAAAAATCTTAATTAAAATATTATAATAAATGCTTGTAATAATAAACAAAGAAGGCAGACTTACAATCACTTTCAGCTATACAAATATGGTTTTGATACCTGGGATCAAGGAGAGAAAAAGTAGAAAAAGAAAACTATCTAATGAATAATTTCAAAAACAGATTTTAAAAATTATATAAGTGAGTTGGATTTACATCAGGGTTGTAGAACTGATTCAGTATAAAAGAATATAAATGAAATAGCTCATGTTACATAAATAATAAATATATGATTATATCAATATAAACTGAAAAGAAAACAAAAGTACCATTTCAATTTAAAGTTATTGAAAACATTGAAAAATAATGATTCCTTAATAAAGGATATACTATTCATCTAAAACAAATACCAAATATCGTACATATTGGGCAAAGTTAGGAGGCTTTTTCATGAAGATCAGGAAAGGAAAGGAGAAAGAAAGGAAGGAGAGAGAAGGAAATAAGCATTTATATAATACCTACTTTGTTCCAGACATGAGTTCAGAGCTTTTTGTAAATATTATCTCATCAGCTCCTCACAAATACCCTTCAGAATAGATGCTGTTTTATTATGTACATTTTACAGTAGAGGAAACTGAAGCAAATAGAGGTCAAGTGACTTCCCTGATGTCTCATGGCTACTAAGTGAGCCTAACTTTAGTCTCAGTGCTTTTTCTACTATGTCACCAACTGCTTCTATGGGTAAAGTTGTTTTGTGGGTTGTTTTGGGTTTTTTATCACTACTGCTATATTGCATGGTTGATTGCTTGGTTGTTGTCCTTCATTTTCAAAGACTACCAAAAGGTGCCACTATGGTGGGGTCAGGATACAGTGGGTTCACTTGTAGCTGAGCAGATTAATATGAGCTCAGAAGACTTTACCACTGGTTAGATACCAATAGCCCATGTTGAACATTTGGGGTATGCATATCTGATATTTCTTTTGAGTTACTTCAATTCTGCTATGTTCATAGAGCACAGTTCCTTTTTTGATGAGGGTATACCATGATGAGTGATCCTGTGCCAGTGTCTCCAATTTCTCACAAACAATTTCAAAGTTCTTAAGAGAGACCTTGAGAATGTCCTTTTTTTCTGATCACTATGTAAGTTCTGGCCCTGTGTGAGTTCTCCATAAAATAGTCTTTTTGGCAAAAAAAAAATGTTTGGCATTTAAACAATGTGGTCAGCCCATCAGAGTTGTGTTCTCTATAGTAGAGTTTGAATGCTAAGCAGTTTTGTTTAAGAAAGAACTACAATGTCTTTCTGGTATCTTATTCTGCCAGATGATCTTCCTAAGACAATTTAAATAGAAGTTATTCAATTTCTTGGCATAGCACTGGTAGACTGTCCAGATTTCATAGGCATACAACAATGAGGTAAGCACAAAAACTTCCTCCTCCAGAGCCTCACAAACACTGAGCTTGCTCTGGCATTTCAAGTCAATCTCATGATAATCTACATCCTTGGGGGGCAGCTAGGTGGCACAATGGATAGAGCACCAGCCCTGGAATCAGGATTACCTGAGTTCAAATCCAACCTCAGACACTTAATTGCCTAGCTGTGTGGCCTTGGACAAGCTACTTAATCCCCTTGCCTTGAAAAAAAATAATAATAATAATCTACATCCCCAAAAAGTGTACTGCCAAGATAAGTGAACTTATCAACAGTAATCAAAACTTCTCCATTTGTATAACCAATAGTTCCAAATATGGATGGTAGAGCACTGACTAATGGAGCCCCTGTGTTTTTTTATGTGAATTAGTGCAAGCAACAGAGAACTGATCCATTTTGTTGTTGTATCTCAGCTTCAGAGGCTGCACTGAGTGTTGATATATTTGCTGTCTTACAACTCCAAGAGAAATGTCAGGAACAGAACAGAAGGCTGTACACAATGTTTGTAGATCTGACCAAGGTCTTTGATACTGTCAGCCATGAAGGCTTATGGAAACATGTCAAAATTTGGTTGCCTAGAGAACTTCATCAATACTGTATATCAAATTCTTCATAGCATACTTGTCCACAACATATTCTGGATAATAGATGATTCTCTCATGCTTTACCAGTCATCAACAAAGTGAAGCAGGAGTGTGTGACTACTTCCATGCTTTTTGGTATGAAAATGCCTTCAATTAAAATGAACATGTCATCAAGGTTAGCTATGGCACTGAAAGTAAATTCTTTAACTAAAAAATACTACAAGCTAATAAGTGGAAGAGGTGTTGATACATAATATTTTATATAGTGCTATAAATGATAGCTATAGAAATAAGAAAAAAAGAGAATTTGAAGAACAGGCATAAAGGAAGCAAAATTATCTCTTTCTCAGATAATATGATAATTTATTCAAAAAACATCAGCTGAAAACACTTGTAACAATAAATTCAGCAGTTACATGGTGTAACTTCACATAAATCAATAACGTTCATGCATGTTACCAATAAAATCTAACCAAAAGAAAAAGAAATTCCATTCAAAATAACTACAAAAATTATAAAATAACTGTGAGTGAATCTATCAAGAAATTCCTAAAAACAATGAATTGCACTCTAAAATACTATTTGAAGAAATAAAGACAGTATAAAATAATTGGAAGAATACTAATTACTTACATGTAGATCAAAAATGGAACCACAATATTACCAAGACTAATTTTACTTTTTCAGAGACAAACTAATCATATTGTCAAAAAATCATTTTACAGAGCTAGAGAAAAAATTTATCTGGAGGACTTCAAAGATCAAGAAACACAATAATGATAAGAAAAATGGAAAAGAGAATCAGTATTATATATATATATATATATATTTCAATCAATATTACAAAGCAGTGATGATTAAAAATAATCTGGTACAAGTTTTAAAAAGAGACAATCATCACTGAAATAGGATACAGAAGCAAAAAAGCATTCACTAAATACAAACTGCATAATGGGAAAAGTACTCACTCATTATTAAATGAAAACTTCTGGAAAAATTAGTAGTTTGGCAGAAATTAGATACAGATCAATATAATATATAATAAGACAAACTTCAAACATATACCTGATAGTTCTTAAAAAGATGACATTAGAAAATTAGAGGAGCAAAGAGTAAATTTCAGATCCATGGAGTGGGGAAAAAGGAAAAAACTAAACAAGTAATAAAGAATATCATGAGGATAAAATGATAACTTTGATTACATAAAATTTAAAGTTTTTGCACAAATGGCATATAGTTAAAATTAGGAGAAAAACAGGAAACTGGGGGAAGGGGAATCCTTGCAACAAATTCTGTGAAAAATCTCTTATATCCAAATGTATAAGAGTGAATGTTATTCTCAAGTAGATAAATCAACAAAGGATATGTGCAAACAATTCTCAAGGAGAGAAATTCAACATTTTTTTAAAAAGCCATGTATATTGTCTAAATCACTACTATTAAGAGAAATTAAAATTAAAACACCTCTGAGGCACAACAACTTGACACTCATTAGATGGACAAAGATGACAAAAAAAGAGAAAATTACAAATTGTGAAATTCAAAGAATTAGGAGAATAATTTAAGCAATAATATTATCGAACAGAATAACTGAAAAACATTTGGACTCTAATTAAATTAATGAAATTTACAAATTTCAAGTAAAAAATTAAACACAATACTTTTTCTGCCAGAGAGGTAATGGATTCAAGATGAAAAATGAGAAATATAGTTTTGCACGTTGCTTATGTGGAAAATTCATATTTATAAGAGGTTTTCCCCTGAGGTCCAAAAGTGGAGGGGGAGGGGATATACTATACATATATATATATATATATATGTATATATATATATTGCTCTAGAAAGTACATAAACAAATTTATTAAATACAAAAATTCAGATATGATAATAAAGGTATTTGCTTCTGGAAGACAGGATCAGAAAGGAAGCTGGGTTAGGAACCAGGGTGAACCCTAGATTCAGACAAGATGAGTAAAATTATCAGCAATATATGAGTCATTACAGTGAGAGAGAAATAATAAATGATGCAAAATCTCAACTGAAAAATTATTGAACAATTTTTTAATAATAGGCCTCATATCATTTCTATAAAGAATGGTGATTGAACTAAAATAAATCTGTTTCTTTCAGATATGTGAAAAAGGGAGGAGGAATAGAGTTCTTCATGAATTTAAGGATCCCTGTCTTCAACTTCTCCCTGAATCCTATCCATGTTAAAAAAAAACAAGACTATTATTTTAACCTAATGAAGCAAAGAAAAACAGCTAAACATTGATTTTTCCTTTTTTAATTAATATTTTATTTAATTTTTCCAATTACATGTTATGAAAGTTTTTCAACATTCATCCACTTGCTACCCTCCTTTCCTACCCACCCCACCTCTCCTTAGCAACAAACAGTCTGGTAAAAATTGCACGTGTACATTTCTGTTTAGCATGTTTACATATTACTCATTTTGCATATGAGGAATTAGGACTAAGAAAAAATAAAGAATAGGAAGAAAAAAACACAAAAGAAATTTTTTTTAAAAGTAAACATAGTATCCTTCAGATTCTGTGGTTCATTTCCCCACTCTGGGATGTGGATAGTGTTGGCCATAACAAGTCTCCCAGGGTAATCCTAGATCTCTAAACTGCTGAGAGTTCTTCACCGATCATAGCTAATCACAATATTGTTGATAATGTGTACCATGTTCTCTTGGTTCTGCTCCCTTCACTCAGCATCATAAACATTTACATTTCAAAAGACCCCATTACTTGGAAAATAAACAGGTTGAGATCTAATTTATTAACTCAACAAACACTTATCAGTTATCTAATGTGTGTTAAACCCTGTGACAAGATGTATCCTTCCAAAAAAGTAAGGATTTTATTTTTTTACTGCTAAAAAAAAGATTTTAACATTGACAAGCAGAAACATTGTTGAAATATGTGAATATGTCTTTTTATCATTTGTTATACTTCTAATAATCTCTGACATTGCTTTGACTGACCAAGAATGCCCTAGAATTTGCAGTTCTTTCCAATTTGAAAAAAAAAAGAAAATTAATGAGAGAGCAGCCTTATTATAGAAGGACATCACTTTTTTAAATATATATGCACTACTGCAGGAATATTGAAGGGTTAAAGAGAATAAGGAGAGAAGGAAGAGCAAGAGGAGGCAAATTTTCTGTGACAGCAAGTGAAGAATGCCATACCTGCAGTTTGCTACTTCAATTTTGTAAGAGATAACTTCAAAATGGACAAGTTGAGGGATATGTAACTGAGCATTTTATCTCAGATATTCATTCTGGGACAGGAGCACTAAAAAGAGTCAAACAAGTTCCTACTTTTTCCTTGCTTTATCTCTAATTATTGTGTATTTTTTAGAATCTGTTGAAAAAATTAATACTATTTCATATAAACATTTGTTGTTTATGCTGTCTTCAAGTTGTCTGAAGTTCCTTGTTTGAAGTATGAGGCTACAATGAGAGCAACACAGGAAAAAAGAGGCTTTTATAGTATTGGGTTGGAAGTTTATCTCTCAGCCCACTGTTAGAAATTTGGTCTCTAACTGGAGACATAAGCATGAATTATTTGATAATGACATGTCCAAGCAAAGACTTAAGATAAATGTGCGCCATAAAAATAAAGAAATCTGACTCACATACACGAGAATAAAAGTAACTATACTATAAGCTATACTAATTATGTAGTTAGTAATATTGAGATTTATTTAAACCTATGAGACTAGAGGCAATGATAGTGATAGAAATACATGAAAGAGGATGGGAAAAGAAGTTCTTCTGCTTTAATTAATACACTGAAACAGAGGCTTGGAGCAAAATGATTAATTGATATAAGTGTACAGTTCTAATCATTTATTTTTAGATGTTTTATTTGTCTTAGTCAAAAATTTGAACTTTTGATTCTCTCATTCCAATTCAATTAAGAACATAAGAAAAATTAGATTATTACAAATAATCAATCAAAACACCTTTCCACATTGACCATAACCAAAAATAACATTTGTCTCATTGATGCAGGGAATTATGGGCATGGGAAATATTGTAATTGGAAACAAATTTTGCAATCATTTTGTACTGTTAAAATCCTGTAATCTTACAGATCCTTTTAACCTCTATGTTGTTAAAATACTCTCTTGACTTTCACTTTGACCTTGGTCAAGCTCTCACTGATGGGTCAAGCTCAATGCTAGCTAAATTACACAGGTGAGACAATCATCTTAAGCCATCCTGAAGCAGGCTGTGGGAAATGATGGTTGTTATTAAAGATCAAGGCCTTTGCGATAGGAAAGACTAGTGCATAGTGTCACCTGTCATCCATGCCCATGAGCATTGCCTTACCCCCTTGGAGGGCAGTCCTTGTGGTATGAATATTGGAGAGTACCTGGAGCCAGGTGCTAAATCACTTCCCAGGCACCACCCTTGCCCAACCCACTATAGAAATGTATTTAAGTGAGAGATATGGGAAGAGAACTCTCTTCTTCCTTTTTTCCCCCCTTTCAGGATGACCTCTCCCTCTTCTCCCTCTTCTCCCTCTTCTCCCTCTTCTCCCTCTTCTCCCTCTTCTCCCTCTTCTCCCTCTTCTCCCTCTTCTCCCTCTTCTCCCTCTTCTCCCTCTTCTCCCTCTTCTCCCTCTTCTCCCTCTTCTCCCTCTCCTCTCCCTCTCCTCTCCCTCTCCTCTCCCTCTCCTCTCCCTCTCCTCTCCCTCTCTCTCTCCCTCTCTCCTCTCCCTCTCCTCTCCCTCTCCTCTCCCTCTCCTCTCCCTCTCCTCTCCCTCTCCTCTCCCTCTCTCACTCTCTTCCTCCCAGCTTAGAACCATGTGCTCCTGACCTGGGCTGCAAGAGAACTAAAGTCTCTATTCCTTCCTCCCTTACTCTCAGACAATCTAGTCCCAACCCTAGGTCAGGTCTCCTGTCTGCTTTCCTTTTACTCTTTCGCTCAGGTACTTCTCTTAGTCCTTTATTTTAATCTGTGGATTTTGAAGGCTTATGAAATAAGTCCTGAGCAATTTCAACTCTAGGGCTAGTACTGAATTCTTTCACTTTCACAAGAATTCTCAATCTTTATTGGCAACACCAATTTCTCCAACAACATCATTATTCAATCTAAGACCTTCATGTCTCAGTGAGGAAGTGAGTAGCATATACTACCATTAGTCCTTTGGAATCTCAGTCATTATGCTGGTAAAAAGTCAGTAAAATAGTATTTCATCATCTTTATATACCAAAATTTGTTCATTCATTTCCCCAATTTATGGGTATACCATAATGCCCATTTTGACACCTCAAAAAGAGATATGAATAGTTTTATTCATTCTTAGAGTTTGTATTGCTAGTTAAAATTGATTGCTTTCTTAATCCAACCTTCTAATTCTCCCTCCCTTTTCTTCCCTTTCTCTCCTACTCAAATGTATGTGTGTATTCTTCTTTCTTCTGGATACTTCAGAAGACATTGAGGTTCAGTTGTCAGCTCCTTTGCTACTCCTCCTAATGCTTAAGTTATGCCAGTCAAGCACAGTTAATATTTTTTCTTAATATTGCATTTTAATCAGCTTGACACAGAATCAGCAGACTTCCATGTCTAACTCTACAGTGTGCTGGATAGGAGAAATTATATGCTGTGACTATTTCTGGAATTTCCCAACCAGATTCAGTCTAGTCCATAAATTTGACTTTCTGGGGTCCTCATATGATCATCATGTGTCAAATTTTCTATTATGCTGATAAAATGTTCAGAAAACAGTATTTGGCTAATTTTTTTTTTTGCACCACTGTTAGTAAGAGTTCATATCTTTTTTTTTAGGTTTTTTTTTGCAAGGCAAATGGGGTTAAGTGGCTTGCCCAAGGCCACACAGCTAGGTAATTATTAAATGTCTGAGACCAGATTTGAACCCAGGTACTCCTGACTCCAAGGCCGGTTCTTTATCCACTACGCCACCTAGCTGCCCCGAGTTCCTATCTTTTTCTATTAAAACTTTTAATGTTTCGTTTCTTCATTTCTACACCATTTCCACACCATTTCCAGCATCTGCACCATATCTGTATCCACAAAGGATCATGAGAATGTAGAGAATTCTCAATGTGAGAATTCTCTCTACCTCAGATTATATCACATTCATTCCTTAAATTGTCCTATGGATTTTATTGAGGCTCAAGGAGATTTAAATGACTTGTAGAGGATCCCAAACTTTATGATCCTCTCCAAAGAAAAACAATACACTATTTCTTAGAATTTGTTTATATTCTGGACACTATGATAAGGACAACAGGATAAATTGGTACAGTCTACACCTATACAAAAAAATATCCAGATATATGGCCTTCTTCCATCCTTCTATTCCAACAGTCAGTTTTTTCTCTCAGGCACATAAAATGATCCTTCAGATCTCCCCTTAGATGTTTTCTTCCACAATAATTCATCCAAAGTATAGACATATACCTACAACTCCTCTAGTCAAGAATTTATTTGAAAAAATTAAAATAAAGGAAGAGAATTTATTTGATATAATCAACCCTAAAACTGGAAAAATTTTTAAAATATAAGGTTAAAATAATGTCAGAAAATATAGGTTAAACATTTTTAAGTTTCTAAGATCTTACCTCTAAATCTTTTTTTTAGGTTTTTGCAAGACAAACAGGGTTAAGTGGCTTGCCCAAGGCCACATAGCTAGGTAATTATTAAGTGTCTGAGACTGGATTTGAACCCAGGTACTCCTGACTCCAAGGGCCAGTGCTTTATCCACTATGCCACCTAGCCACCCCACCTCTAAATCTTAAGATAGCGGCTATTTCAAAAAAGAAAATATCAACTCTTCATCTAGGAAAGAATTGATTTTCATATAGAAATTCAGAATAGGGAAAATTATTAATCTCCTTTGTTACCTAAATATGAGTGTTGCACAAAAATCTCTGCCCAAAACTGCTCTTCAAAGATTACCATTCTTGTACAATACTATCAGATCTTACTGTCTCTTCCTGAGAGGACAGTCTCCCAACATAATGCTCACTGTCCTCCTAAGTTTGTATTTCTACAATAGGTTAAGATACCCAAAAAATCTTAATTTCTTACTTATTTATATGTGACTCTCTAAAGAAATTAATCTTTTACCAGGATATATAGTTATGAGAAATTATTTTTATACTTACACAATATTCAACTCTCTAAGCACAGCTGTCATATATTATTCAAGAAAGTCCAGCTAGGAGAAGCTAACCCTTTTCTTCTAGTTATTTCCATCTATTTGCATATCAGCTATCTTAATAAAATATGTTCATTGCAAATAATTGTGACCTCAGGGGTCAACCACACAATACTTCCAGTCAATCAGTTAATGATTAGAACTCCAGAGCTATGACAAATGGATGGCACTTATTTTCAGGGGGATGTGGAGATGGGGGAAGTGGAACAGAGGGAAAGAAAGAGGAAGGCAGGAAGAGGAAAGAGGGAAAGAAAGTAGGGAAGGGAGAGAGAGAAAAAAGAGAGAGAGAAGAGTGCATATAATTTCTTGATTTTTCTTGTTCATTTGTAATGCAGTTTTGGCCTATTGATATAATCATATAGTATAAAATTTGATATATATATATACATATATTTGTGTATATATTAAAATGATGACAATTCAGTTATTAGAACTTATTAAAGAATAAAGTATTTGGGATTTTGAAGAAAAAATATTCTTATTCAATTTAAATGTGACTTCAAAAAATAAAAATAGAAATTATTAGCTTTGTAAATATCACCACATGTAGCATGGAGTGTTCATATTTATTCCAAGAAATAATTTCTTAACAGTGAAGATTTATATTTTCTAAAATGGAGATTTTAGAATTACCTTCTCTTTTGGTGACTAAATAGAAAAGTACAGACTCCTAATCTACATGGTATATTTTGATGTGACCCTCAACTTAAGCAGCAAGATAAATTTCATGACCTTTTAATAGCCTTTCCTACAATGGTTCAATAAAGTCAATGATCAACGATTTCCACCAGAAAACAGAAAACAATTTCCTGTATGTTAAATGGTTAATTCATATTGTTTTAAACAATGTATTTAGAGTGTTTGATACTGTTCAGATAATGACTGCTACATTGTGGTGAAATGGATATAAAATCAAGAGGGAATATCCCCTGATTGGCTCTGAATGGATCAAACCTTTGCAACTTGCCTGGAGTTCTCCTTCCAATATGTGCTGTCCCTGTAGCTGAACCCTTCTAATGATACATTCGCCCTGATCTTTTCTGGAGGTCCTTTGATTAAAGACATGTAAAACCAAAATTCTCTGCATGAGCTTCAAATTGCAACTTCCTGGGAATGAAGTCAAGTAGAAGAGGAGTCAAAAAAAATTGACAAAAACACCAAGCATAGTCGCCCATTGATTAGAATTAAAAGAAATGACTAGTTTCTAGTGCTTTCTCTTTTCATCTCTCCAGATCATGAGTCACATAACTCTTTTTGCAACTTTCTGTGAACAGGAATGATGACTTGTCATGGCAGCTAAGTAGTACACTAATCCAGGATAGCAAAACTCCTAGAAAAGTCAAATATATTAGTTGTCTGTACTTTTTCATCTCTAATTCTTTGAAAAATGGCTTTCATCATCTCCTACTCCACTGAAATTTATCTGTGAAAGATCACTAATAATCTATTGCTTAATTGCTTTCTTTTTTGTTTTCTTTTGTTTGCCTGAATCCCCAGGACAAAAGGGGGGGGGAAGATTCTAAATCGAATATTTCTTGCATTAAGGATCATTTTTTAAGTATGAGAGGGTGGAAGTTCTTGAGTTCCTCAGTTGGTGCTTGCTGTACTGTGTGAGGTAAACTAGCTCTCCCCATCTGCTCCCCAAAATTACAGCATGGCACTATTTAGAGAAGAGGACACATACCAACTTTTGATTTTGTTTACCAGAAAACATGAGCTTTGAGAGAATACCTTGGATAGCACAGAGTTGAGTTAAAAGGTCAATTCAATAATTCAACTGTTTCTTGTTTTAATGGCTAAGCATCATCTCAGGAAAAAAGATACAGGAGCTATCTATTTAGACACAGGTGATGTTTGTCCCTCATTCTAGAAGAAGATTATGACATGACAAGCACATAAGGATTTGAGTGAGGGGATGCTGTGCTAAAACACTAGTCTCACTTTTTCCTCCAGAAGCATCTTGCCAGATATGAAACAGAATGACTGGCTATGGTCCTAGATGCGAGGCAATTAGGGTTAAGTGACTTGTCCAAGGCCAACTAGTAAATGTCAAGAGATTGAGGGCTACATTGGAACTCCCACTCTTTTGAACTCAAGGCCAGTGCTCTATCCACTGTGTGCCACCTACCTGCTCTTTACTTACAGATGATATAGATGCAAATAAATTGGATATATATATATATATATATATATATATATGTGTGTGTGTGTGTGTACATATACGCAGGTTTTATAGATGTAAATATATATAAATTTACATCTTTATCATTAGATACTTTTGAGTCTTTTGAATTTTAAGCATTTCTAATGTGTGGAAACAATAAATGATTGTCATACTTAACCTACTTTGTACATTTTAAAACTTTTTACTCCCTTATATGGGTAAAACCTAGACATGAGTTAAATGTAAGCTTTAAGCAATTCCATCTGACGTTCTAAAGAATTTAAAAAACCTAACTTCTATCTTTAAGGGTCATGATCCCATAAGACTAAAGCTGGATTTTCATACATGGAGCCCAAAATTCCCTAAGTGGAAGAAGGCAAATACTAAAGATCCCCTGGAACCAGTGGATCTGTTGGTTCAGTAGCAAAAAAATCTCCCATTCAATTCAAACCTGGAATATGTTCAGTGGAAAAGTACATATATCTATACAAAATACCTAAAAGCTAATTTATAAATACTGTTCTATTTCATTTAATTTAAAGTCAAATCTGAATATTTAAGCCTACTTTTGCTCTGTCCTATGGTTTCCATCACTAATGCCGGGTTCCTCCTGAATATGTTATTATCACAACAGGATGATTACTTATCCATTGGCAATATGTATTAGAAAAACAACTTTAAATCCTTGACTCAGTGACAGTCAGTGTAAGAATGTCCTCTGAAGAATGGTACCCCTGAATCTGACTTAACCAGGGCTTTGGCAGCAGGCACAGACCTCTGGGCCCTGACACAGCTGCATATAACATAAAGTAATTAAAAGCCCAGATTAAAATAAGAGCTCCTTAATAAAATAATCTTCAGAATCAATAATAAACTAATATAAGAAAGCCAATTTCATTACTTTAAAGTTATATCTAGTAGAAAAGACACAAAGTATAAAAGAAAACAAGTAATATTTCTTTATGGAGAGAGTTTAATCAATATTTTTCATTATTTTGTACAATTGCAAATATGAAATCAGAATAATTGTCGTAGTAATAAAGTTCCATCCTTTCTTTTCTATATCAGAACACATATGACAAATCCTTACAAGCTCCCTCTCTTCTTCAATTCCTCACTTCAGATCATGTCAGTAATATGCTACATTCTCTTCTCCATTGTTCTAATGTAGTCTCAAAGAAAAGACAGTCCTTCAGTGACCAATACCATTGTTCTAATCCCCTAAATAAATTTCCCTTGACCCTACTATCCTATCAAATTATTACTCTCTTACATAGCAAAACTAGAAAAGTCAAATATATTAGTTATCTGTCCCTTTTCATCTCTAATATCCTGAAAAAAATGGCTTCCATCATCTCCTACTCCACAGAAAAATCAATGGAAAAAATCTGTGAAAAATCACTAATAATCTATTGCTTAATCCAATGACTTGTTCTCAGCCCTCATCCTTTTTAGTCTCACTGAATCTGTTTCCTAAAACATGAAATGAGGGGATTGGGCTAAAAAAAATGCTAAGGTTCTTTCTTTCTCTAGATGGTTAATCCTAAAATATCCATAGTATTTAATACTCTTGTAAATTCATCCCTTCCCTCTGGATACGCTCTCTTCATGAATTTTTATGACTACTACTATGTTGTAGCTCTCATCCATCTTATCTGCCAAGTGACTATTATATTATTTATATTATTTTATAAATTTATTATATGCCCCCTTTGCCGATTTCATCAACCATATTTCACACTCTGTAGAAAATTTCTTTCCTGGGCCTTCTCTATTTTCCCCTTATGCTTTCCTTGTGATCCTACCAGTCCCTAAGGATTCAATTATTACCTTTAAGCAAATGAATCCCAAATCACCATGTAATTTCCCTTCTAAGACTCATCCTTCTGATTTCAAATCCAGCCTCAAACATTTACATTCTGTGTGAACCTAGGCAAGTCATTTAACTCTGTTTTCCTCAGTGTCCTCATCTGTGAAATGAACTAGAGAAAGAAATATCAAACCACCTCAATATCTTTGCCAAGAAAACTTCAAATAGGGTCTGAATAGTCAGTCATGACTGAAATGACCGAACAACAACAAAGTATTTCCACAAAGAGTGATTAAGTATATTTATGGGCTTGAACATATCCTGTATGTACCGCTCTCCTAAAACCATAGCTCATGATCCTTCTTTGGTAAGAAAATCTTTAATAGTAAGCCAATTTTTACAACTTTCTCATATCAAAGGCATTTACAAAAATGTCCTAGTAAAAACATAAGAGAATAAAATATCCTCCTTGACAAACCTAAAGAATATTCTTCAATAAATACACATAATATTATTCAGAATAGTAGGTACAACCTTAAAATACAATAGTAATGAGACATGTAAAGGGCACATATGAGGCAAAGACAGCTCATGCCTCTGAATTTGCTTTGTTGTTTTTTTCTTTAATCATTACCTGTGTGTGTGTGTGTGTGTGAGAGAGAGAGAGAGAGAGAGAGAGAGAGAGAGAGAGAGAGACAGAGTGAGAGAGATTATTTCTTCTCCCTCAGCTATTTTTAGGAGAATGTTCCTTCCACTACTGTTCTCTAGAATAGAGTAGGGCCACACTTCACAAAACTATCCCTTGCCTCTGATGTTTCATCTTATCCAACTGCCTTAGCTGCCACATTTACTTCTTCCAGTTCATTTTACACATGAGGAACTGAGGCAAACAAAATTAAGTCTTCTGTTTAGTATAGCACAGCTGCTTCAACTCACTTTAGGGCTAATAGATTATCTACTTAAAAGTCTCCAGGGGTGTAGTCAATTTTCAGCAAGCAATCCCAATATACCTATCCAAAACAAAAAATTTTGTCATGAATTTACTTGGAAAGAGAGCTTTCTGGATATTTTAACTGAGTAAGTAATTTCAATTGTTCAAAGACCAACTCATTCTCCTCAAACATATTTAACTATAATCTCTTTCCTAAACTCTAACCTGCCATCTCCAATTGCATGTTCCATGAACCTAACTCTACATATCCAAAACAAAATTCAGTCACTTTTCTCCTAGTTCCCCCTTCCTCCAACATCTCTATTTTGGTTGAGGGTTCCACCATTCTTCAGTTACACTGGGGTGCAACCTAGGAACCATCTATGAAACTTATTCTGTCTCTTCATCACCAATCTCCTTTTTTTTTTTTCAATTCATGCCACAACAACTCTACTCCATGCTTCACAACCTCTTCCTGGATCTCATTGCATTTTGTATTCCACTTTCCAATCCATTTTCCATACATGTGCCAAGTTGATATTCCTACTTCATCAGAACATTTCTAGAACTTTTCATAATCTGTCTCTTAGGAGATTCTCTCTTCCTCGGCTCCTTCTCTGACTCTAATTGTCACTGGTTCCTGGGTACAAGTAATTCTTTGAGAAACAGGAATAGGGAATATGCACATATAGCTCTCTAGGGAACTGAATTGTGCAGATATATAGGTATCTCCATCATTTATGTTTCTTATCTCCTGTAGCTCAGGAATGTGAAGTATGATGGGAAAAAAAACAAAGACAAGAGGAATTCTCATCTTGTCAAAGAGACACAAGAGGGAGGAAAAATCTTTTCTGGGGTAAACATAGGCATATCCATGAGATCAAAGAATCCTAGTCTGGCTGGAATGGAAAATGAAATAAATAAATGAAATAAAAGTGAAAGAGTAATTTGAAATCAAATTGTGGGGAGGTAATAAATATCAGTTTTTGCATTTTATCTGGTAAACAAAACTTGCAAATTATAAGGAGAAAATTGGAAGATTTATCTTGCACATTAAAAGATGAATCTGGTAGTGTCAGATTAGAGAAGGGGTAGACTGAAGATAGGTTTCCAGAGAAAAAGTTATTATAATTATTTTGGTGAGCAGTAATTAAAACTTTGGGGTGGTAGCTGTTAAGAACAGAAAATAGGGTACAGAAAGGAGAGATATTTAGAGAATAGAATTGGAAGGTTTGGCAAATGATTGAATATTACTCTCCCATTTGTCCCACATTCAAAAAGGACTCCTAGGTTATCTAGCCTACAGTGACTGAAAATAACATCATAAAAATCAATAAGCATTTATTAATCATGTTCTAAATTACAGAATTATGCTAGGTACTCACAATACAACATAAAAAGTAAAGTTTTGTGATTAGAATTAATATAGAGATTTATAAAGGAAGTTGAAGAGTATGTTTTGGATGTAATTAATATGATGTGCTGATTAGATATATTAAGTTAAATGTGTCTAGCAAATTGCTTTATGATGAAATTGGGGCTGGATATAGAGAAAAGAAAGTATCTCATCTACACAAATGAATATAAAAACAAACCTTTAAGGAATATAAGAACATACAGGGAACATACAGGTTTAGGCAACTTAATAGAAGGAACTAGAATAGAACAGAAGGAACTTTGGCTTTACAAACCTCCTTGGTCCTTAGTTTTTTCATCTGAAAAGGAAGAGGATTAGATTAGATATCCTCTGAGGTCTCTTCTGACTCTAGATCTATGATCATGTGATAGGAACAGAAAGTTGGGAAGAGACTCAGGAAAATGCAATGTGATAAAATCCAAAGGATCTCAGAAAACAAGAGTCCATCCAATGATAACATATGTTAGTGTATAGGTCTTTTAGATTCCTATTGACCCTTCCTTTGCCATAAATATAAAACAACTGTAATTATGATTGAAATTTATATTAAAGTTTTCAAAGCATGTTACATATTAATCTATTTTAATTATAATTACATTAAAATGTACAAAATTATCTATATGCTTTCATTAATCTATGTCTGTCCTTTAAACTATCAAGAACCCTAACAGCAACATGGAAGTGATGATCAACTCTGATGGACTTGCTCATTCCATCAGTGCAACAATCAGGGACAATTCTGCACTATCTGCAATGGAGAATACCATCTGTATCCAGAGAAAGAACTGTGGAGTTTGAACAAAAACCAAAGGCTATTACCTTCAATTGCGGGGGGGGGGGGGGGACCATTATCTTGTTATCTAATTTTACTATTTCTTATACTTTATTTTTCTTCCTTAAGGATATGATTTCTCTCTCTTCACATTCAACTTAGATCAATGTATATCAAGGAAACGATGTAAAGACTAACAGACTTCTGTGGGGTGGGGGGAGGGAAGTAAGAATAGAGGAAAATTTGTAAAACTCAAAATAAATAAAATCTTTCTTAAAAAAAGAATAGATGAACTAAAAAAATAAAATCTTAGTACATAAAGTAAGAAGAAAATATTCATTATCATAGTTTCAATAGAGTACCATATTATAGAATCAGAGTACCTGGCTTCATTCACAAATTTATTATGCTCTATGTGCCACACCTTGGTCAAATTGCTTAACCTCTCTATGTCTCAGTTTTCTCATCTGTAAAATGATGATTTTGGACCAAGTGACAAAATAACTTCTAGTTCTAAATCTATGATTGTAATGAATGAAAAGTCAATATATGAAGAACTCATGAATTCACTGGAATAGGAACTTCCTTCTCCAAGGCAGAGTTTAAGCAACTTTGCTATTATGGTCACATAACTAGTTTTAATGTGTTGGAGTTTGAAACTTAGGTCTTCCTGACTCCAAGTCCAAGATATTATACATTATATCATGATACTTCTCATGATAGAATGTCATGAACACAAAATTATGATAGGTCTTAATTTACAGAGAGTAATAAGGTTGAAACATTATTTGGCTTATACATGTAATCTGGTTTAAATCCTTTTAATGCAACCCGATTAGATGAAGCCACCTTTATGGCATGTTGCTACCATTTAAAATGAGAATCTGTGATAAGAAAGAAAAAAATGACATAAATATACACTACTAAAGGGAAAGATAAAAATAGGTAACAAAAAATGCTGCCTCTCACAAAACTACTGATCTGCATAACACTGATGTACCTAAAATAATAATCCAGTGTCATAGTTCCCACCTTCTTCATTACCCCAGGGAGAAATTATCTGAAGGAAAAAAAATGTGCTAGGGAATATATCCTTGACCTCTTCAATTCTTTTTACTCTTCATTTGGAAACAAACCTATTTTGTTCTTGTTGTGTTGAGATTGCAAGAACAGAATTTAGGATGATAACATTAAGGATTTAGAAAAGGTTTATGTAGTTAGGCTATTCAACACATTGAAGAAAAATCCTCCATTGTGACACTGCAGAGGATACCTCAGTACCCTGAGAACATTTTCAACTTCCTAAAATCTAAAGTATACCTAATTTATTAAGTACCACCACAGAAATCCCCCTTTCTAGCGACCTATTGCAGTCAACCTGAATAGGTGACTAATACTCTGCACATGATGACACATAAGCATTCATATCTGCCTTAGTTCTCCTACTTTTACTGTCAAATTCTGCTGTCCAATTTCCTTTCCAGAAGTTCAAATAAGCTAGAAAGATGGAGTGAGGTGAGTGATGAATAAAAAGTGATTCAGTTTATCCTGAATGATGATTCAGTTCATACTGACAGATGGAGAAAAGGACAAAAGAGAAGGAGGGAAAATAGAGGAAGCCTGTTCTTAGCCACCAGCACCCACTGTAGGGCAAACCGGATACTAACTTTACCCTGGAAAGACTATGAATGGTAGCAAAGCATTGAAGTTCCTGAAAATCCTAGATTTTATTTGGTACCTTATTTTGCTAACCATCCAAAAATACTACTGTAGATAAGGAAAGCAGTGACAAAGTTTGAAGAGTAAAGAAACCTTTGCATAGCCCTCTCCAGTCCCTGGATCTGTGATCTCTGACTTTCAAGAATGAACTTGGCATCCCCAGCTATGACACATGAACCCCACTTCTTAAGTAAATGAAAGATCCCGCTAATCTTGTTCACAACTGGGGGCTCCCACGAGCCCTAGTGCTGATTCATTGATTTCTGGCTGCAGTTGCAGCTCCACAGGATATCGCCCCCAGGAGTCTGTTTCAGGGCCAAACACAACATCGAACCTGCCTCCGGATCTCTCTCTCTCTCTGCTTTTTCTTCCCCGTCAACATCTTTTCTGAATCCAAAAGTTACACTCTCTTTGGAAGTCAATGCAATGGGGTGCGCGCGCGCGTGCGTGTGTGTGTGTGTGTTTGTGTGTGTGTGTGTGTGTGTGTGTGTGTGTGTGTGTGTGTGTGGTAAAACAGAAGAATTGACATTGGATTTTAAAGTATCTCCTCCAAAAAGAAACGTTATTTCTCTTTTTCAGACACATAGATCTGTCTTTCCTAGAGTAAAAGGAGTGGAGCTGCAGATTTGGGTTTGCAGGTGAAAAGGAGGAATTCATGACCTGGACCCGGATTGAGAAGCTTGGACTTCGCTTCCATTCATTCATTCGTTCTTTCCATTCATTCATTTATTCCGTTCATTCACATAAACATGTCCCTTAATTGTGCTTGCCAGTGGGAATCTTGACTTTTCCCTCCCTCTGCCCCATAAGCTAGAATTCATGTTAATGGTTTTCACAAAGCCAGAATCAACTGTCCTGCCATTCCCTTACATCGAAAACGAAGGCATTTAGAAAAAAAGGGGGGGGGGGGTTGGGGAAATAGGAGCGGAGAAAAAGATAGAAAAGTGGGTTATATTCTTATTTTTTCTTCCTGCTCAGAAAGCACTGGGCTCGAAACAAAGTACCAGCTCTCTATAAAAGCAAATTCTAAGTCGAATTGAGTCCAAACCTATTCACAAGCACAATTGCAATCGAACCTGCTCCACATAACTCAGAGCCACAGAGGCCTGAAGAGCAGATTTAAACCCAATCTGCATCGCGTCCCTCAGCCTCCAAATTGTCTCCCAAGAACAAGATGAATTGTAAATCAAATGTCACTACAGGAGAATCTTGACAGGCCGCACTGAACACGTATTTTCGTTCTTTGCCGTCTCAACAGCATACTTTAACCTAAGAATTACAAGGTCACGATCGCTTAACTGCGGAAAAGAATGAACAAGGATAGGTTGTAATTCTACTCACCATACACTCCTTGGCCAGAGATTCCCTCCAGGAGAACTGTCAGCATCCACAGGAGACTGTAAATTAAATCCATCTTCACGTGAACATGAACATATCCACCCGAGGAAGACACGACGGAACCTTCACAGGCCCAGAGCTCTCTAAATCCGCTGAGGAGAAACCTCCAGCTGCCTGAAACTGCTCAGATAAAGAGGGAAAGGCAGACGTCCTTCTCAGGCTGTAGCTGGCGGAACGCAAGAACCTAACGCGTGCGCGCGGGCGCGCGGGCGCGGACACACACACACACACACACACACACACACACACACACACACACACACACACACACAAACTCTACAATATACTATCCCTACCTCTCCCCTCCCCCTGCACCCGACCCCACAAACATACCCAGACAAACACACAGAAACACACTGGGAGGCTGGGAAAACGCAGACAAGGGGAGGAGGGGGAGAGGAGGAAGGATAGGAAGGAGGGGAAGGGGGAAGGGCAGCGATAGGAAAGGAAGGTTGGCGATTGCAATGCTCTTCCAGGAAAGTTGAATTGAGCTGAATCTTTGCAGCGGTGGAGGCTGTTCTTGGCCGCGGCGGGTGGAAGAAATACGCAGAGAGATTGGGAAAAATCCAAGATTCCTGCCTTCAGGCCGATATCCCAAAGTGGTATCTGAACGCGGGCAGAGAATGGGCTTCCCTTCCTGGTCTTGCCTTTAAAAAGTAACTCGCAATGGTCTCCTGAGAACCAAGAAGCTGCGGCCTGCTTGATCGCAGTTTCGGGCTCCCATCTCAGCTGTCTTCCCCGCACCCATTCCATCAGTTGCCATTGCAACGCCAATCCTGTTACACGATACAGACTGGCATAGTGGTGCGGGTGGAGGAGGTCTAGGAATGGAGTGGTAGGACTGAAGATGGGGGATGGGGTTGGAGATGGCAAGGGAGGAGACAGGGAAACGGAATGGGAAAGAGATGTGTAGTCCCTTTTAGCCGCTGCCGCTGCTGTTTGCCACAGCTCTCCAACGTAGCCTTAAAGCCCAACTAGGGTGAATATAGCTACAGCTGATAAAACGAATTTCGGGAGCAAAAATCAAGGTCTAGACGTCGCCACAGTCAAAAATGGCTGGAGGAAAAAAAAATTTCAAGTTGAAATGATATGTGCACACACAGTTAAGCACATACAAAATGTTCCTTTCCCTTTAGAGTCTCCTCCTCCGGGCAGAGGAAGGGGTGGGGAGGGAGGAAGGCGGTGAAGGGAGTGAATAACTGAATAGGGAAAGACAGATTTTATGGAGTTCCCTGGCTTGGTTGTTTTAGCCAAATGTTGTCATCCAAGGTGAAGCTGGGAAATGCTCCTTGGGATAAGAAGGCCGTTGCATCTCGATGCAAGTTGACCAAATAGTGCCACAGCAGAGTCCAGTCGCTGAGGAGTTAACGGGAACTGGGCAATGAAGCTGAAGAGAAAGGGGCTGGAAATCTGGAATCCCAGTGTGAGCTTAGATATATGCTCAGGAAAGAGAAGAATGAGCTAGCAATAGAGGAGAACTGGAGTTGCTATGGAGGAAAGATGTGAGTGGTCACGTTGCTCACTACGTGATGAGAGCTGGAGATGTTAGCCGCAGCAGTTACGTCAAAGCTTGGTGCAAGTCTATGCTGCTTTTTTCCTCTCTTTTTTTTTTCTTTTCACCCATTTCCTTGCTTATCTTCCCTTCTGGCTCACCCTTTATGACTTACTCCCTAGATCATAGGACAGGTCTTTTATCCAGTTCACCTTCATTTTCCCACTGTCTGTGGTCTCCAGAGATCATCATTGTGAGTCGTTAAAGCACTCAATCACAAGCAGGTTAGCAGTATTGGGCCTTTCTACTAAGATCTGCAACTGCAGATTATCATTTCTTATTTACAGCATTTTATTATTTTTGTTCAGGGTCTAGTCGTTAAACCAAGCAATGGAATATGAATAAGGGAAAATGAATCAGAACCTCACCCCAAGTCCTAAAAGATAGGCCCTAGATTGCTGGGGGGAAAAAAAACAGGACACGTAACTAAAGCAGCCAGTGTTTCTTAAAGCTCTGTCTTTTTAAATAGAAATATCACTACAATAGATAAAATCTCTCTGGCATAAAAACAGGTAAGTTTCATTCATGTGCACAATGGGTTCCATGATATTATACTAAAGGTAGAGTAGTGATGATAGGATGAACAAGTCTATCAACTTAGTATAGCTGATTCCATTTTGTTTTAATCCTCTGAATTCCAGACATCTGGATTATATAACTAAAAATATGGTGGATCTCTGATTCACACAAATTCTCAAATCTCTCCAAAGTAAGAATTATGTAGAAGACAAAAAAATAGTATCAATTGGGACTGTGGACACCAAGAATACTAATGAAATAATAATCAGATGAGCAAATGGTAGAGAAGATTAGTGCTTAATACATAAAATACAACAGCTCTTTCCACACTGGGCACCATTCTCTGTCAAGAAGTATAATATAAGTGACATAGTGGATAGAGCATCAGCCGTGGAGTCAGGAGGACCTGAGTTCAAATTCCAACCTCAGACACTTAATAATTGCCTAGCTGTGTGACCTTGGGCAAGTCACTTAACCCCATCAAAGGGGAAGGAATCAGAAAGTGAACAGTAGGAGAATATAAGGAAAAATGACTAATATTACTAAAATGTTCAACAGGAATAATGTTCATTTAAAAATCTTGAGCAATAACAGATAAACAAAACAGAAAAGAATATGGTCTAATAATATAAATGATTAAAATATGTTAGATATTTTAAAATAAAGGGAAATTAACAAATGGTTCTTGAGTGAAATAAGTAACAAAAGTAGAATTTATGAAGTACAAAAATAATTGACAGAAGAGAAAAAGTTGAATCCACAATGTCAAATTTCATCAAAGAAACAAGAGAAAAATATATTAATGAGAATGCAAATATACAGAGGTGAAGGATATTATGGAAGAAAAAAGAAAAAATAACTTTTAAAAATTAATTAAAAAATTACCTCTATACAAGCAAAATATTTTGAACTTTATAATAAGATTAATAAAGAAACATTAAATATTGTAGGTCTCTCAGAAGAACACTAAGTTAAAAGAAAACTGAATAGTAAATTCAATATTATAAGAAAATTGCCTGGAATTTCTAAACAGAAAGGGAAGTGCCAAATCACAAGAATTCACAGATTATTTTTTTTTAATTTTGAAAAATCCAAAACATATTGTAGATAATTGCTTCTTTTGAGTATACTACAACATTGATGGATCCATAAAGGTCGTAAGGTAAACACAGAGACAGAATGGAGTGAAATGCCAGATTCAAATCAAGGGAAGTAAAGAAGAGAAAGTGATCTCTACAGTCTCAGAAAATGAAAAGTCTTCAAGGGAGAAGGTGAGGGGGAGGAGTGTGAGTAAGATTTAAGAAGGTGAAAGACCTTAATCTGGGGGATGGGTGGGGGGAGAGGAAAGGAAGTAAGGGATATAGTTCTACTGCTGAATGTTTCTATGGATGAAGAGAGATTGTCAGTAAAGATAGATTTAGAAATTTACACCAGAGGAGGCCTGGAGAATTTTGTGCTTAAAAACTTAACTTGTCCTGGGGGATGAGAGTGAAAGAACATAGATACAAAGAGGAGATTTTCAAGCAAATGTAGGGGAAAAAAAGATCAGTAACAGAAATCTATGGATCAATGATGGGCTGCATATCAGGATCATAGTGGGAAAAGACTTCTCTTAATACCTGCAGTAATTTACATTGTTCTGGAAGTGAATTATGATGGAAAATGGAAATCCATGCGGTAAGTCTTATAAGGTAATGGCAGAAAATGCCTAGAGAAACTAGAATATCTTGGAGGCTTTTATAAAATAGATTCATGAAGGTCATGAACCAGAGAATTACTATCTAGAAAAAAAAAAGTATGAATAATGAAGAAAATGAAAGGAATTCTTTTTTTGAAAGGTGCACCAAAAAATCTAATGAAATAGGATCAGCTGAAGGGGAGGAGAGAGGGGAATAGCAAATAAGATGGGGGGAATTAGGTGTGAGGAGGAGAGATTAAATAGATACAGGTTTAAAAATGTTAAAAAGATTGAACTTAATTTTTTTTTTGTTTAGCAACAGCTAGGTGGTACAGTGGATAGTGCATGAACCCTGGAGTCAGGAAGACCTGAGTTCAAATGTAAGCTCAGGCATTTAACATTTACCTAGCTATATGACAAGTCACTTTATCCCATTTTCTGGCAAAAGCCAAAAAGAATTTTGTTTAAAAGACTCATTTAGAAAAATTAGCAGAATAAAGGGAGATTGAAATTGAAAAACTTCTGCAGTAACAATATTAAGAATAAGAAAAGAAGTAATCAAAAGAGGGGAAAATTTGTATCAAAGTGCTCATATAAAAGTTTGCTATTATTTGTAAATAACAGTCATTCCCCAATAAATAAATGATCAAAAGATATGAACAAACATTTCTCACAAGAACTACAAAGGATTTACAATCACATGAAAAATGTGCCATTGGGGGATGGAGCCAAGATGGCAGCGTAAAGGCAGCATTTCCCAGAAACTCGTTCCACAATAAACTCCAAAAGCCATCAAATTATAACTCTAGCCAAAATTTAGAGGGCAAAACCCACAGAAAGATTGAGTGATACATTTTCCCAGTCCAAGATAACTTAGAAGTTTCCCAGGAAAGCTGTGTTTCACCAGGACTGGGGGTTGGAAAAAAGCCCCAGCCCCAGCCCCAGCTCAGCACAGCCCAGTCCAGCCCAGCCCAGAGATCACCAGGAACAACTTGAAGGGGTGGTGAGGGAACTCTGATGCATCAGAATGAGTGTGGAGTGAGGGGTCTCAGAGCAGCCCTGCAGCAAGAACCTGCAGCAGGAATCTAGGGAAACCAGCCTGCACCTCCAGAGCACAGCCCATAGATGGTAAGGAGGTCAGGGAAGACTGCAGAAATCTCTTTGCTCTCCCTGAGGCAGGACTCTGCTGTTTGCCCACACTCAGATCCAGATTGCAGTTTGGCCTTCCATACTAAAATAGCAGGGATTCTCCTCACAGCACCAGGTCAGAGAGGACTGCCTGTGGTCATCTACATATCAAAGCACAGGCAAGAAAATATAAGACCTTGGAGGAATAAAGGTCCCACTGGGGTGTCCCCCCAAAAAATACACCAAAGCAGATGTCCCAATAATACTCAAAAACTCAGGAACCACCCCAAAACCAGGCACAGGCTAGAGAAATGAGTAAACAGACAAAAAAGAGGAACTCTTTTGAGAAATTCTTTGTCTATGATCCCAAGAAGAATCAAAATACTCAATCTAAAGATGAGGAAGTACAAGCTCCTGCAATCTAAAGACTCCAATAAAAATGGAAGTTTGGGCTCAGACTATGACAGAACTCAAAAAAGATTTTGAAAATCAGTTGGAAGAAAATTGTGAAAATAAATGAGAGAGATGTATGAAAAACATGAAAAAGAATTCAGCAGCTTAGTCAAGGAGAGCCAAAAAAAAATGCTGAAGAAAATAACATGTTACAAACCAGCATAGGTCAAATGGATAAAACAGTTCAAAAAGTTATTGAAGGGAAGAATGCTTTAAAAAAGCAGAATTGGCCAGGTGGAAAAGGAGATAAGAAAGCTCTCTGAAAAAAAACAAATCCATCAGATGTAGAATGGAGATAAAGGAAGCTGATGACTTTATGAGAAGTCAAGACACACAATGTTTCAACATGAAAAGAATGAAAAATTAGAAGAAAATGTGAAACATCTCATTGAAAAAACAACTGATATGGAAAACAGATTCAGGAAAGATAATTTTAAAATTATTGGGATACCTGAAAATCATGATCAGGAAAAGAACCTTGACCTCATTTTTAAAGAAATCCTGCAGGAAAATTGTCCAGATATCCTAGAATCAGAGGGCAAAATAAAAACTGAGAATATCCACCAATCTCCCTCAGAAAGAGATCCAAAAAAACAACCCCCAGGAATATTATAGCCAAGTTCCAGAACTCCCAAGTCAAAGAGAAAATATTACAAGCAGCCAGAAGAACACTATTCAAATATTGTGGAGCTGCAGCCAGGATCACACAGGACTTAGCAGCAACTACATTAAGGGCTCTTGGACTTGGAATATAATATTCCAGAAGGCAAAAGAGCTTGGAATGCAACCAAGAATCAACTACCCCACAAAACTGAACATCCTTTTCCAGGGGAAAAGATGGACTTTCAACAAACCAGGGGAATTTCAGTTGTTCCTGTCGAAACAACCAGAGCTGAACAGAAAGTTTGATCTTCAAATACAGGACTCAGGTAAAGCATGGAGAGCAGAGGAGAAGGGTAAAATATAAGGGACTTAATGATGATAAACTGCATGTATTCTTGCATCAAAAAAATGATGTTGTTAATACTCATGTGAAACTTCTCATTTAATAGCGTAGGTAGAAGGAGCTTTTATAGAAGAGGCACAGGAGAGATCTGAATTTGAAAATATATTGTAAGAATGGAGTCAGTGGCTAAAAGGGAAATGTACTGGGAGTAAGAGAAAAGAGAGGTGGAATAGGCTAAGCTATTTCATATAAATATAAATATATATTTTATTTATATATATATATATTTTACAATGAGCTTTTGCAATGATATGGAAGGGGGGAGGGGGGAGAATGAAGGAACCTTCATTCTCATTAGAAATGACTCAGAGAGGAAACAGCATACACACTCAATAGAATATAGACATCTAGAGTAAAAAGGAGGAAGGGGAAAGGGAGAAGGGGGGATGTGGGTGATAGAGGAGAGGGTAGATCATAGGAGAGAAAAGTCAGATATAATACTTTTTCTTTCTTACTTCTTGCAAGGGGCTGGGATTGGGTGGCCTGTCCAGGACCATGGGGCCAGGTCATTGCTGATCTCAGGGATGATATGTGGACTCAAGGCCTCTTGGCCCCAGGGCTCTTGATCAATCCACTGCACCACTCAGCTACCCTACAACACATTTTAGAAGAGGGATATAATGAAAGGAGAGAGAAAATATAATATAAGGTAGTGGGGAGGAATGGATGGAGGGAATTACAATCAGTAACAGCAACAGTTGAAAAATATGGAAGTAACTTTTATTATGGACTTATAAAGAACGTGATCCACCTGAGACAGAGCTGATGGTATCAGAACACAGACTGAAACACATTTTTTTCTCTTTACTTTGTTTCTCATGAGGGTCTGTTGTGGGGGAGGGGGTATGATGCTTACTCTTGAACAAAAATATTTTAGTAATGTATAAAAAAATCACTTGTTCAAAAATATTCATAGCAGCTCTGTTCATGATGGCAAAGAATTGGAAATTAAGTAAATGTCCTTCAATTGGGGAATGGCTTAACAAAATGTGGTATATGTATGTGATGGAACACTATTGTTCTATTAGAAGCCAGGAGGGATGGGAATTCAGGGAAACCCAGAAAGATTTGATGCTGAGTGAGATGAGCAGAACCAGAGGAACATTGTGAACCCTAGCAACAACATGGGGATGATGACCAACCTTGATGGACTTGTTCATTCCATTAGTGCAACAAGCAGGCAGAGTACTTTATTTTTCTTCCTTAAGGATTTGATTTCTCTCTCATCACAGTCAACTTAGATCAGTGTATATCATGGAAACAATGTAAAGACTAACAGACTGCCTTCTGTGGGGGATGGGGGAGGGAAGCAAGATTGGGGGGGAAATTGTAAAATATTCAAATTTTAAAAAATAAAAATAAAAATATGCCATCATTAGTAATAAGAGATATGTGAATCAAAAATACCTTACAGTCTAAAAATTGGCAAAAGTGACCAAAAATGGTAACAGCAAATATTAGAGGGATTGGGAAAAGATAGGCACACATTATTGGTAAAGTTGTCAAACAGTACAACCATTTCAGAAGTCAATTTGAAATTATGCAATTAAAGTGATTAAGAATTTCATACGCTTTGAACTAAATATTTCATTACCAAACTAACCAAGGAAGCCATTCATAAGAGAAAAGTTTCCATACATTCAAAAAAAATTAAAACAATATAGTTTTGTGATAACTAAAACTGAAAAGAAACTAGATACCCATCAATTGGGGAATAGCTAAACAAATTTTAGTTCATGGAATATTATTATATTGTAAGAAATTATGTCTCTGAGAAATAAGAAGTATGGAAGTACTTGAAGTAAATGATGCAGAGTGAAGTAAGAAGAGTCAAGAAAATATTATGCACAGTGACTACAACAATATAAATACACAATTACACACCAATAAATCAAAGTAAATATAAATATCAAGTGGGACTAATGAATGAAAATTAGGAAGTACAAGATGACATTGCCACCATATCCTTTCATCAATGTGGGAGGTCTGAAAGTAGAAATCAAGCATATGTCTTTTGGACTTTTTTACAATATTTCAATTAGTTCTACTTAGTTTATTTTTTCTTTCCAAAAAATATTATTTATCAGATGAAATGGTTTTCTGAGAGAAGAAAGGGGAAAAATATTTGAGATACAATGGTGATATACCATGGTGATGGGCCAGCTAGGTGGTGTGGTGGATAGAGCATCAGCCCTGGAGTCATCAGGACCTGAATTCAAATCTGGTCTCAGACACTTGGCACTTAGCTGTATGACTTTGAGCAAGTCTTGTATCCAGGGCCATCTCCAGTGGTCCTGATCCATATCTGACTCCAGAGAAGAAAGTGAGGTTGGTGACTTATCATAGCACCCCCTGACTTAAAACCAAGTCATGTACATGTCACAACATTATCTCCCTGATATCGTGGTCTTCTTTGAGAAGGGAGAACAATCATCATCATCATTATCAATAAAAAACTAATTTTTAAAGAAATATATAAGATGGGTGAAAGTGAAACTAAAATAGAAGAACTGTTGGGAAAGCAACAGCCAGAAACAATATGAATTAAACCTTACAACCCTCAAAATTACAAGTGAATTAATGTAATTGGGGGTTTTTTTTGGTAGAACTAAAAGACACATGAATATATAAAAGGGAGGGGGGAAGGGAGAAGGGAGATATTAGTGAGTCTGTGATGTCCCATCAATCGAGTCAATATTTAAATCAAGGGGCAGGGGCAACTAGGTGACTCAGTCAGGAGGACCTGAGTTCAAATATGACCTCAGACCTGTGTGACCTTGGGTAAGTCACTTAACCCAATAGCCTTACAAAAACAAACAAACAAAACTTAATTAAGGGGCAAAGGTTTCTATAGTCTTGGAAAGAAAAGAGACAAATAGATGGGGCAAAGGATGGGATTGAAACAGAGAGAAAGAACAGATGAAATCTCCATTTAGCTTTGGGTGAATCTAACATTGAAAAAATGTTCCCCATAGATTATTAAAGAAGATAGCGATCTTACAGTTTGTATGATCATCATGGATTTGGAGTTTAGATTTTTATTACCTCTGAGAGAAGATTGTACCTCCTAGACCAATGTTCCTGAGGGAATTGAAATGCAAAATGTTGGAGCAACTAGTAATATTTCATGTCAAAAAATGGAAACAAACTGCACAGTCAGTGATATATGAAAAGCTCTACCATGTGACAATAGATAATATCTTTTCTATTCCATATAGGCATTCCTATTTCTAAAAGTAAAGCACAGTGGAGGAAAAAAAGAGAGGGAAACGTCTTCAAAATTTACACAGAAATTATTTAGGAGGAACTCAAAACAGTACTATAGAAACTTCCATCCCATGAGGAAAACAAAGACTAATGAAAGAATAAATATGAGACTCATCAATCAAAAAATTAAAATCTACAATAAGCAGAAAAGGAAAAGGACGAGAATAAGGGAAAGACATTTTTAAGATAGAAACATATAAATGAAAATGAATAGGCAATACAAGTTGAAGATGAGCAGAGGAAGTTGCCTTCTTTTTTTAATCTTTGAAAAAAATGTTATATAGCATTGAAATTAATGATAGAACATGATAGAACTCATTTCTAAAGCCATCTCATCCTAGGGAGTTGTTTTCCCTTCTTTGAGATTTTATTTATGACTTGTTCTGTATTATTTAATAATATTTGGTCATTTAAATAGAGTATTTTCATTTTCCAACTAGTTCCTCTCATCTTTTTATTTTATTGGTGTATAATTCATTAAAATGGTTTCAGATAATACCCTTTATTTCTTCTTCAATTGCTATGAATTAGTTTTCATTATTAATTTGAATAATTTGGTTGACTTTTCTTATTTAAAAATTTCTAATGTCATCTATTATATAAGTTTTATCAATTCATTTTCTTTTTTGCTTTCAGTTTATTTTCTAATGACTTGATATAAATATGGCCTGTTACATTTATAGTTTTTGAATTTCTTACATAAGTTCAATTGATTATAGTGTATGATGTTTTTATATATTTATCTAGTACTTTTGAAAATATTTTAATATTTTGGCATAAATATTGATTGCAAAATTTGGTCAATAGTTTGCTTTTTCCATATTTGAATCATAAAAGTAATTTTCTATTCTTTTATTTTTGTACACAATTTATGTATTGTTTGATGTTTTTTCTTTGAATAGTATAAGTCACTTGAAATTCATTTAGTCCTCATGTTTTCTTTCCATTGGAAGTTCATAATTGACTTTTTTATTTTCAGAGAGAAAGGTTCTATTTCTTGTTCAGTTTTATATTTTAGAAAGATAGCAGACAGGCAACAAACAGATAGATAAATAGATCTTGTTCATTTTATATTTTTGTAAATGTTCATTGAGTTCATTTAAGTTTTATTGACATATGGCTGAAGAAAATAGTTTCTAATTGTCAATGATTAGAATTTTGCCAGAAATTATATTAAGCACAAAGTACTTTTATTTATTAAAAACTCTCTTTTTTGCATCATTGATACTGACAACATGGATTTCCTTTTTTCTCTCTTTTAATCACTTAGGATTTCTTGTGTTTCCATCTTGTATCTGAAGTACAATGTTAATACTTGTGTAACTCCTGTGTAAAGGGGGTCCTTGACACTTCTGGACCCCAAGAAGCTTCTCAGTTTGGCTAATGCCCCTAAGTCTGAGAACATCCTGACAGGGTTCAAACTGTTGACCCTGAGAATCATGAGATACAACATAAATTTTATCTGAGACTCACCTAATGTTCTTGTTAACCTAATCCTTTTGCTTTTTCTGCAATATTCCTGCTCCCTCCTAAAACTACTTCCCCCTTCCCTAGGTGCAGCTGGAGCTGTGAGATAGTAAACTCCACCCAACCTAAGTCTCTCTGGTGCATGATTGTCCTGTACCACAGATAGACCCTGACCCTCTCTCTGATACATGACTGTTGTATACCACAGGAAACATGTTAGACCCTAACCCCTTTCTGTCTTTTATTGGTCTACTATCTTTACTATATCACATGTGTACAACAGTCTGACAAGGAAATATATCTAACTGCTATTTCTGCTTCTGTATCCTACTTGCTCATGATACTCTCACCCCCTCAAAATACTATAAAAACCTTGCTCTTTCTATTCTCGGGGTTGTAAGATTTGGGTTTTACCCCTAGCAACCCCCAGGTAAATATATTCCATTCCAAAAATTCAATTGGTCTCCATTTATCATGTCTGATTTGGCAGTACAATGTATCTCTTAATTTCTTTTAAATACTTTTATAATCCTTGTTTTTAGGATATTTTTTACTTTTGTGTCTCTACTAGGACTTGTTAGGAATTTAGTACAAGCTTCAATATTTGTATCTTGTGTGTCTCATAGTCCAAGCAAAATGTTTGGTTTGGTTTCCTCATAACCTCAGCCTCATTGATTTGATTGTAATTAGGTCAGACTCAGGTCTTACACTCCTTGAGGGTGAATTATTTCTGATCTGGTCTTAAACACAATGACTAATGCAAGAATCCATCCATCTACAATGGTTGGTTTTTCCCTAATACTGTAGTTCAAGTTCAGGTTTCTTAGATCCTATGTTGAATCAGAAAACTCTTGATATTGCTCAGGACATGAATGCTTTTTCTTATAAGGCTAAGAGACTCTGATACCACCCTCACTGGGTCTTGCTTCTACAAGACTATTTTGTCTATTTTGTGCTGGGTATTAGAGTTATCCTGGTTTATTTCTGTGCAGAGCTTCCACAAAAAATGGTCATTTTTTTATATAGTCTTGAATTGGATGAAGAAAATTTTAGCTCATTATCATTTTTATATTCTATTCATCTTATGAATGGTATTGGAATTTTGTGGGAGATCTGAACTCTTCTACATTCTAATACATACTATTTGTTCAGTTTTCCAGATCAGTTGTTTTTATAAACTTTGTTTTCTTCAATTTACTTTTCTTTTGAATTTATTTTAATATTCTTTATTATCTCTTGGAATCTTTTGTTCAGTCTATTCTAATTTTCAAGGAGTCTCTTATTTTATAGCTCTTGTACTATGTTGTTAATCTTCCTTATAAGTTTCTTCTTTGTAGAGACATAATTTCTTTGATATTATTCTTTTTAACCTTGTTTCCTTTCTCCTGGAATTCTAGTTTACCTTTTGATAAAGCTTTGTTTTCTTTGAAGTTTTACTTATAATGATGAAGAGTTATTCTCTTCTGAATCTGTCTTTAGTATCACTTCACCTTTCTTTCTTGTACTTTTGGGGGGAAGAAACATGCTTACCCATTCTTCCAACCTTACTTATTAAAATATGATGTTGTTGTAGGCCTGGACTCAGTCCATTTTTGAAGAGAAATATTGGGGACTATTTTGGCCCTGATTTGCATTAACACATATACCCTAACTGTTTTAGTTAGGTATTGGGTGCTATATTTTTCAAGGATCTCAATGCAAAACAGTGAGTGTAAACGTTAAACACAACCTCAGTGATCTGATCTAGGACACATATTAACTTGATCTGCTATTTGCAACTTCCTTTTTCCAGTTTACATCTTGCATTATGGCTACAAGCTTTCCCCTGTTTGGAGATCTAGCAGAAAGATGCTTACTTCAGCTTCTGTGATCTATCTAGACATTTCTACAAGGTAAGACTGAAAGAACTAAAGTCTCAATCCTTGAACTTGTTTCCTTTCCTTTTAAGCAAGTTGAATCTAATCTTCTGATCCAGGGTGAGAGCTACAGAACTGTAGATTTCTCTGGACTCCTCAAGAGATTTGTCAGGTGCCCCAGTCTAGTTTCCATATTGAAAGACCTTTCTGGTTAGATTTCCCCCAAGAAATCTCAGGTTTCTCAATATTTATCTGAGATTGATCTAGAGGGCAAAATGACCATTTGGGCTGCACTTTACTTTTCCCATTCACCACTTGGCAAGGTTTCTCTTCATAGAATTGCTTTGGAGTTATGGAAATTATTGTACTGTTTCCTCTTATTCTAATGTGTTCCATCATGGAGGATTGTGAGTAAAAGGGTGCATATACATTTTCCAACAGAAGTTTTAGGCAGAAATAGATTTGTCATTAGTAGCACTGTCCCAGATACTGAAAAATAATATTATTACACATTGAATTTAAATTATGGAGGCAGTCAAAGGGCCCTGGAATCAAGAGAACTTGAGTTCTAATATAGCTGTGTGATCTTGGGCAAGTGGTTTAACCCCAATTGCCTCCAAAGGAAAAACAATTTAAATGATGGAAGGGAATCAAGGTGAAGCACAAACCTTCTCCATTAATGAGGTGACTCATTCTAATCTATTTACCTCTGTATACACAAAGATATCCATTTTTAAAAGGGGATATACAAACTTATAAGGAGTGGATGCAATAACCATTTCCTTTGTATTGAAGTTTTTAGCCTATTGGTATGTGTTCCATAACAATTTCTCAATTTCAGCCTGAGTTCTAATATCCATTTCAATAATATCTTCCTTGATAAAGTGACCATTTTGCTATGATTCTATGACTGCTGGAAAAAAGAATAGTGCACATTCACTTAAAGATATTTGTATTTTCTTTGTAATAAGAGTTATTTAAATTGAATGAAATCACAAAAACTTTTTGTAGACTCTTGAAAATTTTAGCAAAAGTCTCTTGTCAAAGAATATGCCAAATCACTGAAGCCATTCCTCTAGAAATATGGTTTTTGTTCACTGAGAACAAAAATTTAACAATACAAATGGAAGCCATTTCACAGAAAGGATAAGAATATGGTATGATTCAAGGCATTTACTTGACTTCATATATTTTCTGTTTCCATTGCTTTGAGGTGTCATTAGATATTATTTTCCAAATTAAAAGTTTTTCTTATTCACACAATATTCTTAAAAAGTAAATTTTTTCTGAATATGAGCTGAGGAAAAAAAGTTGGGATATTTAAATATAATAACCTCCCAACTGGAATATCCAAAGGATTATATTACATACTGAATTCAATTAATGAAAGGGAGTTATGGTTAAGAACTATTCTTCCGGGGCGGCTAGGTGGCACAGTGGATAGAATACTGGCCTTGGAGTCAGGAGTACCTGAGTTCAAATCTGGCCTCAGACATTTAATAATTACCTAGCTGGGCAAGCCACTTAATCCCATTTGCCTTGAAAAAAAACCTATTAAAAAAAAAACCTAAGAACTATTCTTCCACTGAATGATTTCTTTCATTTCAAATGGTTTTACTTTGTATCCAATAAAATAAGTTCCAAATGAAATTAAACTATTGTATTCCATGCCAATTGCTCAGTTTCAGCCTTAATGAACTTTTAGTAAAATACATGCCCAAATTAAAGTTTTCATACTTTCTACATAATGACCAGAATTGTATTAATTCAATGGAATCACAAGTAAATTGTGAAATTTCTGAAGCAAAAGTCTTGTTGTGAAAGACTTACAAATCATTAAAGCCATTCTTGATTCCCATATACTTTTCTTAAAGATTTCCTAATATTTCTCCTAAATGTCACACAATGTGACATGTAATGGGAGATGTAATGGGAGATAACCCATTGTTATAAGTTCAGATATACATGAAAGGGAGTTCTTTATCTTGCTTTCCTCTAGAAAAATGTGTCTTTTTTACAGATATAATTTATCACTGTAAATTAAAATAATTCCAGAAAAATGATGTGAATCTGGTGGGCGTCTATTAACTTAATATTTCTCTCCTATTTTCAGAGGAAATAGGAATCAATAGGTTTTATTTGCCAAATTAAGAGTGATTCTCAAGAAATTTTCCCAATAAAGTAAATATTTCCTTGAAAAGGACTGAGAGAGAAAACTGACTTAATTTGACTTAAATTAACTCCCAGCTGGAATACCCAAGGAGTATTGTGAAAAACTGAATTGAAATAAAGTAGTAGTTAATCTTTCTCATTAAATATTCCATTAAATACATGATTTGTCTCATTTACCTTTGTAAAAACTATAGTATATATCAATGTGTTAATTTTAGGAATTGAAGATGCTCCATATGAATGTCATACATGTTTCCCTGGTGCAATTGGCTTTTCCTTTATATTGAAGATCCTTATTCCACTGAATGAAACAATATATTTTAAAAAAGAAAATTATATGGAATTATGCCCAAAAGGCAATAAAAACTGGCCATACTGTTTGATTCAGCAATATCATTATTAGTTCTGAATCACAAAAAGATCACAAAAAAAGAGTAAAAAAACTCACATGTGCAAAAATATTCATAGCAGCTCTTTTTCAAGGTGGCAAGGAATTGGAAATTGAGGGGATGCCCATCAACTGGGGGTTGGCTGAGCAAATTGTAGTATATGGATGATGGAACACTATTGTTTTATAAGAAATCATGAGAGACAGGACTTCAGAAAAGAAAGCATGGAAAGATTTACATGAAATAATGCTGAATAGAACCAGAAGAACATTATATATGCTAACAACAACATTGCATGATGATCAACTATGATGGACTTGCTAATTTCAACAGTGCAATAATCATAAACAATTCTTAAGGACTTGTGATGGAAAATACCATCCATATCAAGAGAGAGAACTATGGAGTTTGATTACAGACCAAAGCTTTCATCTTCAATTTTTAAAAATTGTCATGTATCATGTAATTATTTTCTCTCTAATGTTTTTTGCTTCCATTTAAATTTGATTCTTCTTTAACAACATGATCAATGTGGATCTATGTTTTGCATAATTACACATGTAGAGCCTATATTAAATTGTCTTCTGCTGGGGGGAGAGGGAAGGGAGGGAGAAATCAAATTATAAAACTCAAAACCTTGTAAAAAATTGATTGGTGAAAATTATCATTGATGTTGGAAAAACAAATGATAATGATGAAGAAGAAGAAGAAGAAGAAGAAATTATGTTCCATGTCTATTACTTGATTTCAGTAAAAATTTGCATATCCATTTCAATATCTTCCTCAGGAAAAGCACTATTAGTTTTGCTGTGATTTTAAGACTGCTGGTAAAATATTCATGCATGCCTAAGTTAAGATGTTCTCTTTTGTACATAATGACCAGATTCATTTCAAATGAGTGGAATTCCGAGGAAAATTGTACAATTCTGACAAGTATCACAAAAGATCCTTTGTCAAGGACTACTCTGTCATTAAAGTCATTCTCTAATTATAATCAACTACAGGGTGAGTTTCATAAAGCTTATGGTAATGTGACATGCAGTAGAATACTACTATTTAAGACAACTATTGATATCTAATATCAATGATTTAAGTTCTCATATCAATTCATGGAAGTCCCATACCTTGCTGTCTTCTAGAAGTATATGTTTGGCCTACAGAGACATAATGCCTCCATGAAAATAATAAAAAAAAAAAAAGATTGCATAGAAAGGAAGTGAATCTGATGTGTTCTTGGACATTTCTATTATTTTATATACCTCTACTATTTCTACCACTGTATCCCAGTAAGTTGAACACTAGATGTTATTTTTAATAATATTCACCACCCAAATATATGTTTAAATAAATTTGACATTTTTTGAAAGATTTTATTTTGAATTTTACAAGTTCTCCCCAATCTTGCTTCTCTGCCCCCACCTCCCTACAGAAGTTAGTTTGTTAGTCTTTACATTGTTTCCATGGTATGTATTGATCTAAGTTGAATGTGATGAGAGAGAAATCATATCCATAAGGCAGAAACATGTAGTATGAGAAATAGCAGAATTACATAATATGATAATTTTTTAAAAAAATAAACATAATAGTTTTTGGTCTTGTTCAAACTCCACAAAGATACCCCCAAATTGTGCCTGATTGTTTCCCTGTTGGTATGAGCAAGTCCATTAATACTGATCATCATTCCCATGTTGCTTCTAGAATGCACAATGTTCTTCTGGTTCTGCTCATCTCACTCAGCATCATTTCATGTAAATCCTTTCAAGCTTCCCTGAATTCCCATCCCTTCTGGTTTCTGATAGAACAATAGTTTTCCATCACATATACAAACCACAGCTTATTAAACCATTCCCCAATTGATGGACATCCCCTCAATTTCCAATTCTTTGCCACCACAGAGTTGCTATGAATATTTTTGTACAGGTGATATTTTTACCCTTTTTCAGAGTATAGCCCCAGTAGTGGTATTGTTGGATCAAAGGGTATGTACATTTTTGTTGCCTTTTGGGCATAATTCCAAATTGCTCTCCAGAAAGGTTGGATGAGTTCACAGATCCACCAACAATGTAACATAATTTTGACATTTCAAAAAAAGTTTTGAGTTCCAAATTCTATTTTTCCCGTTCTCCCTCTCTTTTCCCCATCCTGAAACTGTAACCAGTCTGATATAGCATATGTGTGTGTGTGTGTAGTCATGTAAAACAATTCCTTTAGTCATTTTGTACAAGAAAACAAAGAAAGAAAAAAAAAGACTGAAACAAAGAAAGAACTTGTTCCAAATACTGATTGTAAAAGAACCAGGGAAGATCATGTTAAGAGTTCCTTGCTTTCTGTGAAATGATCAGTCATTTAAATTGAGTAGAAATATAAGGAAATTGTTATTTTACAGGGTATAATAGCAAAAATCTCTTTGTCAAGGAATATTATAAGTCACTGAAGTCTATCTCTGATTTCCATATATTGCATAGTGACCTTCTTAAAGTTTTCATATATTCTTCATTAGGTCCACAATGGGACATAATTGGAAGTCTCCATCACCTGATCAAATAATTGGGCGTTCTGTATATTGTTTTCTTCTAGGGGTAAGATTTTACTCTTCCTATACAGAGTATTACTAAAATTAAGGCCATTTCACAGAAAAGTAATGAATCTCATAGTTCCAGGATATCCTTTTCATTTCAGAAATATCCCTTATGTCCATCATTATATCATTATTATGAAATAATCTCTTCCTTAAAGAAAACATTGTATTGCTCTTATTTTAGGAAAGATAATAAAATAATAATGAACTCCCCATATAGATTTCCTTTTTTTCCTATATAAAGACAACTCTCCCAATGTCCTGGGCAATGATTCAGATAGGAAAAATGATCAGTTTTGACTACATAATTTATTTAACCAAAATAATTGAGTGTCTTTGATATTTATTTCAAATAAAGAAGGAGTGTGATGGTTAAGCACTATCTTTACTATCAAAATTTAGAAAAACTTTATTCCATGATTCTAGGAATGATCATAATGAACAAGATTTTATTTTCTTCATACTGCCAAAGATCCATTCAATGAGTATTATCAGATTACACCAAATATACTAAAATTCTCTTTGGTTTTTTTTAGGTTTTTGCAAGGCAAATGTAGTTAAGTGGCTTGCCCAAGGCCACACAGCTAGGTAATTATTAAGTGTCTGAAACAGGTTTGAACGGAGGTACTCCTGACTCCAGGGCTGGTGCTAAAATTCTCTTTGTTAAGAAATATTTCAATTATGGAGTTCACTTTTTGATTCTCATAAACTCTTTAGTGATCTTGAGAATTTTGATCATTGGTCCTAAAAGTCATTATGTAATATGAAGTGTATATCTCTTGAATAAATGAGTAATGTGAGTCCTAATGTAAGCTTTCACACTACACGGACATAATGTCTCACTACCAATAGAAATCATTCCATAAAAAGAGTAAATCTGGTATAATGAGGTATTTATCTAACTCCATGATTTTCCTCCAAGAAAACTTTTTTTCTATAACTGTATTATGTTTATTTACTCCTGAGCCTTTATTCTTGTGAAAGTTATTTTTTTCAATACAAAAAATTTTCCCCAGGATGATAACTGAGAGAGAAAGCTTCCCTAATTTAACTAAAATAACCACCAAACTGGAAGATGAAAGATAAAATATTATAAATTAAATTCAAATAGAGAGTGGTAGTTATGTACAATCGCTCCTACTAAATCTTTCATTTTATTCCAAATACCTTATCTTTATATTCTCTATAGACAAGACTATATCAAGGGGCGGAGCCAAGATGGCGACAAGAGAGCAATGTCTCTTAGAAACTCTCTCATAAAACTTCAAAACTAAGGACTCTAACTAAACTTTTGAGAGTCGAAACCCACAGAGGGACCCCAGGGAGGTAGTTTTCCTACTCAAGGTAACCTGGAAAAGAGCAGAAAGGCTCTGCTCCCCCAGGTTGGAGGGGCGGCCTGCCAGAGGGGAGGCCCACCAGAGCAAAAGAACTTCAGCCTCCCGGAGGCAGCCCCAGTGCTCTGGGAGCCCCAGCTCACAGCAGCGGGGGAGTCTCCTGAGCTGCACCCCGGGGAGCACTGGGCACAAAGTGCGGGAACACTGGGGGACCTCTGCCAGAGAGAGCACGTGGAGCCCAGCCTTCAGGGCACACAGCAAGCAGAGTGGCCACCACAGCCCAGATCCAGGAAACAGAAACAGGCAGAGCCCATAAGCAGGAGATCCCAGGGCATAAGCCCACTGAACCTAGGAGGGGAGTGAAAAGAGACTGCAGAGCTCTGTCCTCTGCCACTGGAACAGAGAACTCTAGGGCTCTGACCAAATTCAGATCCTGATCACAGTCTAGGCCCCCTTCCATAGAACAGCAGGGCCCACCTCCACCTCAGCCCCATGGCCGAGGGGGGTGTATATGGTCATTCACAGACCAGAAGGAAGGACAGAGCCTCACACACTGAGATCCTTGTGGGAGTGTCCGAAAAGCTCAGGAACCACCCCCAAAACCAGGCTCAGGCTGGGAAAATGAGCAAGCAGAGAAACAAGAGGAAAACCATTGAGAAATATTTTGCATATGAGCCCAAGAAGGATCAAAACACTCAGTCTGAAGATGAGGAAGCACAAGCTCCTGCATCTAAAGACTCCAAGAAAAACAGAAATTGGGCTCAGGCTATGACAGAGATCAAAAAAGACTTTGAAAATCAAATGAGGGAGTTGGAAGAAAAACTGGGGAAAAAAATGAGAGATGCAGGAAAAACATGAAAATGAAGTCAGCAGCATAGTGAAGGAGATCCAAAAAAATACTGAAGAAAATAGCATGCTAAAAACCAGCTTAGGTCAAATGGATAAAACAGTTCAAAAAGTTATTGAGGAGAAGAATGCTTTAAAAAGCAAAATTGGCCAGATGGAAAAAGAGATAAGAAAACTCTCTAAGGAGAACAAATCCTTCAGACAAAGAATGGAACTCAGGGAGATTGATGAATTTACAAGAAACCAGGATTCATTACTTCAAAACCCAAAAAATGAAAAATTAGAAAAAAATGTGAAACATCTCATTGAAAAAACAACTGATATGGAAAACAGACTTAGGAAAGATAATTTAAAAATTATTGGAATACCTGAAAGTCATGATCAGGAAAAGAGCCTTGACATCATTTTCAAAGAATTACTACAGGAAAATTTCCCTGATATTCTAGAAGCAGAGGGCAAAATAGAAATGGAGAGAATCCATCAATCCCCCCGAGAAAGAGATCCCAAAAAAACAACCCCTAGGAACATTATAGCCAAGTTCCAGAACTCCCAAGTCAAAGAGAAAATATTACAAACAGCCAGAAGGACATAGTTCAACTATCATGGAGCTGCAGTCAGGATTACACAGGACTTAGCAGCAACTACTTTGGAAGCTCGTAGGGCTTGGAATATAATACACCGAAGGCAAAAGAGCTTAGAATGCAACCAAGAATCAACTACCCAGCAAGGCTGAATGTCCTCTTCCAGGGAAAAGATGGACTTTCAATGAACCAGGGGAATTTCAAATGTTCCTGTTGGAATGGCCAGAGCTGAACAGAAGGTTTGATCTTCATATACAGGACTCAGGTGAAGCATGGAGATTGGAGGAGAGAGGGAAAATATGAGGGACTTGATGATGAACTGCATGTATTCCTGCATAGAAAAATAACACTGATAATACTCATATGAACTTTCTCATTTAATAGAGCAGGTAGAGGGAGCTTTTATAGTTGAAGCACAGGAGAAAGCTGAATTTGAAGATAAAATATGGTGTAAAAATGGAGTCAATAGAAAAAAAGGGAAATATGATGGGAGAAAGCAAAAGGAGAGGGGGAATAGGCCAAGATATCTCATATAATATGTTTTTCTTTATTACAATGAGCTATTGCAATGATATGGAAGGGGGGAAGGCAAGGGGGAATGAGGGAATCTTTGCTCTCATCAGAGGTGGCTAGGAGAGGAAACAGCATATATACTCAATGGGGTATAGACATCTGGAGTAAGAAGAAAAGGGGGGGACAGGGGGAAGGGGGGATGTGAGTGATGGAGGTGAGGATGGACCATGGGGGGAGAGTGGTCAAATATAACACATTTTCCTTTTTACTTCTAGCAAGGGGCTGGGAATGGATAGCCTGTCCGGAACCATAGCGCCAGGTGGATGCTGGGCCTAAGGGGTGGTAGGGGGCCTCGGGGCCTCTTGGCCCCAGGACCAGGGATCTGTCTGCTGTGCCACTCAGCTACCATACAGCAGGGTCAGAGTGGAAGGAGAGAGAAAATATACTACATGGTAGCGGAGAAATACGAAAGGAAGGAGTTGTGATCAGCAATGGCAATGGTGGAAAAATATGGAAGTAACTTTTGCAATGGACTTACCATAAAGAATGTGATCCACCTGCGACAGAGTTGTTGGTGTTGGAACAAAGACTCAAGCACATTTTTTATTATTATTATTTTGGGGGGGGGTTCAGGGCAAATGGGGCTGGGTGGCCTACCTGGAGCTGCATAGCAGGGTGATCTTTGGGTGTCTGAGGCCAGATTTGGACCTGGGTGCTCCTGGCTCAAGGGCCAATGCTCTGTCCGCCACCCAGCCACCCCTACTATTATTACTATTTTGTTTTATTTTGGATCTTTTTTTTCTTTTTTTGGATTTTTCAAGGCATTGGGGTTGGGGTGGCTTGCATGTCACACGGCTGGGTGATTGTTGGGTGTATGGGGCCAGATATGGGCTCGGGTGCTCCTGGCTCCATTGCGCCACCTGGCCATGCCTACAATTATTACTATTATTTTTTTTATTTTAATTTTTTTTCTGTTCCCCTTTACTTGTACACTCAAGTGAGTTTATATTTTGTGGGAGGAGGGGGTATTCTGTTTACTCTTAAACAAGAACATTTTATTAATGTATAAAAAAAATACATTATTTGTGCAAGGCTTTGTTTCCTCTTCCCAGGCTGGCAAGAAATTAGAAGTTTGAATCTATTTGTTCACTGCCCACTTAGGATACAAAGAACGCAAACCATGGATGATTTTTCTACCTCTAATAATTAGAGCCATGGGGACAGTAGGAGCACTTGCCCATGGTGCAAGAAATTATGGGGCCCTGACAAAACTTGCATGAGTCCATTAATTCAATTAGTTAGCAAGATCATGAGGAAACTCGCAGATGGCAGGATATCAAATGTCTTCTTTCTGCCTTTCTCCCAGCCTTCCTCCAGCCCACTGAAGTCACATCCCAATAAGGGGTATTTTAGACCCCATCCTGCCCTAGTGTCTGAGATCTATCCCAGAAACCAAGGCAGTATCACCAACCCTTCCTTCCCTGCCTTCCCATGTCCCTCAGGGGAACCTGAGTTCCAGGTTCTGAAGACTCTCCCTAATCTCCAACTAAACTTTTTAAGTCATTGTGAATGTATTACCATGGAAACAATGTAAAGACTGGCAAATTGCCTTCTTGGGGGGAGGAGTAAGATTAGGGGGAAAATTGTAAAACTCAAAATAAATAAAATCTTTATAATTCAAAAAAAAAGACTATATCAAGATCAAGAAATTGAAGAAGATGCTCCATAAACAGGAATGTCACACAGTAAGACTTTGTACTATTTGGATAGAAAGTAGCACTGAAAATGTAAAGCATTCCACAGAACAGAAGTGACTTTGATATGTTCCAGAATTCATTTGACTTCAGGAATGTCTCCTTTATCCATAATTAGAGCAAACCATTTTGAAATAATTTCTTAGAGAAAGCACTATTATATTGATATGATTCTACAAATAATGATAAAAGAACCATTTACTCTGAAAATAAGATTATCTTGCTTTTTTACATAAGAGCAGTTCTCTTAGCCATCAAAAACAATCACAGGGATATTGATTTGAATTGTTAAGGGATATAGCACATATCTTATTGTCAAAATATTGAAATATTTTCCAAGTCAATGAATCCATTTTTTCCCATAGGATACATAGTGATTTTTAAGGGCTTTACATAATTCTTCATCAGTTCTGCAAGGTGACATGGAGTTCTCTAATGCCTAACTGACATAGGTTGGGAAAATCTTTCCTCAATAAGTGTCTTTTCTGTGTAATGTATCACTGAAAATGAAAACCAGTTCCAAAGAAATGCATTAAATCTGGTGTGGTCCAGATATTTCACTGCATTTCCCCTTTTTTCTATTAATGTATCAAGCTATTTTGAATTACCACCGGGTTTTATTTGCTCAAAATAATAGCTCTTCTCATGCAGGTATTTTTTCTTAACCCAAGGAAAGAATTCCTGGCCATGGATTGAAATATAAAACTGACTGAAATTTACAGAGAAATTGGAATACTCAAGGAGTATTGTTAAAAAATTTAAAAGCAAATTGTGGCTAAATACAATCTTTTCCACTGATGTTAAAAAAAGCACTTCTGGTTTTGCTATGTTTCTGGGAATAATCATGAGAGAATCACATTCCTAAGATAAGATTCACTTGTTTCCTCTAAAGTAACATTTGAGTGTTATCACAAGGAAATTGTTCTGAATATGATGATTATAACAGAGGTCTGTCAAGGAATATGCCAAGTTATTGAAATAATTGCTTGATTCTGCTGGATATGGCAAACTTTTGAAAAAGTGCAATCATTCCTCCTAGGCTACAATATGATGCGAAATTGATGTCTCTACTGCCTGACTGTTGGAGATTCTGTACATTAATGATTGAGAATTGTATATCTTGATTTCCTCTAGTCTTTGTTCTATATGAATAAAATATGTTATTGCAAATGGAAATTACATGAAAGGGAAATTAATCTGGCTTGTTCCAGGACTTCATGACTTTCTCCTATTTCCAATACTATATCAAGATACTTTGAGGGCAGCTAGGTGGCGCAGTGGATAGAGCACCAGTCCTGGAGTCAGGAGTACCTGAGTTCAAATCTGGCCTCAGACATGTAATAATTTACTTAACTGTGTCACTTAATCCCATTGCCTTGCAAAAAAAATTAAAAAAATAAAAAAGATACTTTGATTTAACATTGTGTTTATTTGTTCAAAAAACATTTATTCCCATGAAAGCAGTTTTCCCAACACAAGCTTTTCAAGATGTAGATTAAGAAAGAAAGCTGGTATAATTTGACTACAGAATCCATTAAACTAGTATTCATATATTTATGTATTTGATCCAAATAAAGAAAGAGAGTCATAGTTTAAAATAATGCTCCCTTTTGGATGTATATTCTCATTCCAAATGATTTACCTTTATAGCTTTAGTTGATTTTATTGTTGATGTTTGATAATTTCAGTCATGGGGCAGCTAGGTGGTACAATGGATAGAGGTCCAGTCCTGGAGTCAGGAGGTCCTGAGGACAAATCTGGCCTCAGACAATAATTGCCTAGTTTTGTGACACTGGGAAAGTCACTTAATCCCATTGCCTTAAATAAATTTTAAAAAATTTCAGTCCTGTTCAATTTTTTTGTATTCCCATTTGGGATTTTCTTGGCAAAGATAATGGAATAGTTTGCCATTTCCTTCTCTAGCTCATTTTATAATTTTCCAAAGATTTTTTTTATTTATTTAGGACAATGGGGTTAAGAATGACCCACTCAAGGTCACACAGCTAGGCAATTATTAAGTATCTGAGGCCAGATTTGAACTCAGGCCCTCCTGACTCCAAGACCGGTGCTCTATTCACTGCACCACCTAGCTGCCCCATAATTTGCCCAAGATTAAACAGTTGGTTTCTCTTAATAAATTTGAACTGCCTACTCTTGTATTCTGTATTTTGTATTTTATTGAGATATAAATATGTTAAAATTAAGAAATTGGGGGGGGGGGGATCAAGATGGGGCATTTTCCAGGAAACTCCTTCCCCACATAACTCCAAAAGCCATCAAATTATGACTCTAGCCAAAATTGAAGGGGCAGAACCCACAGAAAGACTGAGTGACACATTTTCCCAGTCCAAGATAACTTAAAAGCTCCACGGGAAAGATGTGTTTCAACAGGACCGGGAGTTGGAAAAAGTCCCAGTAGCAGCGCAGCCTGGGAACAACTTGAAGGGGTGGGGAGAGAATTTTGACACACCAGAATGAATGTGGAATGGAGAGGACCAGCCACAGAACCTGTAGTGAGAATCAGGAGAAACCAGCCTGCACCTCCAGAGCACAGCCCACAGATGGTAAGGGGGTCAGGGAAGACCACAAAAATTTCTCTGCTGTCGCTGGGGGCAGGCCTCTGCTGTTTGCCCACATCCAAATTCAAGTTGCAGTTCAGCCTTCAGTAATAAGATAGCCAAGCAGGGCTCCTCCTTACAGTTCCAAGGCAGAGGGGAATGCTGTGGTCATCTACATTTCAAAGCACAGGCAAGAGAGCATAAGACCTTGGAGGAATAAATGTCCTGGTGGGGTGTCCCAAAAACAAGCCTTGGAAGTGCTGTAAATTAGTCTTGGGCTGAGGAAATGATTAAACAACAGAAAAAGAAGAGCCTGATCATGGAGAATTATTTTAGTCCTATGGAAGATCAAAACACATATTCAGAGGATGACAAAATAGAAGCTTCTGTATCCAAAACTTCCAAGAGAAATAGAAAATGGACTCAGACTATGGATGAGCTCAAAAAAGACTTTGAAAAGCAATTAATGGAGGTGGAGGAAAAATCATGAAAACTAAATCAACAGCTTGGTGAAATAAATACAAAGAAAAATACTAAAGAAAATAATGTGTTAAAAACCAGTTTAGGCCTAATGGAGAAAGCAAAACAAAAGCAAATGAGGAGAAGAATGCCTTAAAAAGCAGAATTGGCCAGCTGGAAAAAGAGATAAAAAAGTTCTCTGAAGAAAATAACTCCTTAAAATGCAGAAAGGAACTAAGGGAAGCTGATGACTTTGCAAGAAATCAGGAAGAAATAAAACTCTTCCAAAAAAGCCAAAAATTAGAAGAAAATGTGAAATATTTCATTGGGAAAAAACCAACCTCAAAAACATATCCAGAAGAAATAATTTGAAAATTATTGGGCCACCTGAAATTCATGACCAGGAAAAGAACCTAGACTTCATTTTTAAAGAAATTATACAGCAAAATTGCCCTGAGATACTAGAAGCAGAGATTAAAATAAAAATTGAGGGAATTCACTGGTCACTCCTGAAAGAGATACCAAAAGAAAAACTTCCAGGAATATTATAGCCAAATTCCAAAACTCTCAAATCAAAGAGAAAATTCTAAAAGCTGCCAGAAACAAACAATTCAACTACTGAGGCTCCACAGTCAGGATTACATAGTATCTGGCAGCATCTACATTAAGGGTTCATAGGGATTGGAATATGGTATTCCAGAAGGCAAAAGATCTTGGTTCACAACTGAAAATCAACTACCCAGCAAAACTGAACATCCTATTTCAGGGAAAAGATGGACTTTCAATGAAACAGGGGACTTTCAAACTTTCCTATTGAAACAACCAGAGCTGAACAGAAAGTTTGATCTCCAAGTTCAGTACTATGGTGAACCATAGAGGGGGTGGATGAGAAGGACTAACTATGAGGAACTTAATGAAAATTAACTGTTTGTATTCCTCCATAGGGAGAAGATATTGATAACTCATATGAACTTTCTCATTTATAAGAGCTGTTAGAAGGAGCATATATAGACAGGGCACAGGAAGGAGTGGAATATAATAGTATAATATAGTAAAAGGATGGAGTCAATGGGTGATAAAGGAAAGTACTGGGAGGAAGGGAAAGAAGATAAAGAAGAAGCTAAGAAATCTCCCATAAGAGTCAAGAAAAAGTTTTTTCAATGGAGTGGAATGGAGGAAGGCTCAGAAAGGAAATAACACACACACACACACACACACACACACACACACACACACACACACTTAATAGGGTATAGAAATCTATCTTACCCTAGAGAAAAATGAGAAGAAAGACATGGGATAAGGGGGAATGGAGGGAGGGAAGGGGGGATAGGTGATAGAAGAGAGGGAAGATTGTGGGAGAGGGTTCTCAGATACAACACACTTTTGGACAGGGTCAGGAGGAAAGGAGAGAGAGAATAGAATAAATGAGAGTGAGAAGGAATAGAGTGGGGGGAAATACAACTAGTAATAGCAACTATGGGAAAAATATTGAAGCAACTTATCCAGTGGACTTATGATAAAGAAGGCAATTTATCCCAGAGACAGAGCCATTGGAATCTGAACACATATTGAAGTACATTTTTTTCTCTCTCTCTTTCACTATTATTGAGGTTTCTCATCTTCTTGGGGGGAGGGGGGTTTATGTTTACTCATAACAAAATTTTTGTTATAATTTGAAATAAATCTAGAGAATCAAGGATTTAAAAAAGACACCTAAGTTTTCATGTCTTGTGACCATACAGCAACCCGTGTAGAAACTTCAAGGTCCTTAGAAGAAATCTCTGATGACTCTGATGGCTCTATCATAATGAATGAAAAATGTTTATTGCCCAGATTGTGATAGGCAGCTGGAGGAACAAACCCAGTCTTTGTCCAAGATGGGAACAGATAGAGACAAATGTATGTAGCTATAGATAGATTGATTAACACATAGATGTGTATGAGTAAGAGAGAGGTTGCATACCTTGTTCCAAATTACAGAATTACTAAGTCTGGTAGTAGAATTTGAAACTCCAGTGCTCTATTCATTAAGGCATGCTACCTCTCTCTAGGTTGAATTCCAAGTCCCACCACTTCCAAGGAAAATAAGAAGGCAAGTGGATTACCTTAGCTGACTCTAATTTCTTATTTATAAACAAAGATAATTCATATAACTACTTCAGTGACCTACTATGGGAAGTTTTTTTGTAAGCTATAAAGCATCTAAAAATTATTGTTTTTATTATTACTAGATGAATCCTATGCATTTCTGCCTCCCTGCCTAGGCTCCTCATGTCTAGTTCCCTAAAAGGGTAGCAATTCTCAAACTTTTTGGTGTCAAGAACCCTTTCCACTAAAAAATTGAGGACTCCAAAGTTCTTTTGTTTATGTAAGGTTATATTTATTTACCATGTTGGAAATTAATATTTATAAAATTTTAAAGAAGTTTATTAAAACAGCAATAACGAAAAAGAAATTGAAGAAAATACTCCATGATTATCACATCTTTGGTTTCTCTGGGTCAATATACATTTCCTTTGTATAGTTGTTCTTTGTCCATCTGATTAAGAATAACACAATTCCAAACAAAGTGAAGCACATTTTTCCCAAGATATTTACTTGACTTCAGCATGAATTCACTTATCTACAAAAAATAATTTATTAATCAGAAAAAAAACACTAATAATTTTTCTGTGGTTCTAGGAATCTTTACTTTAAAATCATGCATATCCAAGATAAGATATACTTGTTTTCTATATAATGAGAAGTCTATTCAGTTGATTTTTTTTAATCACAAAGTTGTTGTTCTAAACCATGAAGAATAAAGCAAGTCTCTTTATCAAGGAATATTTCAAGTCTTTGAAATCATTCTTTGATTCTAATGGATTACATAGTGATCTTTTGAAAGAAATTCCACTTTCCCCTGAAGACCACAATGTCATATGAAGTATAAGTCTCAAACTCCTGTTATGTAGATCTTCAAGTAAATAAATAGTAATTCTATATTTTGCATTCCTATAGCAGTAAGTCTTTATTGTATATCAATCTAATGTATAAGGAAAAACAAGAATGATTTCACAGAATGAGATGACACATGGAGTATTCTAGAGTATTTATTTGACTTTTGTGTCTCCCGAATTTCCAACACTATATTAAGAAACTGAATTATTATTGTGTTATGTTATAAATAAAAGCTATTCTAATTCAGGCAATTTTTTTCACTAGAAGTAAAGATTTCCTGGATATGGATTGTGTTAGAAAGCAAGTTTAATTTGATGGCAATAATCAGCAATCTGAATGACAAGAAATATTGTTTTATATTTAAATAATGAGAGTAGTGGATAAGCACGATTCTTCCAGGTGAATATATTTTCTCATTACACTTAATTGACCTTTGTAGCCCTATAGATATGAATTTGATAAGACTGAAAAATTCAAGAAGGCATTCCACAAATAGGTATGTTGAATATCTTACTTCCCTAGAGTAGCATACTATTCCTTCGAGTTAAACTTCCTTATGCTACTGAGACCAATAAAATTCTGAATGAAATATCACTACTGCATTTCATACTTGATTTCAGTGTAGAAGTGCTTGTCAATGTCAATAATTTCTTACTTAGTAAAAGTATAGTTTGTTTTGGTATGATTCAAGCAATTGTCATAAAAGAATTATACACTTCCAGTAAAACATTCCCATGTTTTTGTGAAAAGACAATAGTCATTTCCATTCAGTTGAATTACAAGGAAATAAAATTCGAACCAAAAAGATTATAGCAAAAGTCTTTTTTGTCAAGGACTAATCCAAGCCATTGAACTCAGGCTTTGATTTCAATAGCCTGCATATAATCTTCAGCAAAACCAATGACCTCGAGAATAGGTTCAGGAAGGGGCAACCTGAGAATTATTGAACTTCCTGAAAACATTGAAGAGTCAAAAAAGCCTGGACTTAATAATACAGGATCTACTGATGGAAAACTGCCTTGATATCATGGAAAGAGAGGGAAAAGTAGTTATTGAAAGAATATATCGATCCCCTCCAGAAAAAGATCCTAAAAGGAAGACACCAAGGAATGCTGTGGCCAAATTCCAGAACTATCAGATAAAAGAGAAAATCCAGCAAACAGCCAGAAAGAAACAATTTAAATATCAAGGAGCCACAGTAAGGATTAGGCAGGACCTGGCTGCATCAACATTAAGGGATCAAAGGGCCTGGAATGAGATATTTCAAAGAGCAAGGGAGCTTGGAATGCAGCCAAGAATCCACAGTCCCACAAAGCTGAGCCTTCTCTTCCAGGGAAAAAGATGGACATTTAATGAAATGGAAGAATTCCAAAAATTCCTAGTGAAAAGACCAGAGCTAAATAGAAAATTTGGACATCAAACAGGAGGTTCAAGAGACACGTGAAAAGGTAAAAAAAAGGGGGGGGGTGGTAAAAGAAAAAAACTGCTATCAAATAAGTTGAAACTGGCTATATCCCAGGATGAGGAAAAAGATTCTCATAAATCTTGAGAATTGTAACTCTAACAGAGAGTATACCTAGCCAGAAGTGATGGACATTCATGACCTATCCATGAGACTGCTATCCAATGGGATGTAACTGGCTTTATCCTCACTTGGGAGAAAGACTCTAATAACTCTCAGGAATTTTAACTCTATTAGATAGAATGTACTTAACTAGAAGTGTCAGATACTCAGAATTATCTATGACTCAGATAGAATGATTTAAAAAACACTGCCTCCTTAAAAGAGGGGGTCAGGAAGGAGATGGGAGGAGGGAGGGGATTGAATGGGGTAAATCTCATTACACTAAGAGGTACAAAATACCTATAGTAATAGAGGGGAAGAAGGGAGGATATGGGAAACACCTGAATCTTCTCATCAGACCTGGCTTAAAGTCAATTTACACATACTTAGTTAACTTAAAAAAATCTAACATTTCAAGTATTAAAAGGGGAAAAGGGGAGGGGGGACAGAGAAAGGGAGGGGGAGTGGGGAAAAAAGGTGAAATAACAAAAGGAAGGGAAAGGAAAGGGGAAAGAAAGGGGAGGGGTGATATAGGAATGCAAACACACTGAAGGGGGTGGTATTCAGAAACAAAATACTGGGGAATATGGATAAAGGGGGGAAGGGGGAAAATACAAACAGAGGGAAGATAGCATGGAGGGCAATAAAGAATTAGTAATCATAACTTTGAATGTGAATGGGATGAACTCTCCCTTAAAACATAACTGAATAGCAGAGTGGATTAAATACCAGAATCCTACAATATGCTGCTTACAATAAACTCATTTGAAGCAGAGAGATACATATAGAGTAAAGATAAAAGGTTGGAGCAAAATATATTTTGCTTCAGCTGAAGTAAAAAAAAAGCAGGGGTAGCAATCCTTATCTCAGACAAAGCAGCAGCAAAAATAGTGTTAAAAGAGATAAGGAAGGAAACTGTATCCTCCTAAAAGGTACCATAGAGAAGCTGAAAGAACTACAGGAAGACATAGACAGCAAAACTCTACTAGAGGGAGACATCAACTTCCTGCTGACAGATTTAGATAAATCTAATCACAAATTAAACAAGAAGGAAGTTAAGGAGCAAAATAGATTGTTAGAAAAACTAGACATGGTAGACGTATGGAGGAAATTGAATGGGATAGAAAGGAATATACCTTTTTCTCTGCAGTACATGGAACTTATATAAAAATTGACCATGTACTAGGACATAAAAACTTAATGATCAATTTCAGAAAGGCAGAAATAGTGAATACATCTTTCTCTGATCACAATGTAATAAAAGTCATATGCAATATTGGGCCAAGGAGATACAGACCCAGAACCAATTGGAAACTGAATAACCTCATTTTAAAGAATGAGTGAACCAAAAAAACAAAGTATAGAAAGAATTAAACACTTTATCCTAGGTAATGAAAATAATGAAACAACATACAAGAACCTAGGAGATTCACTCAAAGTGAATCTCAGGGGATATATTATAGCTTTAAATGCTTACATGAATAAATTGGAGAAAGAGGAAATCAATGAACTAAACATGAAACTAAAAAATTAGAGAAAGATTCAAATTAAAAATCTCCAATTAAATACCAAATTAGAAATTCTAAAATTTAAAGGAGAAATTAATAAAAAGCAAAAGCAAAAAAACTATTGAATTAATAAATAAAACCAAAAGTTGGTATTATGAAAAAAACAATACAATTGATAAGCCTCTGGTCAATTTGATTAAAAAAAGAATAAAACCAAATTGCTAGTACCATAAATGAAAAAGGTGAACTCACCACCAATGAGGTGGAAATTAAAGTAAGAATCTGAAATTATTTTACCCAACTCTATGCCAATAAATTTGATAATCTAAGTGAAATGGATGAATATTTACAAAAATATAAGTTGCCCAGGTAAAAAGAAGAGGACATTAAGGGCCTAAACAGCCCTATCTCAGAAAAAGAAATTCAACAAGCCATCATTGAACTCCCTAAGAAAAAATCTCCAGGGCCTGATGGACTCACAAGTGAATTCTATCAAACATTTAAGGAAGAGTTGGTTCCAGTTCTATATAAATTCTTTGGAAAAATAGGTGAAGATGGAACTCTGCGTAACTCTTTCTATGACACCAATATGGTGCTGATAACTAAACCAGGAAGAGTTAAAACAGAGAAAGAAAATTATAGACCTATCTCCCTGATGAATATAGATGCAAAAATCTTAAATAAAATCTTAGCAAAACGATTACAACAAGTTATCATTACCATAATACATTATGATCAACTTAGATTTATCCCAGGAATGCAGGGTTGGTTCAATATTAGGAAAACTGTTAGTATACTCAATTATATCAACAACAAACCTATCAGAAATTATATGGTCATATCAATAGATGCTGAAAAGGATTTTGACAAAATACAGCATCCATTCCTACTAAAAACAC